>NW_011495057.1:1699013-1770679 GCF_000754665.1 Bison bison bison | reverse complement strand
TTCTAAGCCCTGTTGGATAAAGATACATGACAGAAAGGGCTCGAAAGTCTTATAAAGGACATAAGCAATCATTGCCCTTCGCAGAGATTGAGCAAGATATGCAGAAACCAAAGCCAACGAGCTTCCTCCTTATCCCCACTGGCAGTGTTATTACCTTTAGCTGGCAGCTGCAAGGCCGAGAAGTTTAAAAGCTGCCCCCGACTCTCGCCCCCCGGCATCATGCCGCTGCCCGACCCCTCTCCCACAGCTCAGCGGTGACTGGCAGGACCTGCCCATCCACAGGTCATCCATCAGCCGAGATGTCTGCATGTGGTTTTGCTCCACGTCCATCCTCTTCAAAGCCCCCCAATATGCTTCACATCTAATACGTGTAATAGGTTCACTCCAGTGGAGCTGGCCCACAGAGGGTAACTCCATGTGATAAAAGACCCCATAGCAGGTTGGGTGGCAGGTCCAGAGAGTTGAAGGTCTATAAATTTTTTCCAGCTCTTTCTACTTCAGATGGATGAGGATACTGCCATCACTATCACCACCTTCAGAGAACAGACAGCTTTGGATCTCTGCCAGCTATGACATAAAAATCCACTTACAATTCATTGAAGAAACACTTGAAGAATGTGGATCTCTGACTAGGGAATAGGTCGAAATAAAGCAGTGTAATATTTCTTAGAACCCAAATGAAAATAGTTACTATTTAAAGCGGGAACTACACAGGATCAGCTTCAAAGAAACATTCACCAGAAGGTGGGATTTCGTTATTGATAAGAGCAATAACAACAATATTGGGCACCTGCTGCAGTGATCCTGTGGGTGTCTTGCTAGCATGAGTTCTGTCCCCTTCCAGGCATGGAGTCTGGGTAGGATTCACCCGCCCCCAGGTCAAGGTGTGAGCCCTGATTGGTTGGAGCCAATCGGGTTAGTTCATCCCCCACTTGCCACAGTGATTGGTTCAGGGATAAGCACTCAATGCAGATCTGAGCCAATCAGCACTTGACATTTCACACCCACCAGTTCAGGGCATGACAACATATGACCAAATGCAGCTTCATAAGAAGGAAGTCCAAGATTTCGGCTCCACGGTTGAGGGGAACATTCTGTCTTTCTTTTTGACTGTGATGAGGAAGCATGCAGTCCTGCACAGCGAGGGTACCGCCCCCCCGCCCCAGTCCCGCCCCGGCCTTGTGAGAAAGAGGGAGAAAGTCTGGCATGAGATCAACATCTTGGAGGGCCCTGGTGACCTGACTGGACAACTGGGTTAAAACAACCCTGAAGCCTGCCTGCTGGGTTTTCAATGATATGAAGCAATCAACTCCCTTGTTATTTAGGCCAGTGTGTGTGGAGATTTTTTTTCTGTTTACAGCTGAATGCATCTTAACCAATGTACCCACTACAGCCCAAGGGCTGTGTGAGGGATTTCTGAACGATCTGTCTCAGTTAATCTTCACCATGGCCCAGTGACAGAGGTGTCATTCTTCTCTCTTTACAGATGTCAGGTGTTCTATGAAACTGCTGATGAGTGGTGGAGCCAGGATGCTCAGGTCTGTCCAGCCTCTGCTGTCTGCCACAATCTCTTGGCTTCTCCTGTGAAGAACCTGTGGGCACAGCATTAGGGAGGAGTCTCTACAGTGCTGCAATAATTCTACAGATCAGCCCCAGGAGAGATGGTTCCTATCATCATATAAGCTGCCATATTTTGTATCTGGCATTATGTCTCAGAAGCTGGATGTTTCCTACAAGTATTAGTTGACGTTCAGTGATTCAGTCGTGTCCGACACTTTGTGAGCCCATGGACTGCAGCACACCAGTTCCCTGTCCTTCACTATCTCCCCGAGTTTGCTCAAACAGCAATTAATAAATCCCTCATGACAGAGGCACTGCAGAAAGATCTCAGCTCTTATGGGCATTTTAGGCAGCAGAACTTAATTCCAAGATCTCAAAAGCAACCTTCTGTCTACCAGAAATGGACCTAACCTTAAAATAAACAGAAAATAAACAGAACGGCCGAGAGGAGCTACCCTGCGTCCTAGGTCAGGGGAGACGACGAGAGGAGTTACCCCGCGTCCGAGGTCAGGGGTGGCAGCCGGGAGGAGCAACCCCACGTCCAAGGAGCTGTGGCTGCGCTGGTGCAGGAGGGCCTAGAGGAGCTATCCCATGTTGAAGGTCAAGAAGGGCGGCAGTGAGGAGATACCCCTAGTCCAAGGTAAGGAGCAGTGGCTGCACTTTGCTGGAGCAGCCGTGAAGAGATACCCCACGCCCAAGGTAAGACAAACCCAAGTAAGACGGTAGGTGTTGCAAGAGGGCATCAGAGGGCAAACACACTGAAACCATACTCACAGAAAACTAGTCAATCTAATCACACTAGGACCACAGCCTTGTCTAACTCACTCTATGAAACTAAGCCATGCCCGTGGGGCAACCCAAGACGGGCGGGTCATGGTGGAGAGATCTGACAGAATGTGGTCCACTGGAGAAGGGAATGGCAAACCACTTCAGTATTCTTGCCTTGAGAGCCCCATGAACAGTATGAAAAGGCAAAATGATAGGATACTGAAAGAGAAACTCCCAGGTCAGTAGGTGCCCAATATGCTACTGGAGATCAGTGGAGAAATAACTCCAGAAAGAATGAAGGGACGGAGCCAAAGCAAAAACCACACCCAGCTGTGGATGTGACTGGTGATAGAAGCAAGGTCCGATGCTGTAAAGAGCAATATTGCATAGGAACCTGGAATGTCAGGTCCATGAATCAAGGCAAATTGGAAGTGGTCAAACAAGAGATGGCAAGAGTGAATGTCGACATTCTAGGAATCAGCGAACTGAAATGGACTGGAATGGGTGAATTTAACTTAGATGTTGGAGAAGACTCTTGAGAGTCCCTTGGACTGCAAGGAGATCCAACCAGTCCATTCTGAAGGAGATCAGCCCTGGGATTTCTTTGGAAGGAATGATGCTAAAGCTGAAACTCCAGTCCTTTGGCCACCTCATGTGAAGAGTTGACTCATTGGAAAAGACTCTGATGCTGGGAGGGATTGGGGGCAAGAGGGGAAGGGGACGACAGAGGATGAGATGGCTGGATGGCATCACTGACTCGATGGACATGAGTCTGAGTGAACTCCGGGAGTTGGTGATGGACAGGGAGGCCTGGCGTGCTGCGATTCATGGGGTCGCAAAGAGTCGGACACGACTGAGTGACTGATCTGATCTGATCTAAGAAGTCACTTAAAATTGACTTTGTTTTCCTATTTGAAAGCGGAAAGTTAATGACATGAATCTAATTCACAATGGTTCATTTCCTTTCCCTTCAAAGATTTTTTTCTTGTAAAAAATCAACCTTAATAATCACCACTTAAGTTAGATCACTATATAATTTACTGTTGATATTTATAATTCTTATATTAAGGAAATTCCAGCACAAAAGCTTATCAACTGTCTACTTTCTCTCAACCTTTTCATTCAACCTTTCAAATATTATCAGGTTCATATCTCGTCTTGGCTACAATGTAATGGTGGAGGACATAAATCAAGGCTAAAACCAAATTCCAGGGACTTCCCTGGTGGTCCAGAGGTTGAGAATCCACCTTGCAATGAAGGGGACACCAGTTGGATCCCTGGTCTTGGAAGATCCCACACACCGAGTCTGCACAGCACAACTACTGAGCCCACGTACAGCAGCTACTGAGCCCACGTGCCCTAGAGCCCATGCTCCACAACGAGAGAGCCACCGCCATGAGAAGGCTGCACCCGCAGCTAGAGAGAAGCCCCCAGGCTCCACAACTAAAGACAGCCCGCACAGTATGAAGACCTAGTGCGGACAATAATAAATAAATAAAAGTAAATAACAACTAAAAAAAACCTGAATTCCAGGGACTTCCTTGTGGTCCACTGGTCAAGCATCCACCTTCCAATGCAGGGAACTTGGTTCAGTTCCTGGTCAGGGAACAAAGATCCCACATGCCTCGGAGCAACTAAACCCACACACCACAACTACCGAGCCTGTGCACTGCAACTAGAGAAGCCCATGCACTGCCATGAAGACCCAGCACAGCCAATAAATTTAAAAATTGAGTTGATTGCTTTAAAAAGAAAACTGAACTCCACCTTCAGAGACTCCACTTGGTCTAGTGCAGTGGTCTCCTATCTGTTTCTGATCATTTGCTGCATCAGTTTAAAAAGAGTCAGACACAGTTGAGTGACTGAGCACGAGCACTTTATAGCACAGGGACCTAGATTCAATATCCTCTGACAAATCATAATAGAAAAGAATATGAAAAAGAATATGTGTGTGTGTGACTGAGACACTTTGCTGTATAGAATAAATTAACAACATTGTAAATCAACTATTGGTCGATAAAATTTAAATAAATAAATGAGATATTTTAAAAAATCAAGCAGATACCCCCAGCTTATGTAATTTTATTTATTAATCATACACATATCCTACCATATATAATAGTGATCTGTTACATATGTGTATATATGTGTAAATGTAGATACACATATAATAAAACATACTTATACTTACGTAAATACATAAAATATTTGGGCTTCCCAAGTGGCGATTATTGTAAAAAAATCCGCCTGCCAATGCAGGAGATGTTAAGAGATGCAAATTCAACCCTTGAGTCAAGAAGATCTCCTGGTGGAGAGGATGGCAACCCACTCCAGTATTCTTGCCTGGAAAATCCTATCGACAGAGGAGCCTGGAGGGCTACCTTCCACGGGGTCGCAAAGAGTCGGACATGACTGAAGCGTCTTAGCACACATGCACAAAATAATATATACTTTCACAAACAAAACATACACAATATAAACAGGAGGCAATAAACAACATAAAACAAAAATTATATTTTCTCCCCTTTCCCCACCATGAATCCTCTTCCTTACCCTCTGGGATGCTCAAATCTTTGGGGGTTTGGAAGCTATTGAGCTTGTGGATAAGAAAGACTTGTAAGCAAATAATTTGCATACAATGTGATAAGTTCTGTAATTGGAAAGTTAAAAGTGCGCAGAAGGAGTGGGGGTCTCTGCTGAGAAGAAGGAGGAGGAAGCCTTCATGAAGACGGTGACCCAGTGAGACTTGAAGGGTGATGAGACTTTGCAGGTAGGCTTGGGGACCAAGGATGCTTTTCAGGCAAAGAAAACAAGCTTTTGAAAACACATTATTATGAAAGAGGAAATAATGTCTGCAGAGAATCAGGAGCAACTGGGTATGGTTTCAGCATAGAGTTCTGTTGGTAAAGGAAGAGTTAAGTGTGGTGAGAAGAGAAGATTCTAGGACACGCAGAAGAGCTGAAGCCCAGGAAACAATGCGAACCTGAACCTCGACCTTGCTCTCATTTACATATTAGTAAGATCTCTCCTATAGAGGAGGAAATTCTAAGTGAACTCTCATAATACTGAATTAAAGCAGTAAATTACAGTATAGATTAATCTGTCCAAATAGTATGTGTTCTAGGATTACCCAGATGATTTAACATTAGAAAATTTATTAACATGGAAATTTAGATTACTTTTTTAATAAAAATATTCATCCCAAGAGATACAAAAAATCTATTCAATAGATGTCCAACTTAGAGAACTGGGACACTCAGACAATAAAGAGTATCTATCTTAAACACACAGTCCAACATCATATAAAAAGTGTTTCCATTAAAGTCAGAAATAAAACAAAAATACCAAACACTAGCATTATCATCTCATATTGATGGCTCAGCGGATAAAGAATCCACCTGCAATATCGGAAACATGGGAGACTTGAGTTTGATCCTTCGGTCAGGAAGACCCCTTGGAGGAGGGCATGGCAACCTACTTCAGTATTCTTGCCTGGAAAATCCCTTGGACAGAGAAACCTGGCGGGCTACAGTCCACAGGGTCTTCAAGAGTCAGACACGACTAAAGCAACTTAGCAGGCGCACACACAGCCTTGTTCAGCCAGCCCTTGCCCTCTGCTGCTTCAGACTATCCCCTGGAGGGGGCCAAGGCCTTGAACAGGCATCTAAGTTGCCAGAGAGAAAATTCTTCTTGAGTCTTAACACATCCTTCAGACTTTGGGTCTGAGACTTTGCCCTGATGCCTCCTGTCAAATGAGGGTGGAGCCTTGGGTACCTAAAGCCGCTACAGTGGCTGGCACTGTGGGGAAGGCCCTAAACCCTCCTCGTCCCCCCGAAACCCTCCTCGTCCCCATCTCAAAGGCCCCATCTGGGTGACATCCCACTCATGCCTGCTGCTGCTGCTGCTGCTGCTAAGTCACTTCAGTCGTGTCCAACTCTGTGTGACCCCATAGATGGCAGCCCACCAGGCTCCACCGTCCCTGGGATTCTCCAGGCAAGAACACTGGAGTGGGTTGCCATTTCCTTCTCCAATGCATGAAAGTGAAAAGTGAAAGTGAAGTTGCTCAGTCGCATCCGACTCTAGCGACCCCATGGACTACAGCCTACCAGGCTCCTCCGTCCGTGGGATTTTCCAGGCAAGAGTACTGGAGTGGGGTGCCATTAATTCCAAATCTGTATTTGAAATCACCCTTTTTTTCGGGCCTGACTTGGGATTTTGGCAACCATTTCTGGTCATGATTTCTGTTTCCTCCTGGTCCTCAAGTCCCCAGGTGGTAAAGAACCTCTGGGTTCCTAATACCTGGAAAAGACCCAGTCTGTGCCCTTGGGTGTGGAACAACAGCAGGACGGGTCTTAGGGAGGTGGTTAGACAGAAAAACATCCATCTCTTCCCCACCAGTCACTGTGCCTCCCACCAGCCAGAGGCTCCTTGACATCTGAGGTGGAGAAAGTGGGGTGACCCAGTAGAGTGACGAGCGGGAAAGGCAGACCAGAGGCCACCAGAAACCAGCCCGGCTCTGAGATGTCGCGGATAGGTCGGGGCCAGCTCCTCAGCGCCACTGGCTCCTCCAGCAGGGCAGCTGGAATAATGACTGAGGTGACAGCCCTGAGCCTGGCAGACCCTCTTCAGAGGGAAGTGGGGGAGAAGGCTCCTTGCATTGCAAAGGAGCCTGCGTGACAGCCTCTGAGAGCACCAGCGAGCGCACACAACCAGCTCCTCTGAGGAGACCCACAGGGAGGCTGGGCGGGGGGCCGGGGGGAGCCCACCTCTTCTGAGTTAGGGTTACACCAGCCCAGCGGCTCTGCCCTCCCAGCCCCCTCCCCTCAGACACTAAGCCCATTGTTGACGATCTGGCAGTTACTCCAGCATGGCTCAAATCTGGCACATCCTCAAGACCTTTCCTGGTCAGATCAGGTGACCCGCTTCCCTGAGCCCACAGAGAAAGGAAGGATTAGCTGCCACCTCCCCTCCCCCTAAGAGGCAGGTGAGAGTAAATCCATTTAACTGACCAGTTTACAAATAAAACAGAAGCTATAAAAGCCGCCTTTGTTCCACTGAGGCAGCCGGCCTGACGGGGAGGTTAGATTAGCAATTTGCCCTTTGTCAGAGCGGTTAGCAGAGCCTCATTGTTTTCATGTTTATTTATCAATTTGCATCTTCTAACAGCTTCAGTCCAACTCCCAAGGCCCCAGTTCTCCCGTGTCCCTGCTCATTTTATGTCCTCTGCCAGGGGCCCAACGAACCTGGATTAGGGCACCCCGCAGGGTGGAGCTCCGGCAAGCCTTTCCTTCTGTTCCTGTTCAAACTGGCCATCCCCCTGCCACAGAGAGGAAGTGACTGCCCAGGTAGAAGGACGAAAAGATGGTTCATCCAGATAAAGGGACCCTTCTCCCCACCTGTACACATGCCATCTCGAATGCAGAACGCCGCTCTCCATCGAGATCGAGAATAAATAGAGTCCTAGTTTTGATGCCAGCCAGTCCCCGGGTGGCTGGGCAGGTATCATCATACCTGGGCGTTTCCTTTCGATTTTGCCAAGGTTCTGAAGGCCCTGAGACAGGGTGGGGATGATCTCCGCAAAGATGACACTATGCTGGACAGAGTTCTCTAGACAGACTGACCAACAGTAATCACGTCCTTCCCCAAAGATTATATATGAAGTACCTAGTTGTACAGGGCTTCCCAGGTGACTCAGTGGTAAAGAATCCATCTGCCAGTGCAGAAGATGTAAGAGACGCGGGTTCAATCCCTGGGTCAGGAAGATCCCCTGGAAAAGGAAATGGCAACCTGCTCCAGTATTCTTGCCTAGAGAATTATATGGACAGAGGAGCCTGGTGGGTCCATGGAGTTGGTAAGAGTCAGACACGATTGCGCACATATGCACCTAATTGTAGGTGAATCCTACAAGGAGAACTATACCATCTCAATACCTGCCCATCTAGGATATTTCGGCCCAAGACTTTTACAGTACTACTATTTTTTCAAAGCTGCAAATTTATTTTTCTAAATGAAAGCTTACTCTGGGGGATAGTGAAGGATAAGGAAGCCTGGCATGCTGCAGTCCATGGGGTCAAAAAGAGTCACACGTGACTCAGTGACTGAACAACAACAAGGGCCAAATTTTGTGAAATAAAATAAGCACCCTGTTCTCCCTGGTACCCTCCCCTCAGCCCCAAGGCATCTCAGAGGAGTACTCTGCGCTGCAGGACACATTTGGAAACTTCTGGATGAAACTCTGGGGCTCTCCTGCTCTCCTCCATGTGCTTCTCTCCGGCTCTCACAGTCAGGCTGTTCCTCCTACATCCTTTTCCCCAACCGGCCATGAATCCCACAAGATACTAGTCCTGGTCCTCTTTTATAACCCCCTCGTTGCACTTTCTAAGCATCATCGGACATTCTGGGAAGACTTCTTTTACAATTTTTATCATGTTACCTCTCCAGCTTTGATAAGGCTTTCAAAGTCCTTTAGAACTTGGCCTTAACTTAATATTTCAGTTTTATCTTTCACTGACTCCTAAACAAAACTTCCACCTCCTGCTGGTCTTAACCACTCACCATCCTTAAGCCATTCACTCATCACATTTGATGAATGAATGAGCGAATGAAAGGCATCTGTGTTCTCCCTTTCATAGAAAGGTGACACTGCTTCAGAGTCCAGGAGTCAATTCTGACCCTCCTGATCCATCAGCCCTGTGACCTTGGGCAAACTACTTCTCTGCACCTCAGTTTTCTCAAGAGCAGAGTAGAGATGCTCCCTATCTTACATGGGCGTTGAGAGGAGGAATAAGTCTTTCAGGCAAATGCCTGGCTAGTGCTTAGATATTATGCAGGTCTGGAGGACTCACGGAATATTGGAATATTTTCTACTTAGTGATAAATCTGATACATTAAAACGCCCATCTGTTATTAATTACAAAAACCTTGCCAATATTTGTTAGCTCTAGACTGAAAGGAATACTTAGAGGAGCTACTAAGAGCCATCACAGTTTTTTTTTACATTTTATTTATTCATTATTTTTGGCTGCGCTGGAACTTCGTTGCTGTGCGAGGGCTTCTTTAGTTGTGGCAAGCGAGGGATACTCTCTAGCTGTGGCGTGTGGGCTTCTCATTGCGGTGGCTTCTCTTGTTGCTGAGCAGAGAATCTAGGCACGCAGGCTCAGTAGCTGTGGCACACAGGCTTTGTTCCTCCACGACGTGTGGAATCTTCCCAGACCAGGGATCAATCTCGTCTTCCCTGCTTTGGCAGGCAGATTCTTAACCACTGGATGATCCAGGAAGTCTCACATATATTTTCAATTCCCTCCGAAACTCGATCATTCAAGTGTTACTCTTTTCTTTTCAGACAACAATATGGAGGGTAAATAACTCTCTAGGTTTAACCAGTGAGGCTAGATCTACTGGACCTGTGGCAGATACCATAGTTAGTTAGATGGAAGAAGTATGTCAGTTAGGTCTGCAGCCTCAACTCTGGACAGCTGGATTAACCAGTCATAATGTGGAAATAAAAGCAAAAGTACAACCGCAAAACTTTCCCCAGTCCAGGCCACCTAGGCTTCACAAACATCCAGCCAACCTGAAGAACTCAAAGGCTGTGACAGAGACAGTTGTCTCAGCTTCTGCTTCTCTCAATGATGTTGGCAAGGTATCTCGCCACCGCTGATGGGAAACAAAAGAACATGGAAGCAGAGACTAAAAAAAAAAAAAATCAGGGATCTGCATTTCCCTTGAAATCCAGACTAAAAAGAAAGTCAGATACCAGAATTAATGTACCACGCTTATGATTAACCACATTAACATGAGAAGATGTATCAGCTCCCTAATTAAGAGCATGGCTTCAGATGCAGGCAGCCCTGGCTTTGAATGCTGGCTCTGCCACTTATTAGCAGAGTGATCTGAGTTACTGAACCTCAGTGTCCTTGCCTATAAAATGGATATAAATATCCTATAAAAAGGATATTCATCTCACAAGGTCATTGTGAGAATTTAAGTGCAATATATGAGATGACCTTACTTGTGCCTGGCACTTTGTAAGTATTCAAGAAATGGTAGCTATATGACCAACAATAATGATAGGAAACATAGGACATTTTAAGAACTTTGTATACATTACTTCATTATTCACAGCATCCCTATAAAACAGAGACTGCTATCACTGTTTTACAAATGCAAAACTAAGACACAAAGAGGTCAGGCAACCTGCCCAAGATCACACATCTAAGCAGCAGAGATAGAGTGCAGACCAAGGAGCTGCGGCAGAATCCACACTTGCCTAATCGCCTCCCAGGTCTCTTGTTTCCATTTGACCACTGTCACGATCAGAGTCAATACCATTCAGTGGCAGTGACACTGAAGGAGGCAGAGACAGACACAGATGGGTTTTTAAGAGTTTTAAGTCCCTCTGCTGGACTGAGGGAGTCCTCAGACTGAGCCAGGCGACTCAGTCAAGCCGCCAGAAAGTTCAGGGCCTCTAAGGCTGCAAAGTACCTACTTGCCCACAAATTAGATCTATGCTCCAAAAAACATGAAACAGTTCCAAGCCCAGAAGACTGCAGGATCGTCCGCAAGCATTTGTGAGCAATCCCCTGGAGAAAGAAATGGCAACCCACTCTAGTATTCTTGCCTGGAAAATCCCATGGGCAGAGGGGCCTGTTGGGTTACAGTCCATGGGGTCGCAGAACTGGACTTGCATGTGTCAGGTATTACGTTACACACCCTATGAGGTGTCCAAAGGTATGTATAACTAGGAGCTTCATCCTTGGAGGGGAAACATGCCACCAGCCATGAAAGTCAGTGCTCAGAGAAAACATCTGGGTGAAGAGAGGGTTAAGCAGACCTTGAGCCTGGGAAAATAGTGGACCAATAAGTGTTCAGGTAGGCATTTGGTGTGTTCCTTGTGAGCTGCCATCTCACTGGCTTAGCTGAAAAGAGCTTTGGTTCACAGAGAGCTCCATTCAAGGCAGTAGCTGCAGGACAATGACCTTTGACCTGTCCTGGCTCAGCCGAGTCCCCTGGTCTGAAACAAATCCTATTTCTCACTCCCTTAAGAACATCCCTGGGAAATGCTCGGGTGAAAAGTTGATTTGGAATAGCTAGGTTTCTGGCCCTGGAATTTTTTGACAAGATGGACTCAGGGAAAATAAATTAATCTGTGCAGCAGGGTCAGCTGTGGAATTGTGAAAGAATGTTGGCCTTCATTGCAGGAAGGGAAAGTGCTCGAAAGCCACTTCCAAGAGGCCTCGGGGCTCCAGGAAACACTGTGTCTTGGCCTCTGCCCCTCCCTGCTCCACCATGTCGTTAACCTGGGATGGGGGTTGGAAGGAGGCCCCTCTACTTTCCCTCCTGCTCTGCTCTGGACAGCAGACACTCTTGTTTATGCTCACAAAGTTGAGTCCTTATTCACCTAGAAAGAGTTAAGATTGGAAATCTCTTGTTTCAGTAGAACTGAACCCAGATGGTGGCTCAGGCAGTAAAGAATGCAATGCAGGAGACCTGGGTTTGATCCCTGGGTCGGGAAGATCCCCTGGAGAAGGGCATTATACCTGGTTAAGGGCTTCCCTGGTGGCTGAGTCGTAAAGAATCTGCCTGCCAATGCAGTAGATACAGGTTCCATCGTTGGGTGGGGAACAGCACCTGGAGGAGGAAATGGCAACTCACTCTGGAATTCCTGCCTGGAGAATCCCATGGACCAAGAATCCGTAAGGTCACAAAGAGTCAGACATGACTTAGCAACTGAGCACCCACAATACACCTCATATAATTCTCCCTGCTAGACACCAGACAAGTTTTCACATACCTCCTCCTAATTATCCCCCCACTTGTCTTTACAGCCAGTCTTTTCTAAAAGTGTCCACTTGCTTTCTCCACTTACCTCTTGAACTTGATGTGTGAAGAAATCACAACCAACTTGGAATCTGAAGCCCAAGTACATTCTGCTGCTGCTGCTAAGTCGCTTCAGTCTTGTCCGACTCTGTGCGACCCCATAGACTGCAGCCCACCAGGCTCCCCCGTCCCTGGGATTCTCCAGGCAAGAACACTGGAGTGGGTTGCCATTTCCTTCTCCAACATCCTGCTAGGATAACAAAATCATTAAAATTGGGTAGGTAATTGAATGATCCATGTAAGACAGATTCAACATGTGTGTGAAACCAGCATTCCCCTTTTTTTACGCTGTCCATTCCCACCTATGTTACTTCTCCCTGCCCATATCTGCTCACTCAACAATGCCCCAAACACACACAAACACTGACGTTTGAAGGGTCAGGACTCAGCATGTACAGCTGGGATGTTGCCTTGCAGATACTAGCTTTCAGTTGACTTTCCCAGAAAGCAAAACAAAGTGTCAGGAAGTGGGTATTGCCCATAAAATATCATATATTAGGACAGTATGAATTCTTTTTCTTTTTTTAAAAAAATCAATTTATTTTTTACTTTTTGGCTGGGATGCTGGCATATGAGATATATTTGCTGACTAGGGATCAAATTTGCCTCCCCTACCATGGAAGCCTGGAGTCATAAGTCCCAGGACAGTATGAAATCTTAAGGGAGACAATGATTTTATTCCCAATTTAAGTGCCTTTGAGACAATGCCTTTGGCCTTTGTCTTTTTCTGCCACCTACTGTTGGCAGCCTGGTTCACTATCAAGATAATAGCCCCTAGGAGCTTCCAGTCCCAGCCCTGCACTTCTTAACTCAGAAAAGTTACTTAACCTCTCCTGGCCCCAGTGTCCTTATCCATAGGTAAGATGACTAGAGCTAGATCATCTTTTTCTGATTAAATGAGATTCTGGTTATAAACCTAACTTCAGAGGAAACATCCTAATTTATAACCATTGATCTTAGTGAATGAGGGCAATAAATGTCTTTCCAAAGATTTAAAAGAGTAAAAGCTCTTTATTGTGCCAGTGGGCAAAGTAATACTTTCGTTGATCCATTTACAACTGATCAGAGCAAAGAAAAAAAAATCTGATGTCTGTTAACAGAGTACCATTTTAAAAGAAATATCCAAATCTATGCTTGCATGCCGGCCACAGCTAAATTTTTGCTACCTAAATGCCAAACAGAATTCTAATTACTCTTAAATTCTTTTCGGTTATCATACCACCTCTATCCCCTCATTTAATGAAATTTCCAAAATCCTCTCTAAAAGAAACTTCAACACACACGCACATATATAAACATTTTAGAACTTGGAGCAGTATAAACTATGTAAACTTTTTCCTCACAATAATCTCCAATAAAGAGTTATTTTATAGGGTCTGTTCAATTTCCAGACTGCAGAGATGTGATTTCAAGAGACATAATTATTAGAACAAAATCCCATTACAACAATATCAGATATAGTTATGTAGTTATAGCTATATAGTTAGGTATAGTTATGTACAGATATAGTTACATACACTTTGTATTAAGATTTCACCAGTCCTCATCAGACAAAATCCAGGACCTAAACATTTATTTGACCTTAGGATGACATTTAGAAAAAATTTTAGCATTATCTGTGTTATATGGAAACATAAAATGTTAAAAATATTTATATAATATATTCAAATCTGTTCACTTTTTCCCCTTTATTATTTCCAGGTTTCCAAAATATGTTACATTTCTTCCCCCAACTCTGAAATTATATGAATAGTCTACTAAACTTTTCTCCTGATATTTTAGTTTTTACATTAAGTTATTATAGCTGGAGATTACTTCTATACATGATATAAGAAAGGAATATAACTTTTTGCCTACACAAATATTGCTAATTACACCAGGACTATTTATTAAATAAACCACCTTTTCCCCCAAAGTGAAATATTACTTTTATGTGGTATCAGGTTGCAACATATTTGAGATATTTCTGGATTCCGTTCATTGTAACAGATCCAGGGATATATGTTGCAGTAACTTTTATATTTACAAAATCTGGAAAAAACTAGCATGTCTATCAGTAGCAGAACACATAAATTATAGGACATTATCATTTACAAAACAAGACTATTTATTAGAGAATATAGGTAGCTCGATAAATGTCTCCAACCATAATGTAATAAAAATAGAACTTAGAAACAACATATTTCCTTAAAAATACTATATGTATTAGAACTAAAAAGCATATTATAAAATAATACTATGCTTTGCAACTTTTTTTACAGTTTTAAATAGCACTCAATTTTAAAGTAAATATTTATAATTAAATGATAATGAGGCACCATATATCAAATTCTGGAGGACACAGCTAAAGCTGTACTAGAGGGAAATTTATATTTTTAAACATATTTATCAGGAAGGTTATAAGCAAATGAGATGAGACTTCAACTCAAAACACCAGGGAAAGCAAAACAGAACAAATTTTATTTTAAAAACCAAGAAGGAAGTATAATTTTGATTCCAATATCAGACAAGGACATAGTAAGAAAAAAAATTTATAATCCTCTTTCACTTATGAATATAGATGTAAACATCTTCAATAAAATAATAGCTAATTGAATCCTGATCAAATACGGTTTATCCCAAGAATACAAGTATGATTCAGTTTATGCAAATTTATCAAGTTCATTCACCTTATAGTGGGCTACAGGAAGCAAACTGTATTATCTCAAATGATGAAGGAAAAGCTTCTGATAAAAATCATCACGATTTTTCTTCACAAGCCTAGAAAATTGGGAAAAGAAACAAAATGTCTTAACTTTGTACGTTATTTATATGAATGTCTTAAGTAAATATATACTTAATTGAGAAACTGGAGATGGCTTCCCTTTAAGACAAGAAAAAGATAAGGCTGCCCATTATCACTAGAGTTGTTGGTTATTATACTGAAGGTCTTGCTCAACCCTACAAGAATTAAAAAAAGGGATGAGAAAGGAAAAGGAAGATATAAAAATGCCATCATTTGCAAATGATCAGCAATGTACAAATACTAACAAAATAATCAGCAAAACCATTAGAAGAGCTGAAGCTCCAATATTTTGGCTACCTGATGCAAAGAGCTGATTCATTGGAAAAGATCCTGATGCTGGGAAAAATTGAAGGCAGGAGGAAAAGGGATCGACAGGATGAGATGGTTGGATGGCATCACTGACTCAGTGGACATGAATTTGAGCAAACTCCAGGAGATAGCGAAGGACAAGGAACCCTGGCATGCTGCAGTTCATGGGGTCGCAAAGAGTCAGATGCTTAGCAACGGAACAACAACAACAAACCACTAGAGGAAAAGAGCTCAACAAAGATATAGAATAAACTGAAAATGTTAGTCCTTCATTCTATGGACTAAAAGAGCAGCTTGGATAAATCAACAGTATTGTTCTATGTCCAGAATATGAAGACTAAGATCCTGAGGCTCTCAAATGCCCTCAAAATCTGTTTTTATAAACCTTCACCAACTGAGAATAATTTTTTAAAGTTGTAAAAAAACCAAACACACAAAGAATATTCAACAAAGATCTTGCTGCTGCTGCTGCTAAGTCGCTTCAGTCGTGTCCAACTCTGTGCGACCCCATAGACGGCAGCCCACCAGGCTCCCCCATCCCTGGGATTACAAAACATAAAATATTCACCACTTGGTCCTTGACAGAAAAAGTGTGCCGATTTCTGGTCCAAACCATGGGTAATCGGCTAGAAAAATCTAACTTTAAAAAATAGAGCACAGGACTCTTCCCTGGTTGTCCAGTGGTTAAGAATCTGTCTTCCAATGCAGGGGACACAGGTTTGATCCCTAGTCGGGGAACTAAGATGCCACATTCCAAGGAGCAGTTAAGCCTTTGTGCAGCAACTGCTAAGCCCACACTCTAGAGCCTGCGCACAGCACTCCTCATGCCGCAACTAAGACCTGACACAGCCAAATAAGTACATAATAAATTTTTTTTAAAGAGAATATAAAACTGCATGATCAGGGGAACTAAAAAAAAAAAGAGCTCAGTTCACAACTGCCACAAAAACAGTAAAATACCTAAGAAGTAACTAAATCAAGAATCCATAAATCCTCTGTGAGAAATAAATTTAAACTCAAAGAATGCACAAAATTTTTCCCCCGATTAACCTACAAATTCAGTGTAATTCCAGCTGGACTTTTCAAATAATTCCATAAGCTTATTTAAAAATTTATATTGAATAAGTATCCACAGAAATGGCTAATGGGCTTCATAAAGTATTAAAGAGTGGGATACATTAAAGAGTCTAACATGTCTTAGCACAGTGTGTGCACTGTCATGTCTGACTCTGTGCCACCCCATGGACTGTAACTCACCAGGCTCTTCTGTTCATGGGGTTTTCCAGGCAAGAATACTGGAGTGGGTTGCCGTTTCCTCCTCCAGGGAACATATATTAAGATAATTTTAAATGCCAGTTTATGAATCCAGTGTAATGTATGCATGAACAAACTGGCCAATAGAACAGAATTAGGCCAATGCGTACGTGGGGACTTATAGGATGAAGGTGGCGCCACAAACCAGTGGTGGAACATCTGCTTGTTAGGCAGATCCCTGGGGAAAATTTGCTCACTGTGGGGAGAAAAACAAAACTCAGTCGCCACCTAACACCACAAAGGTGAATTCAAGATAGATTACAAACCTAGGTACGAGATGTAAAGAAAATATGGGAGAAAATCTTTGTGACCTAGAGGCAAACCACTCTTTAAACAAAATTTCAAAACCATGAAGTATTAGGCATTGACAGAAAAATCAATTTAATTATATCAATATTGGCTTCCCTAGTCGCTGAGATGGTTAAGAATCTGCCTGCAATGCAGGTGACCCAGATTCAATCCCTGGGTCAAGAAGATCACCCAGAGAAGGGAATGGTTACCTACTCCATTATTCTCGCCTGAAGAATTCCATGAACAGAGGAGCCTGGCCATGGGATCACAAAGAGTCAGATACGACTGAGCAACTAACCGATGCACACACACACATTAGGGATTTCTGCTCCACCAAAGATACTATAGGCAAAGTTTAAAGAATGATAAAATGGGAGAAAATATTTGCAGTGTCTCAAACCAACAAAGGATAAATATGTTTGCATGAGATGATAAAAGGGAAGAACTAGATATTATCTAATACCTAAAATAAGATATTTTTATCTCTTATCTAAAAATTAGAGATGGGCCTCCTACAGACCATGGGTGAAAATGTGACATGAAGCAAGAATTATGACTAACCTCACTCTGCATCTGAGGCCCATGGTAAACGAATATCATATTTCACCAACTCGGAGCACTTTTAGATTGTAAGATGTCCCATCAGCTTATGAAAGGAAGGGAAAATTGCCAATTTACACTATGACACAATGTTTTCTTATCATGTAAAATTTTATACTTTTGCAAGTTCTTTTAGACTTACTTAGGATGAATTTTTTAATATTATCTTGCCATATATAAAGAGAGAGAAAATATAAGTGAAATGAATAGATTCAGGCATTGTTGAAACTTCTTTATATACTCAGAGCCCAGCTCTTCTGGATTTTTAATTTAGACTCATCACCACCCATATTTTGCACGCAGTTTCCTCCTCACCAAGAATATTTGTGTGACAACTTTTTTAAAAATAGGAACCAAATGAAATGGCTGACATTTGACTGTAACCAAAATCGTGGCAATTTCATACAACTCAACCTTATACAGGAAAGCTCTATTACCTCCAGAATTTTCTTCCAAGTTGCTAATATTCATTCTGCAAGTTTTGACACTGGTGTTCTCTTGCTCTTCCCAGAAGATATCAATGGAAGGGAATTTTTTCAGACAATAATCAGGATATTACTTTTTCAAATGGTCCTTTTTGACTGGAAACATCAAGAGATGGCAGCTGTCCAGTCAGGCTACCAAGAATAATATTCAAGGTCACTCATGCACAGGGAAGGAAAAGTCTGTCACAGCTGGCTGAGAGCAATTGAAAGGTGGCCCGTGGATTATGAGTCGGGGTGCTAATTTTAGAAATGTTAGAATGAGCAGGCGGGGGTCTATCTTAGAATTGATGGGTACAGTAAAACATCAATAATAAAGAAATATTAATACATTTATATCATTGTGTAGCCAATCTCCAGAACTCTTCATCTTGCAAAACTGAAACTGTCTCCATGAACCAGTAACTTCCCATTTCCCTCCCTACTCCTGTCCCTGGTAATCACCATTCCACTGCCTGTTTCTGTGAGTCTGACTATCATAGACAACTTATTGTCCCACTGTGATTGGCTTATTTCACTTAGCATAATGTCCTCAAGGTTTATCCATGTGGTAGCGTGAGGTAGGATTTCCATTCTTTGTATTATTTTCATTGTATATATACCACATTTTGTTTATCCATGGATATCCATGGATGGATATTTGTGTTGCTTCCATGTTTGGTTATTGTGAATAATGCTGTTATGAACATGAATGTACAAAACACTTGTTCTAGTCCCTGCTTTCAATTCTTTTGGGAATCCAGAAGTGGGATTGCTGGATTGTATTATAGTTCTGTTTTTGCTTTGTTGAGGAACCATGGTACTGTTTTCCATAGCAACTGCAGCATTTTACACTCTTATCAACAGCGCACAAGGGTTCCAATTTCTCTACATTCTTGCCAACACTTATTTTCTGTCTTTTTGATAGCAACCATCCTAATGGGTGTGAGGTGATATCTGTTATGGACTATTTATTCTCTTCCCCACCCCCAAATTCAAATTCCTATGTTGAAACCCTAATCCCAATGTGATGGTCTTTGAAGATGGGCCTTTAAGAGTTAACCAGGGACTTACTTGGTGGCCCAGTGACTAAGACGAAGTGGCTTAGACTGAGTGGCAAAGACTTCATGCTCTCAGTGCAGGGGGTCTGGGTTCAACCCCTGGTCAGGGAACTAGATTCCCATTCTGCAACTAAAGATCCTGAGTGTCATAAAGATCAAAGAACCTACATGGCACAGCTAAGAACTGGCACAGCCAAGTAAATACATTTTTTAAAAAAGAGGTAATCAGGTCATGAGGATGGAGCCTCACGAACAGGGTTAGTGCCCTCATATGAAGAGGCCAGAGAGCTAGCTTGAGCTCTTTCGGCTGTGTGCCAATCAGATGAGAAGGCAGCCATCTGCAACCTAGAAAACGACCCTCACTGTAATCTGACCGTGCTGACACCCTAATCTTGGACTTCCAGCATCCAGAATTGTGTGAAATAAATCTTTGTTGTTAATAAGCCACCCAGTCTGCGGTATTTTGTTAGGCTACCCTGAGATGACTAAGATAATACCTCACCGTGGTTTTGATTTGCCTTTCCTTAATAATTAATGATGGTGAGCTTGTCTCATACGCTTGTTGCCCATTCTTCACATCTCCATGATTTTTGACAATTCTGCTTAACCACTGAAGGCGACTGGTTTGCTACACACATCCTGAGACATTCTGAACATCTCTGCTGTGTGTTGTCTTAGGAATAAAATCACTGGTTCATTTAATATTAATTAATTAAATTTAATACTTGGGGACATACCTCTTCTCCACCACAGATGGTCAGACTTTATACAGAGAAACGTCTGTTCATCATATCCCACAATGCAGTTCTTGGAGGTGCTGGAGGGAAAAGAAGCAGAGTTTGGGATGGGGAGGGGTGAGAAGACTAATGGTGAAGAGAGGGAAAAGTTAGAGAGGCCAAAGGGAAGGCTGGACAAGGAACAGAGGCATAAGGCAGGAGAAGGCAACTTTGGTTTCAAATCCTGGGAAAGAAAAGATGTTCTCTTGGCGAGGACAGGAGAAAGAAGCTCGTGAACGCTTTGAGTCTGACGATGGCCGCACACTCCAAGGTCCGTAGGTTGCAGCTCCCCAGAAGCAGGCACTGAAGTGAGATTTGCATGCAGGCGGTTTACTTAGGAGGTACTCTCAGGAAGTGTCAGTCAGATGGTGGAGACGAGATGCAGAGGAGAAGGAAGCCACTCTCGAGGGTGTTTGACCAGGCTGTTGGTGGGGGCAGCTGGCCCTCCATCTCCCTGGGGAGCTCTGGGAGATGATGAAGAACTGGCCTCAGAGCTACTAGTCCTCCAACGCCCTCCATCCCTGGCTGACTGCTGCTCCCAGGGGTGTGAGCTCCCCACCATTTCTGTCCTGCCCTAAGCAGGCACAGACCAAACCCGAAATCCATCAGGAGGCATGTTCTGGAAAATGGAGGGCAGGAAGCAATAGGTGCAACACTAACAGTGTCTACTCCAAACTTCTACTGAATGCTTTCAAAATATATGATTTAATCATTTATTATTTCTGGGCACCCCTGGTAAGCTTGAGTAAAGAAGCTGCCTGCAATGCAGGAGATCCTGGTTCAATTCCTGCGTCAGGAAGATCCCCTGGAGAAGGGAACGACTACTCACTCCAGTATTCTCACCTGGAGAATCCCATGGACCGAGGAGCCTGGCGGGTTACAGTCCATGGGGTCACAAAGAGTCTGACATGACTAAGCGACTTTCACTTTCTACTGAATAATACACTTGAAAATGGTTAAGATGGCAAATTTTATGTGTATTTCACCATGATTTAAAATAAAAATAGGAACTTCCCTGGCAGTCCAGTGGTTAAGACATCGCACTTCCACTGAAAGGGGCATGAGTTTGATCCCTGGTTAGAGAATTAAGATACTGCCTGCATGCGGAGTGGTACAGCCAAAAAATAGAAAACGGGCAAACAAAACAAAAATAAATAAATAAATAAAGTAATAATAATAATAAAGCAATGGCATTTTTTGAACTGGAAGAGGGGACAGGGAGACACAAAAAGCCAAAACATTTCTTACCTTTTATTCTGCAATTCTGCCTTAATATTGATAGACAGAAAAAATATTAAATGAGCCATGAAGTGCTCTCTGTGCAAATTCTGGGCCAATATTTAGGTCTCAGTAGAAGCAAGAATGGGCTTCCTTGCAGCTCAGAAAGTAAAGAATCTTCCTGTAATGCTAGAGACCCAGGTTCCATCCCTGGGTTGGGAAGACCCTCTGGAGAAGGGAATGGCTACCCACTCCAGTATTCTGGCTTGGAGAATTCCATGGACAGAGGAGCCTGGCAGGCTACAGTCCATGGGGTCACAAAGAGTTGGACACAACTGAGTGATTAACACACACCCAGAAGCAGTAATAAAGCTCACAGAGCACAAAGCCCTTCTGAGTGGAGACTATTTCTTAAGCTGTTTTATGCTCCTGCAGCTCCTATGACTTGTACACAATCCGAGGTGAATAGAGGTAACATGGGCTACCTTGCTCTTTTTTTCTTTCTAACAGAAGAGGAAAAACTCATAGAGGAACAATGTCAAACACATTTGGTTAGAAATCTCTTATTAAAATAAAAGACTAAAGCAAACATCTTTTTTGCTATAATGATCCAGTAACACAAAAGGACACAAAATTAAAAGCACACAATGGCTTATTGGTGCCCCTAAGCCAGGGGTAGCGATGTGTACTGAATTATTAAATGAGCAATTATGATAACCTATGATATTGAAGACCGCTGTGTCGGTGAAGCTGGGTTTATTGTTTTCAAGAGAGTTGCCCATGAAGGTTGCCCTTATCCACCCCTTCACCGGCACAAATGAATCTGATGACACAGATGAGCTTGTCCACAGTGACGTATTTAACACCAGAACAGCATCTAATTATTCCCAAAATTGTGTTTAAAAAATTAAAATGAAACAAACACTCTTGCATTTCCATCCCAGCAGGGAATAGAGTTTTAATGAACCCGCAAGCAACTAGGTGACACCTTTATCAGCCCTCATAAACCTTGATTGAACACACAGTGATAAGGCCTGTTTAAACTGTGCGCCTCCCGATAACAGGCCTGGAGTCTGCAACGGCCTTAGCAACCAGCCGGGAAAGAGGCCTCCCCCAAAACCAGAGCTCAGCCCTCTGGGCACAGTGAGGAGTAAAAAGCCAGGGCACCAGGCAGCTGGTTGCTTTGGGAGTGAGGATAGAAGGGAGGGAGGTGGGTTACAGCGCTTCCCCCCCGGATTTCTTGCAAGGGGACTTTCTCCCGAATCAGCTCTGGCCCCTAGGGGTGAGGAAGATGCTGGAGGGAAAAGGGTGCTTTAAGCCCTAGTGACCTTTAGTATTTACATCTGCAAACACACAGAACTCCAAAGGGCTGGTTTTAAAGGATTTGGGAATAGCCAGCTCTGGCTTTCTTTCTACCGGCATCATAAATGCATGAAAGGTACAGACATCCAAAAAGGACCAGAGAGCCCTGGGGTTTTGCTAAAAAGCTTCAGTCTGATTCCTACAGCCCTTCCCTTTAATGTTCCTACACACCCAATCACTACCGGCTTCTTCAGTCCACCCCCTGGCCTGCCCCAGCCAGGGACCACAGTGAGCCCCCACAGGCTGCTGCCGTCAGTGCCTTGGTGTATAGTATAAAGAATCTGACTGCCAATGCAGGGGATGAAAGAGACCCAAGTCCCTGGGTCAGGAAGATCCCCTGGAGCAGGAAATGGCAACCCACTCCAGTATTTTCACCTGGGAAATTCCATGGACAGAGGAGCCTGGCAGGCTACAGTCCACTACGTGTGTGCTGTGCTCAGTCGTGTCCGACTCTCTGCAACCCCATGGACCCACGTGTCTCACATCTCCTGCATTGACAGGCAGGTTCTTTACCACTAGCACCCTCTGGGAAGCCCAAAAATCACCAAGAGGGCAAAGTATACAGTAGGTTATTTCCTACATCACTAAGATACCAGTTTTCACAATAGCCTCCAACACGTGGGTGACTAAAGTTTCTCCTCTTCTCCTCTCGCCCCTCCCCTCATGTTGGACAAGCCTTCGATGGGGGCAAAGTCAGACCCCTAAGATGCCCTCCTATAGGTCAGTAACCCAGAGCTTTGGCAGAACAAGAGTGGAAGGAAGTTTTTCAGCTGGGAAATTCCACTCTTCTGTGGAAAACACCTGGCCTCAGTGACATTCAGGGATTTGTATCTTCAGATGAGTTTGCAGAAGAACTCAAGCTCTTTTGACCCAGGAGGTAAATAGGAAGCAAGGTCATCTCTAGGGAAACTGGGTTTTAAGATAACAGCCTGTCTTTGGAGCTGTACCCAGCACATGCTCCATGCCAGCAATTTCCATTGAACATTGGCATGGAATTTTATATTTGGAAAGTGGTTTTTCATCACTTTGCCAGAAGTCTACATTCCCAGAACAACACTATGGTTAATACTACTTGTGAGTTTGTTTTGTTTTTACACAGAAAAGATTTTATGCACGCACAGGGAGAAAAAGCGAGTGAAGTGACAAAACTAACAAATACTAAGGCAAAGATTCTGTTCTTATAGGTGATAAACTTATACACATCAGTACACTGTGGATATTTTCCAAACCCAAAACTATCCATGAGATGTGATGACCACAGATGTGCTATTAAAAAAAAAATCGTTTATTTTATTTTTGGCTGCATCAGGTCTTATTTGCAAAGCTTAGGCTTCTCTATAGTTGAGGTGCCTGGGTTTAGTTGCCCCGGAGCATGTGGGAGCTTATTTCCCCGACCAGGGATCAAAGCTGCATCGCCTGCATTGGAGTAGATTCTTAACCACTGGACCACCAGGGGAGGTCCCACCATGGATGACCTTCTGAGGGAGATGTGGCAGGATAACCCAAACCCCAGCTGCCTGGGTCAATCTCATGTAGTCATCAACACTACAGAGCGGACTTCCCTGGTAGTCAGTGGTTAAGAACCCACCTACCCATGCAGGGGACATTAGATACTTCGTTCGGGAAGATAACACATACCTCAGGGCAACTAAGCCTGTGTACCACCACTCCGGAGCCCACTCTCTAGCGCCAGTGCCTGCAACAAGGGAAGCCACTGCAATGAGAAGCCCGCTGGCAGCAACAAAGACCTGGCACGGTCAAAAATAAAGAATTTAAAAAAATACAGGCGTTCTTGGGAAGCTAGATCCTGGGATTTGCAGAGTAGAGACACAGCGGCAGTCAGCACCCTCAGGTACAGAACCATCACAGTGTTCATGCACAGAAAGGGAAAGAAGCTGACCTTCTGGGAGCACCAGTTAAGGAAATAGTATCTGATGCTCCTCCTTGTATTCAGAGAGTCTGTCTCTTTTCACATCATTTGTAGACTTAAGGTGCTGATATAA
The DNA here is from genome assembly GCF_000754665.1 of Bison bison bison. Taxonomy (NCBI): domain Eukaryota; kingdom Metazoa; phylum Chordata; class Mammalia; order Artiodactyla; family Bovidae; genus Bison; species Bison bison. Next base: position 1,746,292 of record NW_011495057.1, on the reverse strand, counting down.
TTTACCATCCAAACAGGGCATTTGAAATGAGGACCCTACTAGTAATTATTAGTAATTACAACTGGAGAAGGAAATGGCAACCCACTCCAGTGTTCTTGCCTGGAGAATCCCAGGGACGGGGGAGCCTGGTGGGCTGCCATCTATGGGGTCGCACAGAGTCGGACACGACTGAAGCGACTTAGCAGCAGCAGCAGTAATTATAACAGGCATCAGGTAGGACTGGCCCAGGCAAACAGGACATCTGGTCATCCTGTCAACACACCTGAAGGATCCTGGGACCCCAATTCCCAGCCCATAGAAGTCATGCCTTGCACAACTCAACCTAGATTACTTTTCCAGATTGTCCCCTTCTCTATGAAAATTTAATATGTCCAGGTCTGGACTATTCTATACATTTTTATTTATCCCTCCCATGTGGCACTTGGGGATGCCAATGCGGGTAGATCTAAGAGACACGAGTTGGATTCCTGGGTCAAGAAGATCCCCTGGAGGAGGGCATGGCAACTCACTCCAGTATTCTTGCCTAGAAAATCCCATGGACAAAGGAGCCTGGCAGGCTATGGTCCATAGTGTTGCAAAGAGTCGGACATGACTGAAGTGACTTAGCACTCACACACGCCTCCAGCAAATATTTATTCATCCCCTGCTACAGGCACTGTGTTATCTGCTGGTCTCCTCAAGGCACTTGTAGTATAATATGTGTAGACTGGGATTATAACCCTGCCGTCACCTTTAATACTGCACCAACTTCTCTGAGCCTCAAGTTTCTTAATCTGTCAAATGGGGATAATAAAGTAACTACCATATAGGGTTATGGTGAGGATGAATGAGTCAGTATGTTACATGCCTGGCACAGAGGAAGTGCTACGTGTCACTACAATCCACAAAAGCCACATGTTTCTGACATAACCATTTCGTTTATAGTGATTTTTCTCACTATAGATGCAGCTCAGTCCACAACACACTCACCTCATTCATTCAATTCACTGCATGGCCCCGGGATGTGAGACCCTGCGGAAGACACAAGAAAGCAAGAAGCACAGAAACCTCAGCCTCTCGGGAATTTCACAGTAAGTGGATGGAAGGCATTCATGGATGGAAATGAAAGAACCGTACGAGTATCACAAACTCAGTGCTTCCTAGCTCTGACCACATATCAGAATCATATGAAAAGCTTCTGGGAAAAAGCAGGGGCCTGAGACTTCCCTGGTGGTCCAGTGGTTGAGACTCTGTGCTCCCAATGCAGGGGGCCTGAGTTTGATCCCTGGTCAGGGAATTAAATCCCACATGACGGAACTAAAGGTTCCTCAGGCCACAACTAACACCTGCTGCAACCAAATAATTAAGTAAAAAAAAAAAGAAAAAGAAATCTACCTTTCAATGCAGGGCACACAGATTCAATCCCTGGGGGGGACCCAAGATCCCACAGGCCATGGGGCAACTAAGCCGGCTCCCCAAATAGAGAGTCTATGGGCTGCAACAAAAGATCCCACATGACTAAACTAAGACCCAACACCCTCAAATAATAAATAAATTTTTAAAAAAAATTTTAAACAGCAGGGACCTTACCACTTACCAACTAAATGAGACTTTCTAGGAGGAAGGCAACACAGAATATTGATAAAAGAAGTATCTCACCTGTCAGTGAATGGTACATGAATAAGTTGTGATGCTTTTGCGATACCCAGTAGCAGAGCAGCAGTCTTTTGAGTTTTTGTTATGTTCTGAGTATTATCACAGGAGCTCCATGAGTTTTGGTTTGGTCCAAGATGGCTTCACTGTGAAGCATGGTAGGATTCAGAGAGAGAAAGAAGCCTGGCTTTCCATGATGCAAAGGAGAGAATTTCAGTACTGGAGATGGAGTATGCATTTTCAGATCAAGGATAAGTAAAACAATGAATAAATTTAAAAGTAAAGCAAATTGTTTTTGTTTTATGTGTAGTGTACAAGCCTGTCCCGTGTCGCTTGCATCTCCTGCATCCGCAGGCAGATTCTTTACCGCTGTGCCACCTGGGAAGCTCTACTGAAAGGGATGTTCACCCAGAAAAGAGACCATTTATATCTTGAACTGAAAAATGCATGGCTTCAAGGCATAAACAAGCAGGCCCACCTACGTTCTCACTTCATGGGGCTTTGTGTAACTGACTACATTCAAAACACAAACTTCAGTGAAACTCCATGGAAAATAAAACAAGAGTGGATCTGAGTTAATTCCATTCACTGTGCCTTTCCTTCATCCTGACCTCTGCTGTGTTCCGTACAAAACCAGCATGGAGTTCTCAGGGATCAGCCTGGAAGCAGCACTTTGGAGTCTTCAATTTGACTTCGGGATAAACAAGAATAAAAGAACAACAATCAGAGAGAGACAGAGACAGAGAGATAATTAGATTTTCAGTTACAGAATAAAATCAAAACATGAATCTGTGCAATGCAGGCTCTCTCTATCTCTCTCTCAGAGAACTGAACTGGGGTGTTACTTAAAAATGGAATGACTGCGAAAAAGCCAAGATTACACAGGTAGGAAATAAACCCATCCTGTCACACCAGAGGATTTTTAAAATAAAATTTCTTCACTGAGCTTTATTCCAGGGAAATTCAAATCTTCCTCCCCCTCCTCCATACACACAAGGCTGGATTAGACAGGTAGGCATTTCTCATTTTGTTGGACAGTTATTTTCCAGCCTCCTTCGATTATAAGACCCTCCAATAAGGCAAGGGGTGGAGAGAAGGAGACCAGCTTACATCCCTGTGAGATACTCTTTCATTTGGGGATTTGTGTTCCTTTCGCCATTTTCTCCCGCAGCCTGCATTTTTTCCTACCATCTCACTTTGATTAGAGTAACTCACTGGCAGTCCCATCCTTTGTTGATTTCACAAAGTTTGTGCTGACTCATAATTACCCTAAAGTCTCTATTAATAACCAACACTGGAATTTCACCTCATGGACAACAACATCACTACATGGTCCTTCATCAAGCTGACAAATAAAGTATCCTCGTCATCACCATTGTACCTGTGGGAAGACCAAGAGTCAAAGAGGTTATGTGGATGGCTGAGGACCGCTGGTCAATTTGGCCCAAAGTTTCAATTTCAAATCCCACTTCTTTCTACTCAAGTATTTTTTCTTGCCTGTTTGGGGGAGCATTTCGTTCACTCACTTTGGTGAGAGGGGTAGAAAAAGAAGCCACATTTCAGGCAGTGCATTTCGTTACCATTGCTGGCTTCCACCAGCATCTCTAAAACCAGTAGTAACAACATAAGGCATCTGAAAACTTTATCTCTGCTCGCATGCATCCATTCTCTCCCCAGCTAACACGGAGGATTGTGTCAGCTCTGCCTGCTAATCTCTAATAGCCAAGCTTCCCCCAGCTCTGGGGGGTGGGGGTAGACCCTGTGGAGGTGATCCCTCGCCTCTCCCCACACAATGACGAATTGTCCCAGAGGCGCAATGGACCAATTTCAGGAGCCAAAAGAACAAAAACCCAGGGAACTTAGTAATCCTGCAACAACAACAAAAAAAGCAAACTCCAAGTATTATCAAGGGTCAGGCCCAAGCATGGAGACACTCCAGACTCTTTCTGTGTGTTGGAATTCCCACTGAGACCTTCAACCGTCCTCGCTGGGTTTTCAGTCTGTAATGCCTTACAGATTTCAGGCCTGGCCTCTGACAGCTCTGACATATCTGAACTGAGGCTAACCTCAGCTAGTTACTTGAAAGCCTGATAAGTTATACTGTACCTGTCAAAGCCTCTCTCCACCGAGATTCTCTCTCCTTCTCCAGTGGAGCAACCAAAAAAAAAGACGAAGAATAAGAAGAAAATGTATTCTCTTCATTGGACCAGCATAACCTCCTCTGTATATTACCATTGCTGGGAAAGATTGAGGGCTGGAGGAGAAGCGGGCAACAGAGGAGGAGATGGTATCACCGACTCAATGGACATGAATTTGAGCAAACTTCGGGAGATAGTGAAGAATGAGAAAGCCTGGTGCGCTACAGGCCATGGGGTTGCAAACAGTCGGACACAACTTAGCAACTGAACAACAAAGTATTATCATTGCTGTTCTATTACTGCAAACTCTAATTCATAAAAGAAAATATAGACCACTTAGTTGGGGGTGAAACATAACAACTCGATTTCTTTCAACTTTATAAGACATTGTTGGCTACTCTTGGAAAATAAATTCCAGATTTGAGCTGGGCAGGAGAGGGGAAGCAAAGTCCACATTGAGAAGAAATGAGCCACATTAATTTGCCCCTCAAAAATTCAACAGGTTCTCTCTAATATTCCCCACAGTGGAAGTCGTTTCTGCATTTGGCACTGTGCCCACACAACATGTAAATGCTTACCCAAGACCCTAACACCACCCTTGTGGTCATGACATTGGGGCCCCTGAGTCAGTCTCCAGTGAATAACCCAGAGGAAATCACAGGGACTCTTTCTGTGAAGGCCCTAGAAGAAGAACCCGATTCTTCATGTCTCTGTCCCCAGTCCTGACTAGTGAAGAGGTTTTACTTTAGATTATGGAACATTTAGGAAAGTGAAGACTTTACCCAGATCCCATCAGAGTTTACAACACTAAAGACTTTTGGAAAGAGCTTCCCTTGTGGCTCAGACAGTAAAGAATCTGCCTGCAATACAGGAGACCTGGGGTCGATCCCTGTGTCCGGGAGATCCACTGGAGAAGGGAATGGCAACCCACTCCAGTATTCTGGAGAATTCTATGGACAGAGGAGCCTGGCTGGTTATAGTCCACGGGGTTGCAAAGAATCAGACATGACTGAGTGACTAACACACACAAAAGACTTTTGGGAAAGCAATATATCACAAATAATCTGAAATCAAAAACAATTCCTAGCCTTTGCTAACTCTTTACTGTTATAAGACCTCGCAAAGATACTTTTCATCTTTTGTTTCAGCTCTTTACCTGTCAAAAAAAGAGAGCAGGTGGCAGCTTTGTCTCAAGGGTACTGAAACAGCAAGTAATTTTAAAGCACTGTCATAATACAAGGACTGCATAAATGTCAAATCACAAAGGATACTGCAAATTTCAGTTCTCAGCAAATAAAATTACCCCAGTGAGACAAATACAGCTTCAAAAAGAAACTTGTCAAGAGGGCTTTCAGGCTGGGTCAGCACAAATATATTGATGTACCATGGACATGGGGCTGCACGACCCATCTCCGCCCTCTAGAAGCTTTGACTCAAGATACCTCACTTGAATATCTTGAGTAGGGGACTGCCCTGGTCGCCAAGGATTAGCACTTTGAGCTTCTACTGCAGCGGGCATGGGTTTGATCCCTAGTCAGGGAACTAAGATCTCAGAAGCCAGTGCAACCAAAAAAAAAAAAAAACCTCATTTTCATAATGCTATTTTATGTGTATTACATGAATATACTCTCATTTTAAAATTTTAAGCCAAGAACTTTTTTAAAAAACATCCCACTTCTGGGACTTCCCTGCTGGTCCAGTGGTTAAAACTCTGCACTTTCACAGCCAGGGTCAAAGGTTTGATCCTTAGCCGGGAACTAAGATTGCATGTGCCCGTGGCACAGCCAAAAATTAAAAACACCCCACTCCCATACCTATTTTCTACTGGTCCCTTCCATCTTCCCAAATGTAAATCCTCTTAGCTATTTGCTGGGCTGTGTTCAGAGCATTTGCTTGCCTATGTGTATATTGTAACAGACTTTTAAATATACAGTTTCTTATTCAAGGATTAAGTATGTGACCTGAGGGACTTAAATATTAATGTGAACCTCTAGATTAAAACTTAATCTCTGCAGATTGTGCCCTTTACACTGTAGAAGCTAACTCCAGGGTAATTACACAAGAAATCAGTATCGTAGTTAAATTTCAATTATCTGGGGACTTGATTTCCAGTCTGGGAACTCCTGAGTCCTTTCTGCTATTCCAGCTCCACCTGGGTACCACGTTTGGCTTATGTTATCTCTCCTCAGTGCCTAACCCAGAAAGTAAAATGGTTATAATGAAAAGACTCCAAGACTCGAGACTCACAGCAAGTGGATACATGTATATGTATGGCTGAGTCCCTTCACTGTTCATCTGAAACTACAAGACTATTAATCACTATGAGAAGTGAAAGTGTTATCTGCTCAGTCATATCCGACTCTTTGCGACCCCATGGACTGTAGCCCAAAAGTTTCCTCTGGAATTCTCCAGGCAAGAATACTGAAGTGGGTAGCCATTCCCTTCTCCAGTGGATCTTCCTGACCCAGGGATCGAACTTGGGTCCCCTGCATTGCAGGCAGATTCTTTACCGTCTGAGCCACCAGGAAAGCCCCAGGAATGGCTATACTCCAATACAAAAAGAAAGAAAGAAAGAAAAGACTCTGAATATAATTGTCATTACTTGTTACCCTTTTCATTAGTGCATTCAAAAAAAAACCCAAATAATTTGGAAATTAATTTTTATCCAATTGCCTAAAATAAGGTTTGAGTTTATCAGCAAGCTCTGTTTACTCATGGCCCCACAGCACCCTTCTCCTCTGCCCGCAACCACGGACAATCAAGGTTTGGCTCTGGTTGAGATTTATAGGAGAACAGAGCTAGAGTTCCCTCTCTACCCTGGTCTGCTAATGTCCAGTTGGCTGATGTTCAGGGCAAGGTGCCAGGCCTATATTTTGGGGAAGGATCATCCAGAGAGATAGAGGCGGATGTGATTTGGCGGCCGTGTGAGATCTGGCATGTGATTTTACGTGCTGTGGTGTTGTGTTTCTTAAATTCAGTACATGCACTTAGAAGGCTGTTCATCACCATCACGGAATATCCAGGCAGCATCCACTTGGCACTAGAGGCAGTCGGAATGTCTTTTTAAAACAACATTTTAGTGAGGGGCCCAGGAAACGCACGATGGCATGGCACTGCATGGTACTAACCTGTTATGCTGATGCTGGCGTTTCGTGGGAAATTACAATATTTTCCTGTTTCTGACAATCAGCAAGAATTCTGGAAGAACATAGGCTACATTTTATAATTGTTTTCATTTATTCAGTGAAAGCAATGGCAAGCACATATTTTAAAATAAAACATTTCTAGAATTAATAAAAATGAATATTAGAACTTTGTCTTCACTCTGCTTTTCTTGCTTTCTTATACAACTCACAAATAAATAAGAAGAACTTTTTTTCTTTTTTTTGAATGGAGGAGAAAGAAAGAGTTGCTTTATTATTTTGCCAGGCAAAGGGGGAACACAGTAGGCCAGTCCCTCAAGTACTGTGCCCCCAGAAGAATGCTTTTGTAAACCGATCTTCAGAACAAAGTTGTCTTGCCCGTTGCCTACAAGTCTCTCCAGAAATATTTTCCACCCTGGGTTGGGATTTTGGATTTGCGATGATAGATTCCACCCACAGGTTTTTGGACGACCTACCTCTAAAACATACAGTAAAACCCCAGCACTTCATTTCCCTGAGTATACGATTATTCTACTGTCATCAGAACAGATACCCATGTATCACCCAAGGGAATAATGGGATCCCAAATATTTTTTAAAGGATCCAAGTAAAATACCAGCTTTGCAGGAAGAAGTTAGCAAAGGAAACGAGTGGTGGTCCCTTGTTCCTTAAAATCATCGCGTAGCTAGCAGAGTTCAGGACATACTGATGAAGTGTATGGTTCATCTTCTGATTTGGGAAAAGGAGTTTGGCTAAGAGAAGCAATGTTGTCCCATCAGGAGACCGTCTTCCTGAAGACTGAATGTCCTCCTGGGTCAAAAGAAGGGGGCCGGCCGATGACCCCAAAGTTCCCTTTGGAGCAGAAATTCTCTGCCTGCCAGCAGGGCTTTCCATACTTGGCCCCTTTCCCAGCGATCAAGTTATTAGAAGATTAGGAGGGGAGAAGGGTGAGTGAAATGACAGGTCAGCATATTTCTGAAGGGCCCATTTACTTTACCCTACGTCCTCACGCAGAGCCCAGCCGAGTTCAGAGGAGTTGCTTTGGGAAACAAGACACAAGTTTGACATCACAATGTCATGTTTTCAAAAAAAAAATGAATGACAAGTTCCTCCAGGTGTGGGTTTATCACAGTTTAACCAACTGGTAACTCTATCTCCCTTCTTTCTTATCAATACCTACGCTACTAAAAAAACAATTTATTTGACTAAAACTCATAAATAATAATAGATCTCTCCTATACTGCTGTGCGAATGAAACAAGATAATAATAGATACTAAATCTTTAACACAGTGGTTGGCAGTAGTAAACCATCCATAATTGTTAGCTATTGTTGCATTGGTGAAAACTCACTTTTGATAATCCCTTTTAATTTATGAAGCAATTTCATGTTATGGCACTCACTCCAATCTTTTAGCACACATCTAAAGAATGCCTACCATGATGTGCCAGGCTCTGCTGTGAGAATACAACTGTGACCAGGATTGGCAGAGGCCATACCCTCCCAGAATGTATGTTCTGGTTATGGGAGAAAAACAGTAAAAAAGAAAATAGGGTATGGGAGGGGATTTGCTGATGAGTTGGGGTTAAGCAAAGAGAAAAAGAGAAACCAAGGATGATTGAGGCTGTACCTAGGGGTCTGGTAGTGGGAAGGCAGACTTGGCAATTACCCAGATGGGAAGATGTTTACTCAAAACTCCCCTGTCAGGCATAGGTCATGAATGCACCCATTTCACAGATGAGGAAGCTGAGACACAGAGTTTAAGCTTATCTAGCCCCAAATAAAAGAACCCTCACTTCCTTAAGAGGTAGATAAGGACTTGGCAAATGGCAGAGCCTCAGAATCTTGGATCTTAAATTAAATGTGCAAAGTAGATGAAATTTAAAAAAAAAATTTTTTTTTAAAGCAGGCAGTGCTATTTAATTTTCGAAGGTTACTCCAGTCTCCATGGGAGGAAAGCAGAGCCTGGGGAGGTGAGGGAACTCGTGAGACCCGCCTCGGCTGCTGAGGGCAAAGCCAACACTAAACCTGGGTGAGGCTGAGACTCCCAGGACAGATACAGGACAAGGGAGGATCTGAGATACCCAGACGCAGCGTGACCATGGCATGAGGGGACAGTGAGTGTGATCCAGCTACAGGTGACCCCCCCCCCGCCCCCACCCCCGCCAAACTTGCCACCTCACAAAGTAAGAAATCCGGGGTGAGGGGTGTCAGTAACTGGACTCAGGCTGCCATCTTGCCCTGACTCACAGCTGCTGACCGGTTTACTGGAGGACAGTTGCCTCTGCTCTGAGCTGAGGAGTATGCAACAGCCCATTAGTAAAGATGGGGTAAATCCCGTTAGAATTTCTACAGGAGATAACGCCACGTTCAACACCCAGTCTCCAGTCTCCTTGGAAGAAACTGCCAAGAGGTTTGGTCCTCAGAGGGGAGGCAGAACTGCATCAATCAAATGAGTATTTATTCAGTGCTGACATGCACACAGAACTGTGATAGGCCCGTGAGAAATCCTAGTCCCTGTCACCAATTTGTTTATAATCTGGCTCAACAGAGATGGACTCACATAAAATGCTTTGTAAGCAGTACACGAAGGTTTACCCGAAGGCCAGCCTGGAGTGGAACCTTAACAAATAGTTGCTGTGGGAATTGCTTGTTAAAAGTTGTAGGAGTGCAGATAGAGGAGAGATTCGAGGGCCTGGGAGTTCCTGGGAAGCTCCAGGGCTCTGGGTCAGGATGTGAGAGGTGTGCTGGGTGGAGGTTTCAGGCCAAGGAGAAGCGCGTGAGCAAAGCTTTCACAGTGCGGGTCCTAGGAGACTGGACAACACAAGATGGCGGCGCAGCCTGACGTCTCCATCAGCGTGCTCACTTCCGTCGTGCTTTGTGCGTGGGAGTCTCCCCAGACCTTCCTTCCTGATGTAATGACCCACAACCTCCCCAAAATTACATTTCATTCCAATCAGACTTTGTCTGCCAAGAGAATGGAAAGCACTTCAGGCATTTCAGAGGAAGATTTAATACAGGGAACCAGTTACAACTTTGTTGGAAGGGATGCAGGAGCAAGTGAGCTGGGGGCTGTCACCAAAGATAAATACGTATAGAAAACGACCAAGTCCCTTGGGCTGCAGGAGCAATGAGGGAGGGTGGTGGTCCCATTGCCTCTGGCACTCCTGGGGTCGGGGGTGGGGGTTGGTTTAGTCATTAAGTCCTGTCGACGACTCTTTTGTGATCCCATGGATTGTAGCCTGCCAGGTGCCTCAGTCCATGGGATTCTCCAGGCAAGAATACTGGAATGGGTTGCCATTTCCTCCTCCAGGGGATTTTCCCCCACCCAGGGATCAAACGCCCATCTCCTGCATTGAAGGTGGATTCTTTACCAATTGAGCCACCAGGACATCCCTGGGTTACTTTCTATTTTCTTGACTGCTTGTTGATTGGTAATGTATCTTAACTTGCAAGGAGTTTATTTAAGTGATCACAGAGCAGATTCAGAATGCAAATAAAATAATGGAGGACCCGGCCCCCCACCCCCCAAAAAAAAGCAGCAGAGACTGCAATATTCAGGGGTATGGGGGAATCCTGTCACCGCCTGCCTGCTGCTGGAGAGGGCCTGTCACTAGATGCCACACGTATCCTTGCCGGCAGTGGGCTGAGGTTGCTCTCGCCACCAGCTGTGGCAAGGCTGAGCGTGAGCTGGGTGTCCACAGGGTCCTTCCCCCTAGTACTGAAGAAGCTTGAGCTGCAGGCCCCACCAGACAGGCAGTCCTGGGAAAGGTCCAGGAGTACCTTCATGTGGTCATGTTGTTTGCAAAACAGGCAAAAGTAACATATTTTAAATGCAATCAGTTAAGACCACTCAGTATTTCTCCTCCCACTTTTCTTTCACTTCTCTGTGTCAGGTGGCCATGAGGTAGCCCTGCATTTTTGAGATGAGGTAGATGGGGAGGGTGTACAATAAGGATGCATTTATTTGGGGTTTATTTAGATACATCCTGGTGACTTGCAGTTAACTTCTTTGTATATTTCAGTTCAGTTCAGTCCAGTTCAGTCATGTCCGACTCTTTGCGACCCCATGGACTGCAGCACATCAGGCTTCTCTGTCCATCACCAACTTCCGGAGCTTACTCAAACTCATGTCCATCGAGTCAGTGATGCCACCCAAGCATCTCATCCTCTGTCGTCCCCTTCTGCTCCAGCCTTCAGTCTTTCCTAGCATTAGGATCTTTTCCAATGAGTCAGTTCCTCGAAGCAGGTGGCCAAAGTATTGGAGTTCCAACTTTAGCATCAGTCCTTCCAATGAATATTCAGGACTGATTTCCTTTAGGTTGACTGGGTGGATCTCCTTGCTGTCCAGAGACTCTCAAGCATCTTCTCCAACACCACTATACAGTCCATGGACTTCTCCAGGCCAGAATACTGGAGTGGATAGCCTTTCCCTCCTCCAGGGGATCTTCCCAACCCAGGTCGCCCGCATTGTAGGCGGATTCTTTACCAGCTGAGCCACAAGGGAAGCCCCTCTGTGTATTTATGTTATTGCTAAGCCTTCCTGGTATGGTCATGGCTCCTAGGACCCTTCCCATCACTCTCCCCACCTGGTGGTATGATTGGAAAAGCAGGGCTGAAAGGAGTATCTTAATATTCCTGGGGCACTTGGTACCTAAGGTACACAGACTGTGGAGGAGGGAAAAAAAGGGGGGCTTGAAATGAATGCAGCCCTAGACTGGCCTGTGAAAAATTCTTCCACTCATCAGACATGTAAATGGTAAACCAAAGATTTGGTTCTCATTAACACCTAGTCAAAATAGCCTGCTCTCCTGTCAAGATACTGCAGGAGTGAAGGTCAGAGCTCCGTTCAGTAATAGAACGATCCTCGTGGACCAGTGCTGTCCTGGAGTGGTTAATGGCAGTAACGGGTCTTCAGCTCACTAAGAGGATTTTACTGACCCCTTGTGGAAGAGAGAAGGTGGTGCACCTGTTTGTTTAGTAGCTCAGTCATGTCTGACTGGAGACCCCATGGATGGCATCATGCCAGGCTTCCCTGTCCTTCAACATGGGTGCACCCAGAGAGATCCCAGTTTGGGGAACTTACTTTTCTACCGTCCTTCAGGGAAAAAAATCAGGGGGCAGGAAGGTGAGGTATGTTACTAACTGCCCAGTTTCTTCCCATTCAACTTGAAATTCTCAGTTATTTCTCATATCAACTTTTTTTCCCCAACACATATCAGGGCTCTCATCAAAGGTAGGAGATGTGTGATGTCAAGTTGTGATACTTTTGTTTTTAAAAAAAAAAACGATGTAAGGAAGGGTAGGGGGCAGATAAGAAAAAGAAATGCAGTTTTGGATCCTAGCACAGCTACTGACTAAATGAAAGACTAAGCAATCCGTTTAATGTCTCTGAGTCTCACCATCCTCACAGGTAAAATGAACTCATTGTTAGTGAGTTTGATGTGCATGGTAGGTGCTTAATGACAGTGTAGGCTGCTATCATTAAAGATAAGGATGTCATATTCATTCATCATCTTGATGCTCACTGGACAGTCACTTCACACTCCTGTATAGAACATCTTTTGAAAAGAGAAAAAAAAAATCTAGAAGTTTCTTTTCAGTGAACAATTTCCTCAGTTGAGACCAGGTCTGACAGAGCCTCTGACAATACACACAGAGAACACCTCTTGTCCAGGAAGCCTGGTTTCCCCAGTGTGAGCGGAATTCCAGAGAAGGGGCACAGAGAGACCCGCCCCCCTCCCACTCCCTGCCTCCCCAGCAGGGCCAGGACTGTCCTGGGCTCTGGTGTGTGTCTGCGTTTATCTTCCCATAGGAAATGCCTGAGGTCCCACTCAGAAGTAAATACTCTTTGCTGAGACTGGAAGGAGACAATTCCTGTTTTTCCAACCTGCAGTTTGAGGTTCCTTGTGTTCCAGGGTAAGCAGCCCTCAGCATTCCCTGGCAGTAGGGGGAGCGGGGGTGAGATGGGGGGCATGGTGCAGGACATCAGCTGGTGTGCTTTTCCCCCTCAGAAGGTTCCAGGGGCTGGCCGATGACTCCACACACTGCCCTTCTTCCCGGGGGGAGGGGAGATGGGGCTGGAGGATAAGATGCTGGATTAAACCAGAGTCTGGGGAGCGGGAAACCAACCTGCCTGGCTTAGGATCACTTGGCCAGAGCCCCAGAATGACGCCCATAACTTTCCAGGCCACTCTGACCTCCCACTCACCGAGCCAGGCAGCCAGAAGTAGACTTTGTAGGCCACCCTCTCTCAGCTCTGGAATAACAGGCAACTTCTCCTACTTTTCCTTTTCCTGTTTCCCTCTGCAGAACAATTTTTCTTTTTTTGATCTTTTTATCTTGTATTGGGGTGTAGCTGATTAACAAAGCTGTCATAGTTTCATGTGAATAGCAAAGGGACTCATCCATACGTAAACATGTATCCATTCTCTATGGAGCAACTCTTTAAAGTCATTCTATATAATACTAAGTCGTTTTTACTAAGATGTAAGAGGTTAGGCAGAGACCACACGCAGAGTATGCATATTTGTGTTTTTCAAAACAAGAGGGGATCAATATATACGTGTATTTTGTAGTATTAAAATAAAAGCAGTGGAGGGAAAATAAACCATAATATTATTTATAGGAGAATGGAGGATGGAAGGGATAGAAAAGGAAGCTAGACTTCCTGGACTATATCTTGCTTTGTGGAACTGACTTTGAAAAATGTACATATTTCATGTAACATAAAATGAAATTTAAAAAATTAATGATGAAGGCAATTCCTAATATCTGAAAGTGAGTTGATAACATAATGATACAGAGAGAGCTACTCCAGGGTCTTCAAAACACAGTCATTTCACTAAAACATCCCCAGTGGGATTTACTGTAATGTTTAAAAAAAAAAACTGCAAAAATATTTTAACTGTTTTCAGAAATCATACTGTTGGTGATAACACTGTGACTGTGCAATAAAGCAAATACATTTATTAACTGGTTGAAAAGAGAGGTAGACATAAAACCGATAAGGCTAAATAAACACCCAGTGGTCCTGAATTTGAGTTCCACGATTCTTCAGTTTCAACTCATAGCATGTCTCTTAAACATGTTCCTAGCTCTTTCCACTGAAAAGGCCAAGAAGCAATGACCAACCCCAAAGCAGTGACACCTCTAGCGCCCAAATTATGGCCTCTAGATATCACTTATCACTAAACAGAGTCAGGAGTCCTTGAAGAAATGTTCTATTCCACGTCTGTGCAGAGAATATACAGGATGAGACTGGAAATCTTGTCATTTCAGAAAGCAAGAAGACTCCCAATGAGGAACACGTTTGAGTCAATAGAACTCAGGAGCCAGTTTGAGTAACTTTCCACTGACCAGAGTTGGGACAGTGTGAGCGCCAAAGAGTACAGTGTAACTGCAATATACTATTAATAAAATGTATAAAATGTTTAAATCCATGAAATTAAAATATCATTTAAAAAAAAGAACAGGGCATCTTTGGAAGATACAGAGAAACAACTCATTAATCAGTTTGTTCTTTGGTCTCTCAGTCATGTCCGACTCTGCTACCCTCTGAACTGCAGCATGCCAGGCTGCCCTGTCCTTTGTTATCTCCCAAGGTTACTCATGCAATCAATCGATTATACCAGAAATAATTAGCCTCTGCCTTTCTTTAAACAGGTCTTCTGAGTAAATATACTGTGTCAAGGCAAAGCCTGGCTTCACTTTAACATCACGGGGAGAGAGCGGCCATCTGATGGCTGGGAATGGGAGGAGCTGAACAAATCCTGGTTACCAGGTTGGAGAGGCTAAGATGATGCTTAGACTCTCAAGCCAAACTGTCCGTTTCCTGGAGAAGAGCCTCAGCGAACGGGATCTCTACACGATTACTTATGGAGATCACTAATATTCTTTTTTAAAATAGAAATACAATTCACATATCATAAAATTCCCCACTTCAAAGTATTAAAAGTTCAGTGGTTTTTAGGTAACTATGCAACTCAATCCAGAACATTTTCATCACCCCTATAAGAAACCCCATTACAGAAGTCAGTCCCCCTTCACCCCTCTCCCAAGTCGCTGGCAGCCACCGAAGTCTACTGTCTGTATAGAATGATGTCTGTATTCTGGGCATTTCATTTAAACGGACTCATACAGTATGTGACCTTTTGTGTCTGGCATAGTTTCTCAAAAGGCGGAACACTTAGGTTTGTTTGCCATATGCAATATATTCCTTACTGAGCTTTATCTTTGCTCATTTTTTTAATTGGGATGCTCTCATACTCAAGTTCTAGGGTTCTTTTTACATTCTGTATACAAGCCCCTTTATGTGTTTTGCAGGTATTTTTTTCCAACCTGTGGCTTACTTTTCATTTTTTCAAAAATATCTTTTGCAAAGTGTAAGTTTTTAATTTTAAAGAAGACCAATTTAACAATCGTTTCCTTCATGTGTCATGCTTTTAGTGTGGTATCTAAAAACTTATAACTAGGGAGTTCCCTAGGGGTCTAATGGTTAGGATTGGGCACTTTCACTCCCATGGCCCATGTTCAACCCCTGATAGAGAAATCCTGCAAGCATGCAGCAAAAAAATAAAGCAAAAAGGGATGGAATGAAATGAAGTAGAATAAAATACATACACACTAAACTCAAGGTCACCTGGATTTTCTCCTGTGTTATCTTCTAGAAGTTTTATATTTGGCATTTCATATTTAGCTCTATGATGCATTTTGAGTTAATTTTTGTGAAAGGTGTAAGGTCTGAATCTAGGTGTTTTTTTTCCCTACATGTATATGCCCAGCTGTTGCTGGGGTTTTTCTGGTTTGTTCTAGTTACTAAGTCGTGTCTGACTCTTTTCGAGATATCCCAGGCAAGAATATTGGAGTGGATTGCCATTTCCTTCTCCAGGGGGTCTTCCTAACCCAGGAATCAAACCTGCTGTCTCCTGCAGTGGCAGGATTCTCTACTGCTGAGCCAGTTGTTTCTATACCATTTCTTTAAAAGCCTACCCTTTCTCCATTTCATTGCCATTATCAAAGATCTGTTGACTATATTTGTGTGGGTCTATTGGTAGGCTCTCTGTTTAATCAATCCACTTGCCCAATCTTTTGCCAGGATCACAGTCTTGATGGGTTTTTAAAAAATTGAGATAGTTGATCTACAATATCTTATTTTAGCTTTATAGTAAGTCTTTAGGCAGATATTGTTTGTCCTATGACTTTGTTCATTTTTAATATTTTTCTAGCTATTCCAAGTCTTTTGCCTTCCCATATAAACTGTAGTACTGGTTTGGTGATGTCTATAAAATAACTCTCTGAGATTCTGTTTGGGACAGCACTGAATCTATAGATGAGGTTGGGAAGAACTGATATCTTAACAATACTGATTCTTTCTATCTATAGTCATGGAATCTCTCTCCATTTACTTAGATTTTTTAAAATTTCTTTTATCAGAGTTTTATAGTTTTCCTCATATAGATCTTTCACATGTTTTGTTATATTTATACAGAAGTATTTTTTTGGTGCTAATGTAAGTGGTGGGCTTCCCTGATAGCTCAGTGGTAAAGAATCCGCCTGCCAGTGCAGGAGACAGGGGTTCAATCCCTGAGTTGGGAAGATCCCCTGGAGAAGGAAATGGCAACCCACTCCAGTATTCTCACCTGGGAAATCCCATGGAGAGAGGAGCCTGATGGGCTAGTCTATGGGGTCAAAAGAGTTACACAGGACTTAGTGACTAAACAACAAATATAGATGATATTATTTTAAATTTCGAATCTCAACTTTTCACTGTTGGTATATAGAAAAGCAGTTAACTTTCGTACATTAACGTTTTATCTTGCAACCTTGCTATAATTGCTTATTAATTCCAAGAGTTTTCCTGTCAATTCTTTAGAAACTTGCAAATAGACAATCAGGTCATCTACAGACACAGTTTTCTTTCTTTCCAATCTGTATAGTTTTTACTTCCTTTTCTTGTCTTACTGCATTAGCTAGGACCTTAGAAGGGGACCTCTTTGCCTCCTTCTCAACCTTATGGGGAAAGAGCACCTAGTTCCTAAGTCTCAAAGTAATGTCAGCTGTAGGTTTTTTGTAGATGTTCTTTATCAAGTTGAGGATGTTCTTTATCAAGTTGAGGATGTTCTTTTCTGTTCCTAGTTTGCTGAAAGTTCTCACCAATTCATTTGCCCATTCATTCTTTTGCCATGGGCAAAAAAAAAGGATTCTTTCTTTTTTTTGACCATGCGACATGGCTTGTAGGATCTTAACCACTGGACCACCAGGGAAGTCCCAAGGATCCTTAAAAGTGGAAAACTTCAGGAGGCAGAAGAGGCATTGCTTGTCAGACTCACATGCAATGTGAGACTCAGCTGGCCACTGATGGCTTTGAAGACAAACAAGGGCCAAGGAAAGTGGGCTGCCTCCAGAAACTAGAAAGAGCAAGGACATGGAACTTCCCTAAGAGCAACCAGAAAGCCCCGACAATAGGTTGATTTGAGCCCAGGGAAACTCAAGTCAGACTTCTGACCTTCCAGACTCCTACTGTGTTAAGCCAAAACATTCATGGTAATTTGCTGCAGAGCAATAAGAAACGAACACAACACTCTTGCACCATTACATTCATACTAAAGGCATGTAATCTTTGTGAACTTCAGTCTTTCTTCAGTGTGGTTTGGCCATGGTCAGCAGCCAAAGATACTCTGATTCAATTGTCTATTTTTGTATTAAATCAGGGTTAACTTCACCTATAAAGGCTTTTCCCAAACTGTACATCAATATTTCACTCAAGATATTACCTGTTCTATGGAACGAAAAGTAAGGTCAACAGTCTTAAACGAATGAGAAATAATATTTATACTGATTGAAAATCTGCCTTTCAGAGAGTTGCCATATCTAAGAGTGAGAACTAACATGAACGAGCATTTGAAGCCTGAGTACATGGTATCTGATTCTAAAATCAATGCAAAGGCAGCACTGCCCAGTGGCTGCAGGGACACAGCATCAACTCCGGGACTGACAGTCACTGTTCCAGGTCTTGTCTTATCTTTTCATATAAATGTTTATCATCTTTTTATCCTTAAGATAAAAATAAATCTCTCAACTAGTTTTGTTATAAGGAGAAAAAAACTATTAGCCAGATGATCATTCTTTAGCAATTAATTTATGGGAGAATCATTTTTGGTGTTCTACTTTAATCCACACACTCGTTCTATCTTTTGAACTCCTATCACTGCCCTGCAATGTATCATTTAAAAGTTTTCATTATTAGTCAGTCTGGGAAATGCTACACTGTATGACTAACAATTTTAACTTCTCTGAAGAATGAATATCTATCAATGATAAAAAGTAGAAATCAGATTTTCTAAAATGGGTTTATTTTAAAAACCTATACAGAGTTTCAATTTAATAAAAAATATTGCCAGGAAATGACTAATTATACAGCAATAGAAATAAACCCCCAAATACAGTTAATTAGAGGTTATAAAAAAAATTAATTCACAATTTTAAAGGTGGAATACATATGCTTTTTTTTTTTTCAAATAAACAATTTTAAAAGGTTTTTGTTTTAGATGGTTTTCCTCTTAAACATCTGAGTTATATACATACTTAATTTTTGAATTAGACAACCT
The DNA here is from genome assembly GCF_000754665.1 of Bison bison bison. Classification (NCBI taxonomy): domain Eukaryota; kingdom Metazoa; phylum Chordata; class Mammalia; order Artiodactyla; family Bovidae; genus Bison; species Bison bison. Next base: position 1,727,771 of record NW_011495057.1, on the reverse strand, counting down.
CCCAGTAACTTCACAAATAAGTACTTCTATTAACTTGAAAAATAAAATAACCCACAAACCCTTCTATTACTGATTTAGTCACAAAATGCTAACAAAGTCAAGTAAATCGTTGTTTTAAAATGTTTACCTCTTGAAAATGAAATCTACATTGGAGTTGTGAAGTATAATAAACTTTTTATAGAAGAAGTTGAGTCTTTCATGACTAGTAGATTTATTTTCTATCAAGTTTATCCTTTAGACTACTTTTACAGTATCTCTTAATCCTGAGAATGTGAGGTGTTAAAATAGGAAAACCTTTGGCCCCATTGATAGAGAGGTACCTTAAATGTAAACAATTGCAATGACAGCCTTCTAGACATGAGCACCCATGTCTTGTATAGAGTTGGAGATATAGTTCCTTGTTTCTCAAAGACATGATCATTTCCTTCCCAATAAAAATATTTGATGTATTGAGATTTGTTTTCAAATGCCATAAAGAATCAAAATTCATGTATACATCTAAGGAGAATAGTTTTAAAAGATCAGCGAAAAGCATTACATAATGATATTACATCATACACTTTATTAATGGTAAATGTTTGCATTTATTTTTAAAAGCTTAGCTCTTGCTAAGCACTTTTTAAGAGAAAGCTAATAAATGAGAATCATTTGCCATACAAAAACTATATTCACAAACAAGACTTTAATCAAATGAAAGCTAAAAAACACTGGAAAAAATATAAAGCAAATCACTGCTATGAGTCAATTAAACTGCCTTCTATCACTAAATATAATGTATCTAGAATGACACAAGTTCACTGAACAGAAAATTCTGTGGATTCAGTCTAAGTAAGACCAGCGTTAAAGAGTGTCATGCAATTCATGATTTTCTTAAAAAGAAGTTTTTTTAACCGAATCATTTAAACAAAAGGTCTTCTTTTCATTTGAGGGGAAGACAATCTGTTTTCCAAACAGATTCTCCTTTTTTGCTAAAATAGCAAAAGGTATGAATTCTAGCTCCTCTTCCCAGGTGCTACTGATACAGGACTTGGCATAATGACTTAACATAGAAGTACTTTCCTGGTAACAGTGTCATGGCCATAAATAATCCATTAAAAAAGATGATCAAGTGCAAATCTAAGAAAACTTCCTTTAAAGAATTACCCAAACCCAGCACACAAGCAGTATCGCTATTACATGGGCTAAGAAATACAACTTATCAATGTGTGTATGATGACAAATGCATACCAAAGACCACCTTCTATAAAGTTTTAGTAGTGCTGCCAAGTTAATAATTCTTTCAAGGCACTGAAGAATTATGTAGATGGATTTTCCCAAAATATAACTAACAATTGCTTAAACTGTTAAAAAGCCCTGAGTCAGAACTTTCAATAACTTCCTGAAATTATTGATTTCAGACAAAATGGCACATTTGTTTATTCTATAGAAAATTACAAGACCATTTTGCTTTTTGGAGGGAAGAAGTCATGTTTATGAAACAAAACTAAATAGACTGCACAAGAAAAAAAAATATTCACCAATATTATCTCTTAACCATTTCATTATTAATTGTAACTTGCAGTTACGGATTTAGGCACCAAATTGATGTGGCAAGTCATCTTTGCTTCCTCAACAAAATAAAAATCTCCATTTTTAACCTCAGGTTTCCATCTCCTCCTTAGTCACAAATATGAATAAACACTGGAAAACACTCCGGCAGAAAAGGAGGCAGAACGTACCCATGCAGCAGCTTACACTTTAACTCACCAGTTCTACTATCTACTTCATATCTTTATGCTCTAGTTTCACCCACTACCAGCCACTTACCAGCAAACTGAAGCTCAACCTAAAATGTCCCCCTCGCTGTAGCAAAGCAATGTATACATGAGACAGCATTAAATAGCTTTTCCTCAATGTTAGTGTTTTAAAGAAGTACAACTGTAATTAATACTGTTATAGTTTTACATCTATGTAAAGGTTCCAAGGCTATACATGATTCATCAAGTAATATCAGTAAGTATTCCTATTATAATACTCAAGCAAATAAAATTAAGATGCCTTTTTGAGAGGAAAAAAACATCTTGAAAACAGTTAAAAGTAGACTTAAATAAAACTGACATTTTCAACAACAAGGCACATAAAATTTGTGAAGTTCTAATACCTTGTCAATTAGTATAAATTCAAAGCTAACCTAATTACAATGTTTAAAAAGTGTGCTTCTCCCCTCTGACTCAAAATGAAATAAATCCTTCTAATTAACAGATATTTAAAACCTACTCAATTACGACTGATGATGACTGGGAGGGAGAAGAGAAATTCTGTCTTCCCCAAACTTGATTATTCACCATCACTGTAGGTCTTGCAAATATAAACTCTTAAGATATTCAGGTGTTTCTCCATTTATATTTAATCAAAATGCTACTCCACTGGAGGAGGGAGAAGAGGACTGCTGCTTGGGGGGTACAGTTTCAATTTGCAAAATGAGAAAGGTGAATATACTTCTACAGTTACTGCTTTGGTAAAATCTACATGATCTCCATTTTTCTCTAAACTCAAAAACTGACTTTTCTTTTTCTACTTGCTGCAATCCCTATCATCCCCTCTATCCAATTCCATCACCAATTCTCCAAGTTCATAAGTTTAAATAATTCTTAGTCCAAAAGGGTCCAAAATTCACAATAAACAAAAAACAGCATTGGGCAACACATTACACTACAATACAAGACCAGCTATTTCTGCCACGTAAAAATGACCTAGCAAGCTTTGAAATTTGAATTGGACACATCTTAAGCAGCATGCATTGCAATTTGCTAAATGCTCTTACAGGCTAAAGCCATCAAAGACATAAATTTAAGAAAGTTATCTTCAACATTATCAATTAATTTTGTGCCTCAGTAGCTAGATAGTCAATCTGCAATGTTTAAATTTACAATCAAGCATAATTTGGCCAGCTAAACTAAAACACTTATGTAATATAATATTCCAATACTAATACAAAATGACCTTCTCTTGAAAAACTTCCTTGCTCCCAACAAAATGAAATATGTTTATAGTTTAAACAGCAATGTTAAATTATGGGAAGAAAAACTATTAGAATAGCACCATCTGGTTAAGTTGTGTGTATATTTTGGGTCACAAAGCTGACAATATTAGAATAAAAGAAAAAATATGGTAGAGGTGAGAGGGTACAGAGAGGGAACCCTAATGACAGCTCTTCCAAAACATTAGGAAGAAATGCTATCAGTATCTTTAGATCCCTTCTTTTTGAAAAGAATACTTCAAATACGCAATGGCTGCATGATAAATTCTGTATGTGCTTAGAAGATGACAATTTTTCCACCGTGTATATCTTGCTCCTGAAGCCCAATAAATACGTTTTTGAGTGAATGCATGACAGTTTTGGTGGTGGTGTTTTTTTTTTTTTTCCTAACGATTCTAGGAAAAGCAAAAGCTCCTTCGAGGCACAAGATAAAAAGATGATCATGACAAGGACACGTCCTAACTGGGAGTACTGCTGAGACGTATGATAAGAGGTAGCCATTTCATAGAATTAGAGGAAAGTCACTTAAAAAATGATGCTCTTAAACTTATTCTCTCTCACAAACCAAAAATAAATTTAAAATTTTTTTCAGGTGCTTAAAAACACGAATGAAAAAACATTTGCTTTTCACTAGACAAATTTCAAAGTGGTACAAATGGAGAAAATCCACAAGTGTACACCACTACAGTTACAGTGACTTTGTGACTTTTATAATAGTTTACAGGGTATTATATTTTTAATATGGAGGAAATAAGCTAGTCTGGAAGATGAAACTGCCTTTTAGGGATGTAAGCTTAAGCACTGTAGCTCAGAAGACCTATAACAATAAGTGAAGTAAAGCTCCGGACTATACAATTCTCTGGTTGGTCACGCTAAGCACGAGTCAGCCAGTGCTCCCTCCTTAGTCGGCCTTGTGGAAAAGAAATGGGCAGCACACGGAGGAAAACCCTGACTGACACTGTTTACAGATCTGAAAGAAAATAGTCTTGTCTCTCTATGTGAACATCACTGGACAGATGTTCTTTTTATAACTTCAAAATATGGCTTCAACAACAGCCTCAGTAGCCTGTTATTAGGTAACTGAGTAGAGTCAATATAAATTTTCAAATTTAAAATTTATAAAAATTTGTACTGTTCTAAATGGTAAGTCACTCCACTAAACACAGATATGGAATTACCGAGACTAGAAAGGCAGCAAAGTGCACCATTGCTCTCACCAGGGCTTGCAGAGGCAGCAGGCATTAATGAGCCAGAAACATGGTATTATGAGGGCTAGAGACCTTGTACTTTCAAATTTAATTGTTGCAGCAGGAGAAATGAAATAAGAACCAGAGTCAAAGGGGAAAAAACCCACAAAAAAGATACTTATCCTTAGGAGTCAACTTATACACATATAGTAGATACTACTGTAAACAGGTGATATTTGTATAATCTAGCAGCAATGAACCCCAAAACACTTATGTGTATATTCATTCCAGATGTTGAAAGAGAAAAAAATAATTAGATGCTCCAGAGTAAAACAAAACAAAAACACAGATAATCAGACATATTTCTGTAAATGTCCTAGTCATTCTTTCTAAATTCAGTGTCTATCATCAGTTATTTACAAGGTCTTGGATATTGCTGACAGGTTAAATAATATCCCCATTGTTAGGTATGATGAGAGACTGTTTTATTTATAGTCAGTTCTACTATCTAAAAGATGATGGAAGCGAGGCCTCTGAGGAAGACAGAAACAGTGACGGTGGCAGAACTGACGCAGAGGAGAAAGGCCATCGCCTCACTGAGGACGGCGCTTTTCCCTTCCCGGGTTCCTGCTACTCAGCACTTTGGGAAAGGTAAACTGAACCCCGGGGCCCAAACAGGGCAACACCATTTCACTGGTCAGATCAAGCCTGAGTAAGTGACCACAGGGGAAACTGAGGCCCGTTTTTCACCGTCAGTTTTTCACAAGCTGGCTGAACAGTGTACAAATTAATGTAACAAGGGCAATTATAACAGTTTTTCTTTTTATCCAATAAAAGCACTTTTATTGGATGCCCCCACCCGCCCTGCCTTCAGTTCCCCACTGTGACTGCTTAGTTTTCCTTTTCATGTCTCAGTCATTTTGAAACAAGTGAAACAATTTTCCTTTGAATCCAGAAAATAAGTTAAATGCAAAGTCACTATTCTCTCATTTTGTATCTTCATTTACTCTGAGAATTTAGAGACAATCATTTGGATAATTTTAAGTAACCTTATAAGGAGAATCCTCGCTTCAGTATTCTTTTAATCATGCAGAACTTGTACTATAATTTTATCATTTAATATATGAAACACAATAGTTTGACTTGCACCTTTCATATGATGCATGACCTTTCTGGGTACCTGTGTCAACTCACTGTAAAAATCATGATAAACTGAAAGACAGCTGACCATAAGGAAGTATATCTTTTGAAGTCTAATGTTTATAAACTGTGAGAGAAAATGCAATGAAAACAAAAAATAACAGGAGATGCTTAAAGGACTTTCTCCCTTAGATGCAGAAGGCAAATTATATATGAATTACATGGATTTGATGTTTCAATTGAAAGGAAAACAAAAAATACACAGCTTCAAACACTGTTTTGTAGAGTTTCTTGTTGTAGTTGTTCTGGTACGTTTAGAGTCTAATTACACTCTAGCAAAGAAACTATGAAATTAAAAAGTAATTCATTAGAACCTCCAACTAGCTTGAAAAGCTCACTAAGATCTCATGGCCAAAATATTTTAGCTAACAGAACACAGGGGGTTTCTTAGTTAATACAAAAGAATCCTCCGTTCGATAGCTTTTCGACAGATGGGACATTCACTCATCCGGTCTCCGCAGAGCTGGCATGTCCCATGGCCACAAAGGAAGATCATGTTCTTCAGACGATCCAAACACACAGGGCACATTGTCTGTAATATGAGATAATAAACAAAGTAATAAATGCTGAGCTATTTTCTAGTTTGAAAGTATAATCTGACAACTCTGCAATGTCATTAATTTTTTTGTTGTTGTAGTCAAATAATCTTTGGCTGCTGGACACTTTTAAATTTTTGAATCTTTAAGGTATCATCCTTATAAAAACAGAAATACTGGCTGTACTGTCAGGTCAGTATAAAATGGTACAATATAAAATAAATAGTACATAAAATTAAAAATGCAAATGCCAAAATCTAATACGAAAAGGATGAAAATAGCCCCTTTAGTCTGACTCAGATTGTTCAACTCTAGGTACCACGTTGTTCTTGTATGAAAATTACACAGTGTATTGCAGGAAGCAGTGGGGGATATTGCTAAGAACATACACACACGCCAAGCACGATGCTAGATGTGATCCAGGCCCAAAGCTTGTATCACTCTCACTTCAAAAGAGGAAACTGAGGCTTAGTGATGCTAAAGACGAGCCAGAATGTGAGCTCGGGTGCATGTGGCCCCAGAGCTCCTGCTTTTAGATGTGAAGCTGCACTGCACTGCCTTCAGTATAGACCCTCTGGTTAAAAACAATTAACCTTAGCTATTGCTAAATGTAACTTCATCAACTTAGAAGAATTCAGGAGTATATTTCTATGAAATTTTCTAGAAAAAAAATCACAGACTCACAAAGTACATTGTATGTTTATAAAAACATTATATATCTTAATACTTCATTCTGAATTATACCTTTCCCAAATAACACAGAAATGAAATAATTAAATAAAAATGTCCAGATTAATAAATCAGGCCTAAAGCCTATAGGAAAATGTATTACCAACTCTGACAATATCAGAAATCATCGTGAAGAAAACCAATAGAAAAAAAGAACTACAGTCTCACTTGCTGGCTCCATTCTTCCAAGGTAAACTTTCACATTTATCTTCGAAGTTTTGAGAAGAAAAGGGATAGAAAAATCAGTTTTTATTTTAAAAAGCCAAAGCAGCTTTTTAAAACTAAAATAGTTTCTTTTTCATTAAACTTCCCAGAGGTTTATGTAGTTAATTAATAACTCTTATTTCCAAAAGTAAACACATCTGTGCAGTCCAGGGTAAGTTACTTTGGATTAATATAGCCTTAATGGCATATAAAATAAATCTTTGTTTTTTAAAGAGACATTGGGGTAAGAGAGAGATTGGAGGTTTAAAATTTAAAGAGACTTATTCAGATGCTTTCTCTTGGTAACCTTGAAGGGGTAAGAAACCTCAACATGCCACAGAAAATGAGCTTTAGCTACTTAAATACTTTAGTGATGAAATATGGACATAAAGATTATCTAAGAAAGAAAAAACTTCAGACAGAAAAGACAAGAGTGGAACTCTGCACAACTGCACGGCAGCACTGATGTGACTGCCAACCAAAGAATACCCTTCCTGCTCAACCCTCTGAATTAAATCAGATTTAATTGCTGGGTCAAACGGTAAGATAAGAGGGAAAAAAAGACTTTTTTTTTTAAACCAGAACCTGTAAGTTTTAGGTAACATCTTCATTTTAATGTTGCTTTTGTTAAATATTAAGCAGATATGAAAGAGTACTTCTGTTGGTGTATATAATATATAAAGAAACAAATAACCACCACCGAGCTTAGGCATGAATATGCCCTCCCCAACCCTCACTGATAATGACGTTTCTGAATTTAACATTTATCTTTCCCTTGCTTTTCTTATGGAGGGTGTGTGTGTGTATCTTTTTCTCTTTTTCACTGAAGTATCACATCTATAGAGAAATGTGGACAGGTCATAATGTACAGTTTAATAAAAGCTCACAAACTGATCAAATGTAAGTAAATAACTTAGGTCATGAAACGGAACCATCACTACTCATCAAACTGCCCCCATGTCCCAGCCAAAACCAACCACCATCCTTCGATTTTAAACACTATCTGTGTGATTATTTTTTCCAAGTTTTCATCCCCAAACAAAATCTCATTTAGTTTTATGAGATGATGACAAACTTTCCCAAAGTGTTTTTACTAATTAATATTCCCATCAGCACTGTGTGAGTTGCGGCTGCTATGTACTTTGCCTGAACACTCGATACTGACAGTTTCTAACATCCCCCCCTCAATCTGACAGGCAGGAAACGTGTGACGGAGCATATTCTCATGTTGGGTGTGGTGCATCTCCTAGTTTGTCAAGCACCTGAAGAAATCTTCTAATCAGATCTTGCTGACTGCAAATATGCAAATACCACAAGTGACACACTAATATGACCACGCTTGCTATGGACAATGCTAGTACTTTTTTAGAACAGGATGCACTGGCGCTCTTGGGAGTCGCTCTTCACTGTGGAGAAGCGCCGTTACCTGTTCTTTGATGTCCTGTAGCTGCTGCTGCAGCTTTTGCACGTCCGCATTGACGTTGGTATTATCCTTGTCCTTCTGCAGCACCGGAATATTCCCACTGGCTAAAATAAAGAATCCCACACACAAAGAATCAGTGTTATGACTGTTGTGAAGCAAAAATGATTTTTTAATTTCAAAATTATTACTTTTATTTATTAAAAACATGATACTATTATTTGAATACTCTTAAAAAACTTTTTTCCCACGTGGACAACGGATACAGCAGTGACATTCATGTTAAACTTCTTCATTTATAATCTTCAAAAAGAAATAGGTTTACACATTAATTTCTAGTTATGTTTAACTCAGGCGGACAATAATCCACGCTACAAAGAGACTTCTGGGTTTTCCAAGGCTCTCCTGTTGCTGCTGATCCGAGATGAGGAACTTTGTGAAAGAAAGGTAGGTCCATGATACCTACTCAATGGAGGGAAATTTTTTACCTCACTTTTCCTATTCTCTAGATACTTGGACTTTTACTCTGGTTAATCTGTCCCCAGGATTTTTACCCTGCTCTACTGGGGATAAAAACAAAGTGGCTACACTAACGTTATTCCTCATCCCACACAGAACAAAGAAATCAAAGAGACCATCCAGTGTAATCTCGTGCAGAGATGAAAACTATGTTTATACCGCTATGCTACAGGTGACCCTTGAACAACACAAGGGTTAATCAACAAATAACTTACAGCAGGCCTCCAAATCCACAGTTTCTTCACATTACTGGACTCGACCAACCACACACGAACCATGTAGTCCCGTAGTATCTACTACTAAAAAATATCCAAGTTTTGGGAGTTCCCCGGTGGCCTGGTGGTTAGGATTCCAGGCTTTCACTGCTGTGGCCTGGATTCAATCCCTGGTTGGGGAACTGAGATTCCACAAGCCATGTGGTGTGGCCAAAAAAAAAGATTCACATTTAAGTGGACCCTGGCAGTGCAAATCTATGATGTTCAAGGGTCAACTGTACAGAAGGTTGAAGGTAAATAACTTACTTTTCATCTTTCCACTATTCACTGGGTTACACTTCCATTTATCTATAGTTACTCTGTCACAAATAATGACTATTTCATAAAATAATTAAACACACTAGGTAAACCTATTACATAAAGGAATAAGGTTAATACATGTGTAAACTGAAAAAATAATTTTTAATATGATATCCTCCTGCCCTGAGACACAATAAATTTCATCTTAAAAATAGTTAAAGTATCTTTAAGAACACAACAATACTTTGTTATAAAACACACATGGATACTTCCTTAAAAAGACTAATGCTTAAAGCTCCAAAATATTACAAGTTAGAAAAATACAATTTCCGGTTTCCTAAGTGCACCTGTTCCTTGTAGATTCGAGTCACACACCTTGTGTTACAAGCAAACAGTACAGCGCGCTAGGAGAAGGTGTGTCTGTGAAAGTCCCAGCAAAGTAAGAAACCCACTCACAGATATCGTCCGTGGTGTCCTCTGCACTTTTCCCTCCACAGCACATGATGAAGGGCACTCTTCGCTCAACTACTGCCCGACATTGCACACACTTCTTCATCAGGCTGGCACAGTCTGCAAATGGCAACACAACGCATCTCACAGAAGAAAACGTCAACAGGGGTGCCTCCCTCCACTCATTTAACAGTGAGATAAACACTAAGTTACAGCAATACACAGTTCTACCTTCTCAAGATGTTACCCACCGAAGAAAGCATATTTTTCACTGGTAGCTTCTAGAGTAGAAAGCTCATCATTATGAAAATAACGGCATTTTCTAATACACTGGAATAAACTGAGGGGAAGGTTCAAAATTTTTTTTAAATATGTAACATAAATATTTCAAGATCTTAAGGCTTAAGAATAAAGGAGGGAGAGACCTTTCATGAATTTAACTACTGCAACAAGAATTATAAGGCTGCCAGCATGATATTTTTAAAGACTACTTTCTTTTGTAAGTATTTTATCACTAGTCTCTTAAATTCCTAAAATATACTATACAATTCTCTTCCTCCTATCAAATTGATGCAATCTAACAAGGAAATTGCTTAGTGACTACTTTTTTAATGTTAGCAGTCAGGACAATTCATCATAATGGACTATCTTTCTAATACCTCTATATTAGAGGTAGAATGCTTTCCCATTCAAAGAAGACATTCTCAGGCACAATTCTATGTTATGGACTATTAATGTTACACCTAAAGTTATTAATTAATTATAAAACAATACACAGTGCTTCAACACAACCTTTCCCATTAGCATTTATTATGAAAAGTGTACTCCATATCTTAGCCTATGGTACCAAGTGTCTTTGTCAATTCAAAAACAGGAAAAATAACAAAAACTGTGGCAGGGTATCTTTATGATATGATAGTAAACCTTAACAAAGCATAAAATCACCAGTGTGGACAAGGGGGTCATAGACTCTCAACAGTGCTGATGCTGGTGGACAGATGCTCTGTCAAGGTTGATCTTCTGCCAAGGCCTAAAAAGAGATGGGTCAGATGCTGGCCTAGGCAAGATGAACCAGGTAGGAGCTATTGCTAGCAGACAACTGGTTTGGGATTTGTCTTCAATTTGAGGGCAGACTTTTTTCTCTTGAGTTTATAATTTAACAGCCTGAGTATGTAATATGTAGCCACTATTATTTCAAATAGATAGCATCCCCAACTCAATGGGCAGGAATTTGAGCAAACTCCAGGAGATAAGGCAGGACAAAGGGGTGTGGCAGGCTACAGTCCATGGTGTTACAAAGAGTCAGACACAGCTTAGCAACTGAGCAACAAGTTATTTCAAATTCCTGTAACTATTAAGTTAGGTTGTTATATTATTGATATAAAATCTTTCTTCAGCCTGTCCAAAGGGCTGTAACTTCTCCTTCCTTGATTACTGTGCTGTGGAGACTGGACCACCTGCTGTACTATATATTCCTTGAGAAAGGGACATTTTCTTCCCCGCAATTTCAGCTTCTCTAGCAAATATATGTTTACCAATAACAATATATCTGTAAAATGGAAAAAGCAATCTACTTTTTAGGTTTCTTATGAAAATAAATGAGGAAATACTCAAAAAGAGATTACAATAGTTGGCACAAATTAAGAACGCAATAAAATCAGCAGTTGTTCTCATTATATTCTAAAGCAAAAATAATGTAAAAACTTTGGGGAACTCCTGAGGGAAAATATTACACTAAGGCTCTAGAGTCCATATTACCAACTATTAACTATAACCAGCTTTATGACAGGGTCAGCAAACCACAGACTGCAGGCCAAACCCAACTGGTCACTAAGCTTTTATAAATAAAGTTTTAATGGAAAACAGTCCCACCCATTTGCTTACATGTTGTCTAAGGCTGTTCGTGCGCTACAATGACAGAAGCAAGCAGCTGGAAAGGGCTGAGTTGTTACTGCAGAAATCACAGTGCCCACAAAGCCAAAAATGTTTTCTAGTTTACCTTTTACAGAAAATGTTGGCTAACTCCCGGGCTATGAAAACTTGCATAACCTGAGCTCTTTTACTTAAGACAGAATTCTCTTTTTTCTTGCCCTCTGACAGCTGATAATAGCCATTATACCAGTCTCTGGTAAACAGAAACAATTAACTTGGAGCAGAATGTTACAGCAGAAAACCTTGATCATTTCTTAGTTGACAAGCGGCCAAAAAAAAAAAAAAAACAACCAATGCTTGAAGCAAATCTGTGCCAATGAGATTAATCTATCACACAGTTTTTTACTTTAGTCAGATTTTATATTAAAAACCAACACCTAAGTGACTGAACTATTTCATAAGAGGAAACACCATGTTTTAGCTTGGGCCCATTTAAGTACAAACTGTTAAACATGTTTAAAATCTTTCACTGACAAGTAAAAATTAAAAGGGAGAACATTAATACTAAATATATTAACTTGCAAAGAACAAGAGAGATATATAAAAGCAAAGGTTAAAACGCCTCTTAAATTTTAATATTACCTCCATAAAGAAAAGATTTCTATAAGCTCTCTTGACATAGAGGTTAAGGAAGGTTAAGAAAGCCAGAAATTATCGCCCCAAATGGCTGCTGTGAGTGGTTCAGCAGTGGAGAGTGTACACAGGAGAGGCTCCACAAAGGTGCAGACAAATGCAGACGTGTTCATTTTATACGTGGAAAAAGGCCATACTAAATGTTTCAACGTTCATTTTTGGAAACAAAGAGGTCATTTTATTTCATTTATGCTCACACATAAATGAAATAAAAAGTTGAGCTGGGGGAATGCAGTGCATCCAGCTTTCGCTAACACTTGGGACTAAGGAGGGAGAGTGGTGACATCTGTACTGAGTACAAATGGGGAGTCTCAAAGGCTACCAACACCTCTGTTTGTGAGTTACTTTTTTAAAAAATTCAAAGATATAATTTGCTTCGCTTTCTATTTTTATGATAATTCTGAGGAAGTTCTATTTGGGCTACTTACTCTCACAAGCACACATGTGTCCGCACGGCTGAAAAAGAACAGCTGCTTTCTTGTCAGAGCATACCACGCATTCTTCAATCTGTGAAAAAGAGGGTACAGCATAAGCGTGAACATCCACAAATAAACTGAGTGACTCTAACAGCTCCTTTTGTATCCAAATGCATTGCTCCTCTGTAAGGAAACACTTCCACACAGAGGAATTTACCACAGGCTTCTCCTCTGTCCTCGATCTAGTCTCTTGGTCACTTATTCTCACATTTTTTTTAAACACCTCAGCTAAGCTGGCCTCGTTCCACTTCAGTCTCCCTACCTGTCTGAAAGAATGACACCGAAAATTCCACTTCCTCCAAGGTCAGGGAGAACAGACTAGACTTCAGTTTTCTTTTGTGCTTAAACTACTTTTGAAAGAAACATTAAAAGGACAAACGACTGAGATAAGATAGATTTCTAACATTCATAAAAATCTAACCAGATTAGCCAGACTGCTAAAGCTTGAGGAGGAGGAGGGAGGGGTTTACTGACCCACATCTGAGGACTGCCACCTAGCACATCCTTTCCCAGAACATGGACCCTCCCCCCAGCCACTGGCTGAAGCCCAGAGCTCTGAACTAGTCTTTCCCCTGATCTCTAAAGCCAGAGCCCTCCACAGAGTAATCATGATTTCCCTGTTTTTCTTCCTCTTCTCCACTTAATCTGCGTTCTGCGTGTATAATGATTTCTTAAGCTTGCTCTGGTTCTCTGACCCCCACCTGCCCACCACCCTTGGCTCCACCTTCACCTTTCACTCATCCTCCTTCCTTCTGACACACATTCACCCCTACTTGTGTCACTTAACAATACTGTTCACTGATCACCTCTTCACCTGAACAACCGAATATTGGACCTTCCCAACTTAGACCTTGCTATGGACATAGTAACGTCATGGGAAGCAGTAAGACATGGTTGGTCAGAATCTTAATGTTCCTGGATTCCAATTCCAGCTCCAGTACTAACAAGTTACCTAACACTGTGGAGATGAAGCTTTTAAAAACTCTGAACAATAAAGAACAATCCTTCTTCACAAGGTAGGAAGAGTCAATTAGAAGACAGGGAGAGGAGTTAGGTGGCCCTTATTCAGGTGTACCCTACGACAGTTCTAACTATCAGATGGGGGGGGGGCAGTGGCGGTGGACATCTGAAGTAAGACAGAATAAGACAGAGGAGCAGAAAGAGTTATTAGAAATATTTAAGAAGACTTGGAAACTAATAAAATGTACAGAATAGACAAGAAGAAATCTAAGATATCTGCTAAGCTTCTAACTTGATTTAAAACAGTTGAAAGAAACAAATTTCAGTCTCCTACAGCTTATAAGATGCAAGACCAGGGTGGTCTTTCCAAGTCTACAATTACACATCCAGGCTTTAGGCCTGTTCAAGATCTGACTACAAAGAAGGGAACGATAACCTTAAGTCCCCTAGCTGCTAACACAATGCAGTGCACCAGCACAACCACAGGAAGGGGAGCAAAAACAGGAAGACTCTGGAAAAGTGGCTAAGGGACCCATACCCTGGAGACAGGTATATTTTTCATAGCACCCAAGAAAGTCTTTCCTTTCTCTAAAGGAAGGAGTGAGGACCATGGTAAGTTTCAAAGGTGTGCACGTTAGCTATCTACTGGCTAGTAAGCTAAAAAGAAAAGCAGGCACAATCTGGGTGAAAGAAGAAATGAAAATCCCAAACATCAGCAGCTAGAATTCTGACTGATTCAGCCATCTCTACGTAAGGGGTATCTTCATATAAATATTGTAGGAATTATATGTGCTAAATACTGGCCAAACATTAAAATGTGGCAGTTGAAAAAAAAAGAATAAACTAGATACTATGCGTAAAGTGTTTAGTTCAACGCTTAATATACAATCAGTGCCTAACACATGATGATTCTCTGCTCGTCACTATATAAAAGATGTGTTGATTCCCAACACAACTGTCTGTGTATCTGAATTGTTTATAAAGACGTTAAAATAATCTAGCAAACCAATATAATAATCACTTACCCATTCAGCTATTAGCTCTTTAAAAAGAGCTTTCCAAGCATAAATGTTACCCCTTCTGGATTTTCTCCCCAGGTTACATACCCAGGAGTGGAATTACTATATCAAAGCATGTTTATTGTAAAGGTTTGTATATATATTGTCAGGATGGTCTCTCAAAAAAAAAAAGTGAACCCAGTGATTCAGCCAAATGCAGTGTTAAGAGAGTACTCATTTCCCACTTCCCTGGCTAGCAATTTTTGAAGTTTGTTTTTGCTAATTTGATGAGAATGGTTAATAATAGTTCATAATTTCACATTTGTATTTCTTTAATTGCTAAACAGACCAAGCTCATTTATTCTTCCTCATCCAAATAATAGTTTTACAATTTATCTTCATGAAGATGTTCATGATCCTTTAGCCACTTGGGGTCACTATTTCCTTATATTCAAAGGTTCCACAACCAACTCGACAAACCTCTTGGGAGGGTATGTGTAAGTTTTCGTACTTTTGCACGGGAATGAAAATTCCGTAACTTAAAATACAAACAGAAAGCTTTCTGATTCCTGGAGTTCAGGACTGGGCTAAAAAGGAGTAACAACACATTCCTTCCTTTCTACCTTCCTGTTCTATCAACCCTCTCTTGTGGACACCGTTTTTAATTTTGTTTGTATATCATAACACAGAGGAAAGAGCAGGGACTTAAGAATCAAGAAAACTGAGTTCAAGACCCAAGTGTCAGTGTACTTCTTTGAGATTCAGTTTTTTCCACTGAAAACACCAGAGCGACTAGAGGATCAATAAGAGTTACAAGATGAGACTCCGGTTTACACAACCCTGGGATCTGAACTCACTTCACATCTGTCTTACAGCACTGGTGACGTCCCTATACACAAGAGTAGCTTTTACTGGTAAGTCATAGTTTGTCAAGAGATTACTAATTTATAGCAGGGAACGATCATATACATCTCTCACTTGGTTAGAAAACAAGTGCTCAAGAAACATTTTTGAAATAGGGTTTAATCTAACAAAAAGTTTCAAGCACAACAGCAGAATACACAGAATCTAAAAACAAGAGAATTACTTAAATTTTCATCCTTTCAGATTCTTTCCCAAACTGTTACTCTGTCAGCAGGTAACTAAAGCAAATTACAAATACCAAGTAAAGCGATTCACATTAATTTATTAAAGCAGGGTTGATACCAACATAATACATCTGAAATGCCAACACAGTGCCTGGCATACAGTGAGTGCTGCCAGTATATCCTCCTCCCCTTTATAAACAGGTTAAACCATCACATATGTTAATCTAATACCTTTCACCCAAAAATAACTCCTGGAACTTTTTCCTGTGCCTAAAATTTTACCAATGATATAGTCATTTGAATCACAAAAAACATACAGTCTTAGAAGAAGCCCTATGAAAATGCAAGAAGCACTGGCAAGGTTTCACCTTTCAAGTCACTGCCAGCTAGTTCATCATGAGAATTAGTGCCAACTTGTTTCTAATAATGAATGTTAATGTATAGCTTAGGAAATATCTAGAGAAAAATAAAAAGAACAAGGGAACGAGAAAAGAGTATAACCTTCATAAACGAAGCCAAAGAAAACCAAAGTATCTTTTGATTTAAGCTACTCACTTTGAAAGATTATTTGTAAGAAACTTAAACCTCACTTTACATATACACACATTAAGAAAAACTAAAGAAAATCAATTATTTCATAAACTGAGTAAGATGATAAAGCACTAAGTTACATGGGGAAAAAAGAAAGAAACCAGAAACTCAGAAAAGAATCTGTTACTCAAAAAACAAAAGGAGTCAGATGAGATAAAAAGTTCAGAGATACAGAATTTGGCCATAAAGAATTACAGGATTACCAGACTTCATCTGCCTAATGAAGACTGGGACACAATATCAAACGAGTAGCATTATCTACAAAGTTTTCTTTCCAAAAATGTCTAGGTTGAAACTAATCAAGCTGTGAGATCTAACTTCCAGTTCAAAGAAATACAAAGGATATAGAAACAAAGAACACCATGATAACACAATCAAATAAATCCAGACTATGTGATATTCTACTGAAAAAAAAATCAACTGGTCGTCTACAAAGAGGAATACAAAACATTTCATGCGCTCAAAAAAGGTGTAATATACAAGTAACTAAAACCACAAAGTGGAATTAAACACATCTTTAGGTGATAAGAGACTCTGAAAGTAAAATAGTAGACAACTTTTATTTTTAACTAATAGTGTAGTTTACATGTTTCAACTGGTGTCTTGATAAATGTATAAATAATACATTCCCATGTTTAGATCCTGCTTAGGAAGAACAAAATTAAAACAGACACACGGCATCATATAATCTTATTTATCATTAACTGTAGTCTCAGAGATCAAACAATAATAAAACACTGTATGAAAAACATACTACCTTGGTCCTGGACTGAACTTGCTCTTTACAGAGGAGGCATTTCTTGACTCGTGGCGAACACAGAGAACAGGTAGCAATATGCCCACACGGGCCAAATAGAGTGTCTCTCTTCATATCGGAGCACACCATACACTCTTCTAAGGTTTCAGAGTCATTACTGATCATAGAAGGACTTCGGGAGCCCACCTGACCACTAATAAAAGAAAATAATTCTAATCAAACCTATCAGAATATCTGTCAGAAATTCATTAATTAAAATGTTTTAAAACATCTAGAGCATCATTCGTTTGCATAAAAACTTGAGTTATGTTTAAAAACTAAGCCTTATCATCTGTATATGAAACACTGTATATATTACATTCTTCTACCTCTCTGCATTTTTTTAGTACATATAGCACAATTCAAATTTCAATGAACAAATCCTCACCCAATAAAAAAGGGTGAATCTTCTAACACAGAAGTCAAATACACTAGCTTAAAAAAAAACTAACATGAACAGTTTCACTCAGAATCTTTTTTTATCTATACAGAACCAGCTGAGGAAGACACAGGACATAGGAATAAAACAAAAATCCTAACTAGAGCCCATGTTAGTTGCCCTAACTACAGTCAGAGGAAGCATCATCAGAGTCCACGACAGACAGGGAACTGTGAAAAATAGGTCACTGCAGCTGCTGTTTTGACATTTCTTTAAATTTATCCTTAAGGAGCATAAAGATTCTATTACAGAAAGCCAGAACACACCCATAAATATATATCCACGACACAGAAATACATATGCACAACCAACCACAGCAACAGAAAAGGGACACACTGCTTCTACTACAACCTTCAGAGACTCAGGGAAACGCACGCTCACACGTTCACAAAGTGATTTCCCCTGCACCCCAGTGTTTAAGTTATTATTGCAGTAATTACGGTGCCTTTATCCATATATTTTTAGATACATTGTCTTTCTCTAATAGAATTTTACATTCCTTAAGAATATACTTAAAGATATGTATATACCTCTATATACAACTACTTAGCCATAAAAAAAAGAATGTCATTTGCAGCAACATGAATGAACCTAGAGATTATCACAGTAAGCAAAGTCAATCAGAGAAAGACAAATATCATCTATCGCTTATGTGGACTCTAAAATATGATACAATCTGAACTGACTTACAAAACAGACATAGAAACAGACATAGAAAACAAACTTACAGTTACCAAAGGGGAAAGGAGTAGGGAAAGGATAAATTAGAGGAGTTTGGGATTAGCAGATACAAACTACTACATATTCAATATAAAATAAACAAGGTCCTACTATATAGCACAAGTAACTATATTCAGTATCTTGTAATAAACCATAATGGAAGAATATGTATATATATGTATACATGAATCACTTTGCTGTACATCAGAAAATAACATTGTAAATCAACTATACTTCAATAAAAAAATACTTCATTACATTAATTTCCCTGTAACACAGCTCTATGTATGGATTCCAAAGAGGTGTCATTTCATCACTATACATAAATTTACGAAAAGAAAGAAAGTACAAAGTTCAAGGGACAACTACTAAAATGTTTAATGACAAGAACCAAGTCCTTAATTGTGAAACGACATGACACTTTACGTACAGAATATTTTATGTACAGAATATTAGGTTTTATAAAAATAAATAATACAAACCTGACTTTTTCTTTATGACACTTTGCCAAGGCTTTGCAGAGACTTGGATCAGGACAGAGATCAAGTGGCGACTGACCCTTCTTATTTCGGATGCTAAGGTCAGCACCGTTAGCAGCCAAGAAACAGGCAATAGATGCCGCACTCTTCTTCTCAGCCCCCTGGGTACCAAGTCCCATTATTAACTGAAATCATATGAAAAGAGTCATTATTTTCCTTTAGGAATCTGTTATCATTTCTTATCACCAAATATACATACATACATACGTGTGTGTGTGTGCTTGCGTATATATGTATGCATGTATGTATGAATACGTATGTGTGAATAAGAAAATGTCTGGAAGGAGCATACACACTACAGAGACGTGAGGACACCTACGGGGCACAGTCCTAGTATCATTCCCCCCTCACTCACCCCGTGTCCTCAGGTGTACAGTATGAGGACTGACCCATCCTCCGGGTTCAGAAGTGAACCAAAGATGGTCCAAATCAGTCAGATACCCACTTCATCTGTGCTTAGTTCAGGGGTGACACATAATGTAAATCAAGTTAATTAAAGCCCGTAAGACTCAAGAATGGAACTTCTGATTTAGATATTGAGGAAACAGTACTACCTTTTCTAACAACTTGGCCCTGGAGCTGTTAGCAACCAACTTGAAACAATAAGGGGAGAGATAACTGAGAAAAGAACCAAGAACTAGGAATTAAGACACAAAGTGGAGAATGAGACAAATCAGGTTCTACTGTCATCCGAGCTACTGACTCACATCGTGTGTGAAAATAGTCATAATAACTGTTAACACTGATGGAGCATCTACAGTGGACTAAGAACTATTTTAAGCACTTTCCATGAACTAACTCATTTAATCCTTACAACCTTATGGAGGTAGTTACTCCCTTCCCCTCATTTTAAAATGAGAAAAACAAGGCACATAGGAGTTAGAGTATTTACCCATGATCATACAGAAAGACAGGCAGCAATTAGCAAATACTTTGGTCTCAGAATCCTTTTACATTCTTAAAAATGATTCTAAAATTCATACGGAAAGGTCAAGGACCTAGAATTGTAAAGCAACTTTGAAAAACAGGAAGAAAGTTGGACTGACCTCAACATTTATTATAAAGCTACAGTAATCAAGACAGTACATTGGCATTACAGAGCTAAAGACACAGAGTAACAGAAGAGAACTGATTTTAGATAAAGGCACAACAAGCGATTCAGTAGAAAAAGATAGCCTTCTCAACAAATGGGACTGGAGTGATGATATCCACAAGCAAAAAAAGATGACCCATACTTCATACTGTGTATATAAAAATTAACTCAAAATCAATCACAGACCTAAATGTAACAGTTCAAACTTTATAAACTTCTAGTACAAAACAGGAAAAAACCTTAGTGACCTTAGATTTAGCAAAGATTTCTCAGGACACAAACAATAAAAGAAAAAATTGCTAAATCAGACTTCATTAAAATTACTATTTTTCGACTCATAGACTTAGAAAATTTTCTGGTTGCTGGGGGGAAGGAATACTTAGGGAGTTTGGGAAGGTCATGTACACACAGCTATGTTCAAAATGGATAACCAACAAGGACCTACTGTATAGCACATGAATTCTGCTCAATGTCATGCACCAGACTGGAGGGGGAGGGGCTTGGGGGAGAATGGATACATGTCTAGGTGTGGCTGAGCGCCTTTGCTGTTCACCTAAAACCACCACAACACTGTTGACTGGCTATAACGCGGATTCAAAATAAAAAGTTTAAAGTCTGAAGACAAAAAAAAAAAAAAAAAAAAAAACTATTGCTTCAAACAATACCGTTAAAAGAATGAAAAGACAAGCCACAGACTGGGAGAATGTATGTGCATATCGCATATCTGATACGGAACTTGATTCAGACTGGTAGTAAGAAAACAGTTCAACAACATAATAAATTAAGGTCTTAAGTGACAGCTTTGTCAAATATATATGGGTGGTAAACCTGCAAATGAAAAGATGTTCAATACCAGTAGTCATGAGGAAATGCAACCCCAAACCACAACAAGACACCACAGCACTCCTGCTTGAATGGCTTAAGTTGCGTAAGGAGAACCAAACAACTTTTGGTAAGAATGCAAACAATACAGTCAGTACTGACTAGTGTTTAGCTCATAAACTAAATTCCTACATTTGTACTTTTGATGAAATATCTGATCAGATGCAGGTTCTATGAGCCATAAATATAAGACCTTGCATTAAAATATGCTCCTCCTGGCACAGAAGTGACGATTATCTTTGCTCACCGTGTTTTTGGATGGCTCCCAGGCAGCATCAACCTTCCCCACATCCTGCATATCTTGAAGCTGACGCAGCTGAGACAGAGTGTGATGCCGCAGGGCTTCGTGCAGAGGAGTGTCCCCATCCTTATCCTGAATATCTAACTTGGCACCTGCACGGACCAAAAGCTAGAAGAGAAAAATGTCTCTTTTTCCTAAGTATTCCACCCACAAGAAATTATAATACATCTAAAGTAACAAAGTTTCAGTTACATAAGATGAATTTGTTCTGGAGAGCCCCCATTTGCATGGTGTTGTATCATGTTCTTACAATTTGCTGAGAAGGCAGACTTTAACTGTTCTCACCAAACAGATACACAAACTATGTGTGATGGTGGCTATGTTAATTAGCTTAATTATAGTGATTATTCCACAATGTACACCTGGATCAAAATACGAAATTGTACACTTTAAATGTATACAATTTCCATCTGTCTATTATAACTTAATAAAGCTAAAAAAAGTAAAATTAAAGTAACAGTGTGAGAGCCCTATCTGACGGGGCTGCCATGAAAGTTAACTTATGTGTTTGCTTACCACCACTCTGATCCCTGTGACTGCTTACAAATAATGATGAGCTTGATTATTCAAACATACTGAACTAGGGACAGCAGAAAAAAACAAGAACCAATATGCAGGTTAATTATTCTACTCTAAGATCAAAATAACTGGAGGAAATTCAGGACATTTTTTTCCTCTTTTAATTTCAGATATGTGAGTTGGTATATTTTAAGTATTTCCAATAGGACCAAATCACAATACTCAAAATTCTTCTATTATTTAAATAAATATGCATTTATTTTTTTCCATCCCCTGTGGTCACTTTTTTCCAAATGTGTGGTTATAAGGGTTATAAGTCCAAACATCAGAGAAATGAAGAATTTCTGGCAAGAGAATTTTTTATAAATGTGAAATGTTTGCTAAGTTACAATCTCTTACATATAATGCATAATTGATATACCTCAACAGATACTTTAAGCAGTACATATAAAACTTTGCTTTAACAAGTTCCCTAACCTTTCCGCAAATGTTATCAGAGTTTTAGAAAAACACCATACAAAGAAATCAATCTCAAGCATACAGTCCTACCTGTTTTGGCAAATTACTATTTTGCTCTTTTTTTGTTCATTGTGCTTCAAAAAGATTATACAAAACGTCTCTGTAGATCGGTCTCTCAAATTTAAATCGGCATCAGAATTACGTGGGGGCCTGTAAAACCCGAGATTGCTAGTTCCCACCCTTAGAGGTTCTGCTCTGGTTGGTCTGAGATGGGGCCCAAGAATTTACTTTTCTGCCAAAGCTCTAGGTGATGCTATTGCTGCTGCTCAGCCTCCAAACTTTAAGAACCACTGCTCTACAAAAAAGTTTAAACAGATCATTTCAAGTATTTGATCTGGAATCACCAGATTAGTAATATAAAATTACATATGCCAGCTTCTTTGAAATGTTTGGCAAATGTCTAGCCAAAGGCTTTAATTACAGTTCACTCTCAATTATAAAAATTAAAAGGAAGTATACTTTTAAAAAAATGTATATGTTACTTTGAAATTCTCTGATTTAATATTCCAGGAATTTACAAATCCTGACAACAAAATTATAAAAACTTTGAATATAAGAGTTAAGATTTTTCCTATTAGAAATTAAAACTCTTTATCCAACTGATTAAAATACCAGCCTAAAATCATAATTTTACCTCTAACTACGCCTTCAGAGAAGCCTAACAACATATAATTTAAAGGGGTAAGATTCACTTTAGTAGACACGTTACCCTCACAATCTGGGTGTGCTGCCGCTCCACGGCAAGGTGGAGGGCCGTCTGCTGGTTCACGTTCTGGATGTCCAGGTTTGCATTTCCCTGAAAGAAGAACAAGGCTTACAGTTAAATGTGACAAGAGGGAAGCACATAACCTAGCTCTCTATGAGGAAGCCATAACACTGGATGCTGCTGAGCACGCCCCCTCCAAGGACTAGACCTTGTAATATATGGTAACAGATGTGAATAGCAGGAAGAAGTGGTGGGACAGCCAACTTTCTGAAATAGAATGGCAAATTTAAAACTATTTTTACTGTGGTGATTCCACCTAAGGACAGTTACAGGACAAAGGACAATACAGAGTCAAACACGGCTCCCTTTTAATCTCCATTACAGAGCCACAGACATAATCAGCTCATTTTAAGTAAGTACTTCCTGAAAATGTATCAGTGAGTCTTCATATTGTATTTGGAAATTCAGAAGACCTAGAATGTTAAAGTAGGTCTGAGAAAAAACAACAAATTTATAGGACTTACTCCAACTGAGTAACTGATTTCAGTTACTGATTACTATAGTTACTATAGTTATTACTTCAGTTACTGATTACTGTAACCAAGCAACAGTAACAGTAACCAAGACAGTGGGCTTCCCTAGCAGCTCAGCTGATAAAGAATCAGCCTGCAATGCAGGAGATCCCAGTTAGATTCCTGGGTCGGGAAGATCCCCTGGAGAAGGGATAGGTTACCCATTCCAGTATTCTTTGGGTTCCTTGGTGGCTCAGCTGGTAAAGAACCTGCCTGCAATAGAGGAGACCTGGGTTCAATCCCTGGGTTGGGAAGATCCCCTGGAGGAGGGCATGGTAACTACTCCAGTATTCTTGCCTGGAGAATTTCCATGGACAAGAGGAGACGGGTGGGCTGCAGTCCATGGGGTTGCAAAGAGTCGGACACAACTGAGCGACTAAGCACAACCAAGACAGTGTGGTACTGGCTTAGGTCAGTAGTTTGGATTTTGGATGAAAAGGAACTTATCATAGTTAACAACACTTCTAAGAGAATTAACTTTAATAATAAAGGCTTATAATGGCAGGGGAAAGGCAGTTTAGCTTTTGAACTGTTTCTTTCTTTAAATGTCTTTGTATAGACTGTCCATCTTATGATATAAGACCCAATTACACATAATGTACTATCTACTAAGTTTCCCTGCCATTTCATCTTCTTAACTAGACTGTAAGTTCCTTGAAGTCAGGAGTCACAGATAATTCTTTGGAAACTTTACTGCTTCCCTATGGCATATGCTTGTCTGAAGCATTTAAAAATTCTGCTGAATATACCAAAACATCATAAAATTGTAATCAATAGGTTCCCCTCAAAATCTAAGCTCATAAAAATGTAGAGGTATTTTATTCCTAAGATAAATGAAATAACTAATGTGAGCCTACCCTGCTATCCACACAGATTCAAGGGGTCCAGCAGTTGTTGAGAACTGAGTCCCTAGGTCCTAACTGCAGCCTGGTGTCACCTGGTAGCAACTTGCCACACTGATTTAGACATCAACATACTGCTTCGTGATGACATAGCTGAGTGACACTTCCACAACAGTGGCAGTGAATCTGGAAAATCCCTTTAAGCTGATGCCTATTTTGTTGGACCAACTCAGGAAGGCTGTGCAGAGAGAATACTGGAGGTGTTAAGAATCCACACCCACCCTACCCACACCCCCACTACTACTTCCCTCCACTGAAGCACCACTAAAGACTAAGTTCATACTACAGCTGAATTTGCATCACCATGGGATTTTACTGTAATCTACTAGTAAGTAGTTCAGTTCAGTTGCTCAGTCCTGTCTGACTCTTTGCGACCCCATGGGCTACAGCACACCAGGCTTCCCTGTCCATCACCAACTCCTGGAGCTTGCTCAAATTCATGTCTATAGAGTTGGTGATGCCATCCAACTGTCTCATCCGTAAGTAGTTGATAAAGTAATAATAAATCAATGATTAGCAATGATCCAAAATTGTTAAAAATTACTGAAATGCTTTTCCTACCTGATGCACCAACAGTTCGGCCACTTCTACATGATTATTAAGGGCAGCCAGATGCAAGGCAGTATAACCATCATCTTTCTTCTCATCCACAATCCACGGTCTTGGTAATTTAGACAGTAAAACACGCATTGCGCTGAAAGGCAAATTTATATTAATTTGATATTTAGTTATATATCTTATTATTTTCTTTATAAAAAAATATTCCAAAAAACTCTTAAAATCAAATGAAAATATTCCTCTTTAAAGAAAATTATGCCCTTAAGAGACAAACAGAAATTCAAAATTTCTAAATCTCAAATGCACAGCCCTTTGACATTTTAAGAGGTAAACAAATTATCACTGTTTGGAGAGTAGAATCAAAATAGAATGGGAGTGCTACAAAGGGAAATATTCTGAGAGGGAAAAAACCCAAAGGTGAAATATACCCTAATAAGGATATCGTTTGACTCTGTGGAATCTCTTAGGTTCAATTAGAGTAGTATATATTAATGAAAGAGTTAATGAAGAACAATCAGGTAACAAGAGTTAATTGGGAAAAATAGTGATAATTAAGACAAATTTTATGTGGCTGGCAGATTATCATGAATTCTGTGGGATTAAAAATCTGATATATGTCATTTAGTAGTGCTAAATCTAGTTGATATCGAAACACACAAAATGGCACTCGAATATTTAAAATTTACAATATGATAACCAAATATCTCCAAAGCAAAAAAAGAGAAAGTTATCCTAAAGAGCACCAAAGATTAAACCAGGAAAGATCAGGGGAACTAATTACTGAGAAACCATGCTTTGTAAAGAAAAGGCTAGCCTACCCTCAAAAAGGAAAGTAAAATAAGAAGCAACTTTCTTACCATTCACTGGTAACTTCTCCTAACAAAGATCTTGTGTGGAAAACTCATAATTCGGGAAAAATCTAAAAATAATTTTTTTTTATTTTTAAAAAATTTGGGAAAAATTTCCCTTAATATCTGTCCACTAATTGTTGTTGTTTTTTTTTTTTTTAAAGACTGACACCTGAGATAATGAACGGCTTCTATAAACAGTACTGGACTTGGCACAGACAACATTGATAGATGTATTAGATATTGAATGTTCCCCCATACCTAAAAAAGGCAGTAAACGCAGAAAAGCTTTTAAAATTCTGTCATTAGAGTATAAAAGGGCAAGAAGTTAACAGTAAGATACATATTGGGATAGTTTTTCCTAAGGGGACACACAGGAGAGAAAAATCTGAAACAAATATTTTAAACGTATGGAGAAACAGTCTGAAGATGCAGAATAAGAATGTGTGTAAAAGAAATTGTTAAGTCTCTAAATAATGAAACTAAGACCTAACGTGATACAGAACATGTTTGTTTCATGGCAGTGGTCCATGAATCCCACATAGGAAGTCCAAGACATCTGAGAACACGCTCTAAAGAATCCACGAATCTCTAAAATTGTACTCATATCTGGAAGTTTGTAGCTTTTATCAGATTTTCAAACAGGTTAATGACCCAAGGCATATTGAGAATCAAAACTTAAAAGACAGCCTTCAGTGGTTGTTACTAAAGTTAAAATCACTGTCCATGAATGACAGACTTCTTTGGAAATCTGTGGAAGGCCAGGAACCATTCCCTCCCCCAAAATGCACATAAAAATCTTTACATATAATTTTGAGGGAATCTAAGTTCCATTCACGGACCTCATACAAAGCCGAAGATTCTTGCTTTAGTTCATTTTCAGTAATTGTAAGGACTTCCCCATTTAGTGGATTAAAATAAAATACTAGAAATTATGTAGATTTTTGACTCAAATTCTTAACGGTACATCATCATATGAAAAATAATTTGACATTTTTATTAATGTTAGTGTTGGTCATCTCTATGGGCCTATAAAGTCATATGAAAAGAGTTCTGTAAGAACTAAATGAGGGAATGTAATAAAATGTTTTAGTATAGTCTAAAGCTCTTCAATATTACAGTGTTATTACAGTTCTAAGTTTATAGACCTATGAAGTACACAATACAAATTTCCCTTTTCTCCTTCCTAAGAATTCTTCCTGTATTCTTGATTTTGGTTATTCTTATTATCATTTAACCAGCCACCCCAGTCAGAAATATGGGAATCATTCTAGACCCTCTCCTCCCTTCCCACTCCTGCATTCACTTTGTTCTGCTGACTTTCCCTTTTAAAACTAAACTATTATTTCCTATATAATATCTTTTATATAGACTTTCATAACCTTTCCTCTGAACATCTGTAACAGCCCCCTTCCAAATCTAGCCCTTATACCCCTTTCACACAAATCTACCCATTTCACCATTTTCACAAATTCAAAGTCATCGGCATTCAAATAAAAAAGGCTCCCTTTCACATAACTATATCTTTTTAAGATTGGTCTTGATAAAATTTATTCTGAAATATACTTTTTGTTTTAATATACTTTTAAAAGAATATAAGACTAAACTTACCTTATGATAACTGAATTATAACAACAAAATCAACTCCTGATTAAATGCTCTAAGTTTTGGAGAAATACTGCAGATAGCCCGAAATCAAAATTAATGCAAAAGTCAACAGCTAGCTAGGAGTGGTCAGATTAGTTTTTGGTTTTGCCATTTTTAAATAAACTTCTAGATTTTAGACTTACAGAAAATTGTGAAGACAGTACAGAGAGTTCCTCACCCCTCCTGTTAATACTGTACATTAGGATGATACATTTGTTACCATTAAGGAACCAGTACTGACAGTTATTAACTAAAGACCATACTTCACTCCAATGTCCTTATTTAACGTACTTTCTCTATCACATTACACTTAGCTGTCGTGGCTCCTGAGGGTCCCCTTCACTGTGACAGTTTCTTAGACTTTCCTTGTTTTTGATGATGTTGACAGTGTTGAGGAGTACTCATCAGTTATTTGATAGAATGTTCCTTGCTTGTAATTTGTCTGATGTTTTCTGATGATTACAACTGGGATTATGAGTTTTGAGGAGGAAGTCTCAAAGACAGTGCCATTCCATCACATCAAGGGTGCACACTATCAGCATGACTTACCTCTCAATGTTAACCATAGCCATCTGGTTGAGGTAGCATCTGTCCACTTTCTCCACTGTAGAGTTGCTCTTTTTCTCCCTTTCTCTACTACAGAATACTACTACACTCTTTGGAAGGAAGTCACTATAGGTAGCCTACTCTTAACAGGTGGAAAGTTATATTCTACTTCCTTGAAGATAGAGTATTCACATAAATGATCTGGAATTCTCCTATACTGGAGATTTGGGGTAGCTTAATTTTAAGAGCAATCTATAACCTTCTCATCTTAATAGGAAAGCTGCTAATTAATGTTAGTTCTTGACCTACTGCCTTCACAAAAAGCAAACAAAAACAATACAACACCTCAAGAAAAGTCAATCTTTGGGCCCAGCCTGCAGTATGAGCTACGAGAAAAAAAACAACAGTCTCTGGTCCCCTCCCCTTCATGTCCAGAGTAGTTCTGAATGGTCTGTCTCCTTTCCTCCTGTGGGGCAATCTGAGGACTCCACAATACAACCAACGAAGGTCAGCTGTTCCCACAGCACCTTAGCTAATTAAGAGGTTTCTGTTGTTATGCTGCAAGCACTGAGGCCCTTAGAGTTCCTGGCATAAGGATGTTACCAGTTCAATAAATCAATAATTTTACTAAGCCAACAGACTCTCACTGGTGGAGCACTGTATGAGATTTGAAGATACTTTCCCGAACGTTCAAACATTCTTCTTTATTTCTCA
>NW_011495057.1:1690823-1698913 GCF_000754665.1 Bison bison bison | reverse complement strand
CTGGTTGTTTTCCAAAAGGTTAAGGACATGGATGGTTTAAGGATAAGATCTTACTACCAGTTAAGCAGGCATTTGTGAATAGTGCCAAAGAAGCATTAAGTTCCGGAACAACTAATAGTGGTGCCGAGCATAATCCTTGGCACATGGGAACACGCAAACGTTCGCTGAATGATGAGCAAATGAGCTCTAAGAAGCAGAGGGGACGAGCAGCTGTCTGCACTGGTATGTAACAGTCAAATGGCAATGGCTCCATTTTTAGGACCTGCCACGCTTCGCAATCTTTCTTCAGAGATGGGCAACATTTTTCCAAACAAACCATAGTAGCTAAACTGAGGAGGCCTTACATATTAGTATTACTGAATGTAAAAAAGACATTGAGATAATAGCACATATTAGGGGTTCAATAAATTCTGAATATTGAACAATCCCTCAAATATAATTTAAGCATGTTAGTACAGAATCCATAAAGGAACCTGCTAAGAAAGTTGATAAATCTCAGGCAGAAGTTCTGTAGGCCATGCTAAGAGCAAGTTAATATGTAACAGTTTGAACACATCTTTATTCAATACACACCCACCCCTATCTAAATGGATGGAGACAAGAATGCTATCTGTAATAATCATTCTAGCAAATGAATATGGACAGTTTTTATTTTCTTTCATCTATTTAAAGGGATACACAGACATGACTCAAATGTTAAATTTTAATTTTTTTGGTGTGCTTAATTTTGTTCCCCACAAACTTTTTTTTGACAGATACTGTAATTAAAAGGTTCATTAATTTAGCTTGAATTCATTTACTAGGAATTTGGTAATGCAGCAGAAATTAGCTCAAAATGACAGATATGCAATGACAATACAGGCTGCAGGAGGATTCGATCATTCTTAAAACAGGACAACTAAAAGGATCTCTTCCGCACTGTAAGCCAGGGACGCCATTCTACTCATCTTTCTTCCCTCTGTGTGCACCTAGTATGAGGTGCTCAAAGTTTACTTGAATGAAACAAAGGAAGAAACAATCAAACAAACGGTCATTTTTCTCAGCATACTGGGGCCAAGAATGCTCAATATGCCACATTCCTGGTACAGGTTCCAGTCCCCTAGAGTCCAGGCCCTAACTGCTTGCATTATTATCAACCACAGCAGCGACAGGCACAGGGGTAAATATCTAAGTCTGAAGCCAAGCCACCTGGGCTCACATTCTGGTACCAGCAAACAAAAGGGCTGGTGACGTGAGCAGGGTACTTGCCTTCTATGCCTCAGTTTCCTCATCTATAAAATGTGTAAAGAATCACAAGTCCTATTTCGTAGGACTGTTATGGGAATTTTAAAGGCCTTAGAAAAGTGCCTGTCCTTTCATACACTATGTAAGTGCTTGCTTGAGAGGTGGGAAAGGAGGACTTTGACTGCTACAAAATGGTCAGGAAATATGAGGTAGTTTAAAAGTCTTCAAATTGACCTATCTTGTACTCTGAGATGCATCATCTTCTCACAATGTGTCTAAAATTACTTCAGTATCTAGAAGCATGCTTTATGTCACTGTTTTAAAACAGCCATTCAGAAATAATTAAACTGCTATGTTATAAAAAATGCTAAAGACAAAAAGGATGTCAAGGACAAATTTCCCTTGTAGGAGAATGAGCTCAGAAAACTGTTAACAGTTCTTTTTGGTTCTTAACTGAATCGATGGATGTGAGAGTTGGACTATAAAGAAAGCTGGCTGCTAAAGAATTGATGCTTCTGAACTGTGGTGTTGGAGAAGACTCTTGAGAGACCCCTGGACTGCAAGGAGATCCAACCAGTCCATCCTAAAGGAAATCAGTCCTGAATATTCACTGGAAGGACTGATGCTCAAGCTGAAACTCCAATACTTTGGATACCTTCTGCAAAGAACTGACTCATTGGAAAAGACCCTGATGTGAGAAAGATTGAAGGCAGGAGAAGGGGACGACAGAGGATGAGATGGTTGGATGGCACCACCGACTCAGTGGACATAAGTTTGAATAAACTCCGGGAGTTGGTGATGGACAGGGAAGCCTGGCGTGTTGCAGTCCATGGGGTTGCAGAGTCACACATGACTGAACAACTGAACTGAACTGAATCAATACTTAAGAGACTATATATGAATTAAGAACAAGGTATAGTTGGTTTTTCCTAGGCATTCTTAGGTTTGTTAGATCTTAAATTGTACCGCCATAGGTTTGCGGAATTTGATGTTAAATTTTTTTTTCTCCTTGGTTAAAAAACAAACCTCAACATTAAAATTTATGGTGATATGCTATTAAAGTTTAGAACAAAAGTATTTTTCCCCTATAACATGTGTTATGTGACAAAGTTACAGAAGGGCTTCCCTGGTGGCTCAGCAGTAAAGAATTCATCTGCAATACAGGAGACACGGGTTCGATCCCTGGGTCAGGGACTTTGTGACTGAACAGCAACAAGAAATTACAGAAAGGTTAGTGACTATTTTGAGTCTGTAATAAAGTGTGAAATGATCATGCCTAAATGCTATCTCAGAAAAGTAAAGTGGAACAGCAATGTAGAAAGGAGGAAAAAACCACTTCACATTTGAAAATAAAGTAGAATTTAATTAATGCATTATAACAGTTATATAACTACAAAGTTTCAATAGAAAAGTAACACAATTACTAAAAAGCATTCCAGACCCTGTTTCTCACCTAAGCACTACTAAAAAATTTATTAAAAGTGACACTGAATTAAAAGTTTTTTTTTAATTTAAAAGTTTTAAGTAGCACTTCCAAGATTTCATTTACACATTCCTCCTTTCCTCCTGAGTGATCTCTTCACCTTCAATATATTGGTTCTACTTACTCTTTCTACATATTTTTCCATTCAATTATTATTTATTAAATTTAAAAAGAATGTATAGCAACAACGAGCTCTAAAGGTAACACTACAAAATCCCTTCAGGCCTTGAGCTATGTAAAATATCATTATCCTGATTTTTTTGTTTACTGATTTAAAAAAACAGGTTATGAAATATATTTTGGCAGCACAGCGACTTTACTTGTTCCATATCTGTCCAAAGCCTGTCTTGCTACTAGCCAGGGTAATATTTTTTCTCTTTCCTTTTTTCGCTGCAGTGCTTCTAAGTATAGTGGCAGCCGCATCAGGCTTTCCTAGCCTCAGCGCAAGCTCAGTATAAATCTGGGATGTGTAAGTGGAAACATGAGAGACCGCTTTATTTGGCAGTGCTTTGAAAAAAAAAAAAAATGCAGGACAAATGGCAAGGCAGTGTTTGGACCGCAGGATGAACAATCAATAGGCAGAAAGCAAGATAGAGGCTTCCTCAGCTTTTGGATCGACAATCGACAGCTGAGAGACTATTTTTTGCTATGGTTGACTAAATATGGTCAGGGAAGAGAGAGGCACAAGAGAGCCTGTTTGCCTGGGAGTGCATGTTTCAAATGCTTAGCTGCCTATAAAGCTGAACAGTTCAGCCTGTGGCCACTGAGGGAAGAATATAAGTTAACCTCTGTAGTGACCATGTGGAAGTCCCGACCTTGCTTGCAGACTTGACCTCTGGATTTGACAAGGTAGCGTCAATACAGATCTACCATCTAATCCTGGCAACTAAAAACAAACAAACAAAAATTCCACAGCAAGAAAGATGCAGAATTATTTCCTGAGAAGTCAGAAGACCCCAATGTCCTCTGGTGGGCAAAGGAAACAGGGTGAATGTTTACAGTTATTTGGTGGGGGGGAGTGAGGTGTGTTTTGGTTTTTGCTGGGTTTGTGTGTGTGTGTGTGTGTCTTTTTTAGTTTGTAAAAGTAACCTCCTCTACAACTTTTTCCCCATTTCTGAAGCATTCCATCTGAGCAATTAGTGAGGTGCATTTTCTTGGCCGTTGAAGCAACCTTTCCCCGTTGCTTCACTTTCTATACACCAGAGACAAGGTACTCATATCCATTCAACACCAGTAACAGGACATTCCAAATCAAATGGCCAATGCTGACTCAATTTTATTGAAATGTTTTTTTTTTTTCCCTTAAGCATAAGGAAAGGGAGAGGGAAAAGATGGCTGATATACTTTGTTTGTTCACTTGTTTTTCAAATTTATCTTAAAAGGTGGGGTCCTGTGTTCACTGACACTTCCCCTTTACTTCCCCCGGCTCATGAAAAGAAGCGCTGATTCAGCAAATAGAGTGAAGAGCCGATCAAGATGAGATGGCTGCTGCTGGCGTGACTCTCTGGGTCATTCTCTCTCTCCCTGCTCATGACACTAAGCTCACAGGTAACACAGCACCACAGGACAGTACTTTAATGAAGGCTTATGGTTTTCTGCATGCTTACCTATTATCGACTCAATACATGCTTTTATTGTTAAATTCTACCTGGGCAAAGCCGTTTCACAGTTCAAGCAGAGACCTTATGCAGTGTAAAAAGGAATGCTGTTCAAATATCATGACAGATGATTCAATGTCAAACCTGTACAAGTCCATTCCTGTCTTTTACATTATTAAAGAGTCAGTCTTTACTGTTTCAGATTAAGTGGTGATTCTGTATCCCTAGGAAATGGCCACCTGCCTTCAGAGCATACTATCTTTTAAAAACTATTAACTCTTTCAAGGTTTAGTCAACAAAGAAACTTGGAGATCACAAAATGCTTTTTAATGCTTCCTCTGATAGCTGGGCACAAAATTAAACCAGAATACGGATGGTGAAATTCAAATGCTGCGTTGCTGAAATTGCTGTAGTACTGGGCCATCTCCCGCTACGTGGTCCTCTGCTCTCTGTGAGCTACACTCACTTCTTACAACGGGCTGCAGGAATTCTACTTTCCGTGTCTTTTACACCCCCTCCTCTCTCAGATCTGAAATTTTCTTATGAAATTTTCTTCTTATAAATTAACTTCTTAATGCCACAATAATAAAAGGCAACTCACCAACTATAATTTGTTTTCATGCTAAACGATCAAATTAAAACCCAACTGCTCACTAGCCAATACCTTCCAGTTCTTTTAAGTGTGACTTTGGAAAACTTGATTGTTCTGGTACTTATCCTTCATATTGACCAAAAAAAAAAAAAAAAGAAATCAAAGTATCAGAACCACTCAATTCACCAAAATTAGATATTAATTCTTTTATCTAAATTTATATTTAACCCAGACAGGATCACCAAACTGCAAAACTCAGGTAAGTAACTAATAACAAAGGAACAACACAGAGGTTTTCAAATGATCATGAGTTCTTATCTGTGACCTTAAAAACAAAACTAACAAAAAAAATTATCATTAAAAAAAATTCAGTTCATTCATACTCTAAAAAGATCCAGTTTTTCTCCCTGTTTTTTCAACTTTAGAATCAACATCAGAAGTAGTACTAATTGGTTAATTATTAAGTCTTTAATAAGATATCTTGCTGGTAAAAAGTACATGCACCAAATTAATTATTGTCTACTTGTAGGTTCTAGAAGCAAACTACAAAATAAGAAGAAATTTGCTCTGAAGACTGAAGAAACACTAGGCTGATCTTACCAATTTCTGAAATACACTCTGTAAATCCCCACTGATTCAATGGATCTCTCTCAAAAAGAACCAAACCAAGACAAAGTTCAACAGATAACTGGTCAATGTTTAGAAGTGTATGTCCACCAAGAACAAGGAACCATAAACAGCACTAATGCCATGCCTCAGGTAAATGTTATAAAGTTTAGTCTTTGATATTCTCTGCAAACAATCTACCACTGCTCTCCATCAGTAAGCTGAAAGTTTTACTAAAAAATGGGAAAATAAAACATTTCATGTTTTTACAGCTAACAACTTAGTAATACCTACTCAGAGTACATACTTCTTTATGTACCCATATGAACATACAATGCTATGGAATGTAAAGAAGTATGTATTTTTGGTAGGCAATAAACCACCAAGAGGAAACTAGACTGCAGCTATGTGAATGACCTTCGTATGTTAAATTAACCTATCAAAGAGATGACCTTTGGCAATACTAACACCAGAAAATGTACCTATTTCTTTCAGATGGAAACTAAATGTTGCTGATTTATATTTCATGAGGAAAAAAGTTCTTCTGAAGTAGATTTAAAATTAACATGGAATTCCTTTTAAATCCTTTAAGTTTAAAGCATACGACATTCTACATTTTTAAATTAAGTACTCACATGATTAAAATTTGAATACAAAAGAGAAAACAGTGATACTAGTACAAAAAAATGATACACATGACCCATTTTCTGTCTCCACAATTTAATTTTAATTTAAATGTATCATTAGTAGGGCTGACATTTAACAAAAGCTGACTTCATTTGCATTTCAACAGCTATTCTTCATATTTTGATATGAAGAATAAGTATAATTAACAATGTAATTATAATTTAACAATATTGTAAGAATTCCTGAAGCAAGTTTTGGTGTTTTAAGTTTTCTTTCTCAAAGCTACAGACATAGTTATAATTTTAAAAGACTATCTTTCAAGTAAAATTCTACTCTCAAAGAAAAAAAAGTGGTCCCTGTCCTTCTCCCTAATCCAGTTTCCACTTTCAATGCTATGTAAGTACTTAGTTTAAATCAAGACATACAATTTATTCAAGAAAAATGATAAAATTCTGGGAAATAGGTATAAATCAATAGGGCACACTGGTCACAGACTGCCAAATATTAAAATAAATTAATTTATTACCTATACTATCCTTGAATTTGCTTTCTCCAAAGAGGGCACATAAAATGAAACACTACAATCATGAAACCAATGTATCCAGAAAGAATAACCATCTTTTATTGGTACTAGGCAAATACAATTCAATTTTTTATAAACATGATAGCCTACCATTTATAGTATGCTAGAGATATTAAAATACATTTTGTATTTTATGTAAAATTTATTTTGTACAATATATACTTATATTGATAAATATTATAAATGATAAAGCTCTTAGCAACAATTTATTAGTAACTATTTTAAGCTACTATAATAGATTTAGAAAATAAATATTAATATTCATATATTCTAATCATTTCTTTTGATTAGAGTATTCAGACATATGTCATCACATGTCTAAATTTTTTGTCACAGTTGAGTAGAAATGGCCATAAGGTTATCCATGAATTGTTAATTTTGTTTAATAAGACAACTAGATAATTGTCAAAAGGTGATTTTCATTTAATCAGATTAAAAAGGAGAGAATGATTTACATACAAGCATAGAAGTTATAGAATATTTATTGTAAATTACAAAAGTTCATTAATTTTAAAATTTTACATTTTCAAAGAAAAAAAAATCAGTTCAAAGCTTAACTCACTCAAAAATAGACCTTCATCCTGATTATCCACAAAAAGGATGGCAAAGCTTCATATTCCATTCATTAAGTTTAACTACACACGCCCTAAACATTAAAAACTGACAATATACACCTCAAAAATAGAGGTTCCTCTATGAAACTACTCAAAGGGTATTACTAGATCTACGCTTTATAATAAGCAATTATATTCACCATTCTATGGGTATAAAAGTTTTTAATAATTATTTTAAAACATTCCAGCAACTAAGAATCTTGTTGCTACAATATTAAGAGCTTACAAACCTTAGAAAATGACAGTATCTATTATTCATTTGAAAAAGTATAATTATACACTGATCCTAGTGCTTGCAAGTTAAACTTAACATATCTAAGAGTATTTTCAATCACTCTAAAATGTCACATCTATCACTTAGATCAGCTGTTCATTTTTAACTGAGTACATATTAAACTCTGGGCATCTGCTGACACTGTTGTAACTCAAACATTTCAACTGTCTCTCTGACAGGGATAACAGATGCTGACATTATCAAATGCTGTACTATTTTTTTTCCCCCGGCCTCTCTTGCCCCGATATGGCCAGTATATGAAACTGAACTGCCATCCAAAGCACACTTGAGCAACTGGATCTGCTAAACAGCTCCCATAGAACTAGTAAAAATAGAAGTCAGTTTTATTGCTATCTTCAGCACTTAAGTCCAGGCAATTTAACACCTGTTTCTTTTCTATTAGAATAAATGATGGAAATAATTGTAGTTACATTAATTTCACCAGCAGCATGATACCCTTCAGCCAACAGATGCGGGATATACTTAATA
>NW_011495057.1:1676715-1690723 GCF_000754665.1 Bison bison bison | reverse complement strand
TGAATATTGCCTGAATTAGTGTTGACCTTCTCCTAGTTTGGTTCAAAACACGTAACTATTTCTTTACTGTTTATATTTCAGTGAGAGCACTTACCTTACAGGCAAACTATAACTGTTCAAAGTTTTTAAAAGTTATTAAAAAGTTATTTAAAAAGTTTTAAAAAGGTATTTTCAGAAGACATCCCTTCTCAATATTGCAATTCCCTTTTAACAAAAACTTGCTGTACTGAGTTTTAATGATAATTTCCATACTCAAATTCATGATTATTGCTAACCACAATGTATTATTAAGCAGATAATGAGAAGTAACCAGGCAATCTGTACCCGAAATGACAGAGAATTCAGTCAAGGAACTAGACTTTTAAAAGAGTTCAATTATTAACCTATGGTTAGGGACACTACATAAGCAAAAAGAAAGAAAAATAAGCTATCATGCATGGCAGTTCCTTCAACACAAGTCTAAGCAATACACTGAATACACGTGTGATCTATTTATAAACCAAAGGGTACCAGAGGTACTTTTCTTAAGGCCATTCATCCCTCCCCCCCGTCAGCAACTTGCTGTTTGTTAGTCCTTAAGTATTATGCTAAAAAAAGAAGTGGCGGTAGGAAAGTGTGACTGACTAGCAGTATTTTTCCCTAACCTATTTCACCTGCTTATTTGGTTTACTGCTCAAAGATAAACAGAAAACATTACTCTGATACACATCAAGGTCTATATGCTCTTTTTAAATGGTGCTGGTTTTGGAATAGGTCACTGTCTATATTTAAGAATTCAGCAAAGGTGTTAAAAATAAAGATGTACATTGGTAACTCCTTAATGCACTACCAACGCGCTAAAGGGTAAAGACTTCTGCACGACTGGAGTGGGAAACACGAAAAGTGCCTTCAGAAAATAAAGTTTTACAATCCATGGCTGAAACACTGATACGAGATTCTCTTAACATTTGAGGAAGGACCATAATCATAATTTTACAAATAAAAAAATTTCAGCTGTTTTAGGTCCCCAGCTAGCAGCACGGCAATGCTTTGCTAGAGCTGGTAAAATGGAACCAAATCGCCTCTTCAATGGATTTGGTCCCCTTCAACCAGCTGTAGCTATGCATTGATTACTACAGGACAGCCAGCGTTTTCATTTATCATTATTAATCACATGTCAACTGATTTCAACTTACTTATTCAGATTATGATTTAAATCAAATAATTTGTAACTGTTAATTCTACTTGAAAGAGCTATAATAGTATATGATGTTAATAAACAGTTTGGTGAAAAACTGTGTGAATGATATAAGGCTTTCAAATAAAATTATTTTATTCATTTATGGTCTCTGTATTAAATTTCTTGTCCTTCAGAAATGAAATGATATTGAAATGCAGACTGTGCCACAAAGTTTTAAAAAAACCAAAACTTCTTTCAAAGGAAGAAAATATCTGAGAAGGTCACCTGAAACCCTAACAGGAATGCCACAGTGTGGACATGCACTATTTTAAATTAAAGAAAGGCGTAACATTATATGGGTTTCCCTGGTGGCTCAGCTGGTAAAGAATCTGCCTACAACGAGGGAGACTTGGGTTTGACTGGGTTGGGAAGATCCCCTGGAGAAGGGAAAAGCTACCCACTCCAGTATTCTGGCCTGGAGAATTCCATGGACTGGATAGTCCATGGGGTCACAAAGAGTCAAACACAAGTGAGTGACGTTCACTTCACTTCATAACATTATATAAAACAAAACTCCAGAAATGCTGAGTCACTACCTTTCATATGATTAGCAATTAATTGACTGCTATTTATCAGAACATTGATAGGTAAGGTGGAAAAGGAGACAATGACACTGCACAGCATTTGGCAGACAGACTTAAATAGTAAGTATGTAATTCTTCTGATACTGAACCAAAAGACTTTAATCCTCAAAAAAGGAACAAAATACTAAGCATTGCTACCTTTTACTTATATAGATATTTCAACTCTCCAAACCTGTTTCCTCAGTTGTAAAATGAGAAGACCTTTTTTCTCTTAATTCTGAGTTTCAGTGGTTTCTTTTGTCTTACGACATCACTGGTTAGTACCAGGAAAGAAAAGTCAAAAATTTTAAGAATAAGAAATCTGATATAAAAAAAAACTCAACATAACCCAGCTTACAATTACAACAAATAAATAACTTGTGTCATCTTCTCATACTCTTTCATGTTCAATTAAAATCATCCTTTATCTGGCAATCTACAGTCACAACTGCATAAAATGTCTTGAGCAAATAGGAATTAAAAGTCATATACCTTTAACTAAAGCACCACTTTGTTGTAGAATGAAAGTGTTTATTTTTTTCTCTTTTTTTATGTCACCTGACACCAATTATCTGGTTGGAGGCGTTCTCAGGAATTAAAGAAACAGAAGTAGTATTTTTTCCCCCTCCTTGGTTTAACATTATTAAATATACTAGCCTGCTCTCAATGTGCTCAATAAAGTTAAACAATTCAAAATATTTAAAAGTTACTCATCTCCTACTAAACACTTTAGTTTTTAATCTACCTTAAACTTTACAACTTAAAAATATTATATAACCTAAATTAAATTCCCCCAAGAAAATCTTTTTGCCAATTCTAACTTGAAATACTTGCTCTGTATGAACTCCTGACAATTTCTCTACAGAATTTTTATTTTAATTGATTATATACTCTTGTGATATCTAACACTGTCTTGTCAAATGAAGACTAACATGTGTTGAGTCCTCACCTATAGTCAAGGCATTATGGGAGACACACAAATATTTGTGCCCAAAATTTTAACAGAAAGAAACATAAAAATGCACATACTAAGGGACAGCACAAAGAAGATAACTGCAGAAAACAAGAACACAGAACAAGGAAGTATAGAGCAAACAGAAAATAATTTCAAAGATGAAATCTAAGACTTCAGGGAGAAAGTCGGTTAAGGGGATCTTAAAGAAAGAAAGTGCTTAATCAGTGAAGGAAAAGAGCAGAAACTTTTAGGGAGAGAGAGTAGTACAGTATAGCTGAAGGTCAAGGTGGGCAGAGAGATTTTAATTAGTGGGCTATAAACTTAAAAGACAGGCTCATGACACACAAGTCAGCTTGATGTACTGGTATACCCTTGGTTAAATCATTCACTGTCCATGTGTTCCAGCCTTACCTCACAGCCCAAAATACAGAGGAAATAATATAAGGCAGCTAAGATCAAATGATTCTAAAGTCAAATAGACCATGCTCAAGTACCAGCTGTTCCACTAGGCAGCTGCATGATCTTGAATACAAGTATTGAAAAACTTCATTTCTTTATAAGCCTCATATTCTTCATCTATAAAATTAGGATATTAACACCTGCTTCCTGCTTCAAAAAGCTGTTCAAGGGATTAAATGAGATAATGCATGTTAACTACTTGCATGTGGTAAATCTGTCATCACCATCTTTTATTTAAAAGGCAGGGAACAGATAATACTATTTTCTCTCCTTTACAGTGTCAACATTAAATATTTGAAGTGTTCAAATATTGTAATTTGAAAAAAACAAATCAAGACATAACCTAAAATATGGCCATTTATTTCATCCTAGATTATATACCTATTGTTACAGTACCAATAGTCAACTTGAATAAACTCCTTTTGTTCTCTGTGCTCACCCTCTAGTGGTGATCTTAAGAAGCTAAAAAAAAAACAGCAAAAAATTATTGTAAAAGGAAACATGATGTAAAAATGCAATAGGGAACCAAAGAATAAGAAATCATGGTGTCTACAGTTATTAATATTGAATTGTATATCTGAAAGCTGCTGAGCTAATCTTAAAACTTCTTATCATAAGA
The DNA here is from genome assembly GCF_000754665.1 of Bison bison bison. Taxonomy (NCBI): domain Eukaryota; kingdom Metazoa; phylum Chordata; class Mammalia; order Artiodactyla; family Bovidae; genus Bison; species Bison bison. The sequence goes on along the minus strand of NW_011495057.1, from coordinate 1,686,908 downwards.
AAAAAATTTGGAACTATGCATGGTGATGGATGTTAACTAGACATATTGTGGCAATCACTTCACAATATATACAAATATCAAATCACTATTTTTAACACATGATATTAATATAATAAAGTGAAGTGAATGAAGGTCACTTAGTCTTGTCCGACTCTTCTCGACCCCATGGACTACACAGTCCATGGAATCCTCTAGGCCAGAGTACTGGAGTGGGTAGCCGTTACCTTCTCCAGGGGATCTTCCCAACCTAGGGATCGAACCCAGGTCTCCCACATTGCAGGTGCATTCTTTACTAGCTGAGCCACAAGGGACATTAATATAGTATCATATGTCAATTACATCTCAAATTTTTTAATTTAAAATTTTTAAATTATCAAAATAAACTTCCAAGTAAACATCTTCCTCAGTCAATACACGTAGCTTGATTCAACTATAAACACAAGACACCTAATGAAGGGTTTTCTTTTTTTAAAGTTTATTTATTATTATTATTACTATTATTATAATTATTATTTGGGGGCCTCGCCACGAGGTAGTTCCCCAACCAGAAGCTGAACCCAGGCCCTTAGCAGTTAGAGCACAGAGTACTAACCATTAGATCCCAGGGGAATTCTCCAGAATTTTCCAAAATGCTTCTCAAGGTAAAATTGTTCCAAAAAATTCATTTACAGAAAGTTCTACGTTAAGCAAAGCTAAGCATTTTTCTTTTCTTCCCTGCAGATCCTTTATGAATTTTATGACTTCCCAAAAGTCTTTCTCAAACTTCACCAACAAGCACTTTTTTCAGTAGACTACCTATTACCCTAACAATGGTTAGAAGACATCTGTACTAGAAGTTTATAGTTAATTATATTATCAATAAAAAAAATTAGGTAACTTAAAAGTGTTTTAGTCAAAAGTTTAAAAAAAATAATTACCATGCAAATAGACAATTTGGAATAAAGAAAAAAAAAAAACAGATAACATGAGGTTTTGGTAAGAGGATGCCTGAGAATGATCTTGAAGACATATAAATCTCCAGGTGGAATGCATTTTAATTAAACCTTTAGAATACAAGCAAGTCTTCCTGATATTTTATACCCATATTTAACATATATTTAAATAGTCATTTCATGATACTTGTATTAGTTTAACAAAAAAAAACATATAAAACTAATCTATTTTAATGAAGACATAATTTCCTCAGATTTTAAAACGATTTAAAATATTAAAATAAGCCAAAATCACTTCCTTATAAGCATCAGAAAAAGAGAGCCCGCAACAGAAAACTATTTTTAAATTGCATAGGAAACAGTAAAAGGTGACATCTTTACCTGGGGTTTCCTCTCAGTGCAGCATGATGTAGAGCATTAAACCCATTGTTGTTCGTGATGGTAACATCTGCTCCAGCTTCTAGAAGAACTGCCAGGATGTCATCACGTTTCTTACTTATTGCATCATGAAGAGGAGTATCGCCTTCAGAATCCTTTATTTTTTCAAAGTTTTAAGAGATGTCATTAGCTCTTCTTCAATTATTATATGTAAAGTTAATTCTTATAATGATCTACTAAGCAAAGAAAAACAGAAGCCATATCCAACAACCAGTAATAAAACATGCTGTGTGTTAAATTTCAAAATGCAGGCAAGAAATACTAGCCTCACTATAGTAAAGAAATCTCTAGTCAATCTAGATGGACAATACAATAAACATGCTACAGTTTTCCAAAGAAAATAAAAAATAAAGCAAGGACGTATCCTCAAATACAATTAAAATTTTAATGAGATAGAAAAGCTAACCCCCACCCAACTCATTAGCTTACAATGGGCTGCTATACCACACTCTTACCATTAACAGTTACACCCTAAAATTCCATACCTACTATAAAATCAATCCTAAAACTCCATACATATTTTCTAAATCAGAAAATCTTCCAAGACTAGATCAAGGACTAGACCAACAATCTAACATAAACTAAGCTACAATTAAAATAATTTAGACTCCTCTGAAGTAACTATTATGAATTGCTGAAGCTCACTGTCATGATCAATAAAGTTAAATCAACTCCTAGCTGATATTTTTACAAGTCCCCATCACCAACTCCCCCCATACAAAATCAATTTACTGACACTTTCTTAACAAAGGCTTTTCTAAGAAGGAATAGCTGCCAATTTTATGGCATGCTATGGCACCCCACTCCAGTACTCTTGCCTGGAAAATCCCATGGGCAGAGGAGCCTAATAGGCTGCAGTCCATGGGATCGCTAAAAGTCGGACACGACTGAGCGACTTCACTTTCACTTTTCACCTTCATGCATTGGAGAAGTAAATGGCAACCCACTCCAGTGTTCTTGCCTGGAGAATCCCAGGGACGGGGGAGCCTGGTGGGCTGCCATCTACGGGGTCGCACAGAGTCAGACACGACTGAAGTGACTTAGCAGCAGCAGCATACCTTTGGAATCATTCACTATGACTGATCATACAGAAAGGACTGATAACAAAGGAATGCTTGCCACACAAACTAGTATGGCCATTTAAAAGAATCCTGGAAATACCTGCACAAATATAATTCTTTAATGGTTTTACCTGAAGACTGGGATGACAGCCAAAGTCCAGTAACGTCTTCACCACCTGAAGGTGACCTTTATTGACAGCAATATGAAGCGGTGTCTGCCTGCGCTTGTTTCTAGCGTTCAGATCAGCACTGCCCCGGTGCAGCACTTCTATAACAGCTCCTTCATCTCCAAAAGCGGCATGGTGAACTGCTCTATCGCCATCTTTATCCTAAACAGCAGCATTAAGTCTCAGTCAGTGAATGTTGCAGAAAGAAAAAAAAAAAGTGACGCTACTATAATTCATCAAGAACCAGATTAATGTAAGAAAAGGAAACAGAGTGGAGCCAACAAGATAACTAGAAATTCATTTGACGAGTGATTAGCTCCAAAGATAAATTATGACCTGGATCATTATATCATGCACACATGTACTAGACCAACAGTTACATCAGAAGTAGTCTGATTCTTCAGTACTCCTAAATTACCAGCCATGATGGTAAGCCAACATTAGAAAAATGTTAGATCACAACTATATATGAAGTTTTTTCATCAAAAAAATCTTACACAGACTTCTTAATAACACAGAAATTATACTAACAGTTGAGTAATTAAAAAAAAAGAAGGAAGAATGCCGAACAGTATGATCTCAACCAGCTTTAAGGGGGAGAAATACATCCTCATGTTAACACTGGTTATCTCTAGCTGATGAGCATACACTTTTCTATATATTCAAGAACAGAAAAAAATTATTAAGCACTTCATCTAAAGATAAAAATGAAACACAAACAAGTATAATTCTATACATCCAAACCACCAAAACTATTTCAGAGGGATCCAGTAGGTATGCCTCACCTAATGTTAGCATATTTCTGAGAAGATGAAAGATAGAAAAGGACCCAATTACTTAAATGTTTCTCAAATGTAAGAGACTGCTTTTTTTAAAATATGCTTGTACTAAAAAAAAAAAAAAAAATGCTTGTACTGAACCATAAAGATAATATACATAGTCCATACCAAAAAGGGTCTCACTGTTAGATGCAGATGGAAAAGGATATTATAAGGGTACTGCTTTATTCCATACACATCTCAAATATTAACACTCAAGTAAGCAGACTCTCAGACTTTCTCCAACCCATGATAGCCCCTGGGAGACTCTATAGTTTTGGCAAGTGGTTTGAAAATCCATATTGCACTTGGGCTTCTGAACTAGTTTCCAAAGATAATGCAGATAAATATCACCATGGTGAAATACATTTAAAACAAATGAATACAACAGTTGCTGAATTCAAAATAAGTTTTTGGTCTTCACGTATTTTCTCAAATAGATGCTAAAAGTAAAACTGCTCAAACAGGAGTCCACAATGGCTTGACAATCATTCTTAAAAGGCCAAGAAACCACAATTCAGAAATTCTCCTCTACTAATATTCCAGCAGAACAAGGTTAGGAGTCTTTGTTACTTCTCAACCTTAAGCCAAAAGGAACTAGCAAACCACTACAGGAAAGAGTAAGGACTGAACTCGTGTGCCTCTCATCAGTATTGTATCTAAAATTCCAGGGAAAAACAAGCTTCTTAAAAAAAAAAAAATTATGTTTGTGTGTGTATATTGTTAACTTCTCTAGTAACACATTTCAGTATTTCATAATCTTAGATTTAAGATCTTCCTCACTTCCAGTCTAGATTCATTTTCTGTTATAATTTTTAAGCCTATCTAGTGGTACTCCTTCCATTAGAAATGAGAACATCCACTGACACTCACTGAATAAAGATAGGAACTATTTATGAAATGTACTATATATTAATGACTGTTAGAGAACTGCTACAAAAACACTTTAATGCAGGTTCCAACAACAATTTGCTTATGTTCAAAAAAAATAATACCTAAAAAATTAAAACCCAAATATATATGTCAAAGGGAAATACATAAGGAAAATGTAAAGATTTTGGAAAATACATACACGCACTAGAAAACAATTAATTTCCAGATTTTGATTCTAAATGAGAAAACCTCACTTCCACAAAGACTGTAGCTTCCAGGTTTTGTTGCTTTCTTCCGAATTTATCTTAAGTATTTCAAAAGGCTTCAAACAACAAGACCTTTATTCTGTCTCTGATACTGCCACCAAACAAGTTGTTGAGGCCCAGCACAACAGCTCACTTCCAAAAGGTGATCTAAAGAGACTTGCAAAGGGGCCCCAAATTTAATCTAACACTGATCTTGGTCCTTTCCACCCTCTTCCCCCCCTTCGTTTCCTCCCAACCTCTAAAACCTGCTCTTGTTCCACCCTCCCCTCTGCTGGCTGATAAAACCACAGTCAGCACATTCAGGACCTATCAGTCAAGGCTCATCTACTTCCTTTTGCTGAACCCCTACAAGCAAGCACCAAGTTCGATGGCTTTCACTCTTCAGTTAGGCTCTGTTCTCTCTTGTCCAATTCTACATCTAAGTGATTCAGGCCTTCTTGCATTCTCATTCACCTGACCTACTGCCATAGCTCATCCAGCCTTCTTACTTCAATCTATTCTTCATACAAAAAACAGAATTTTCTTTATAAAACACAAAATTTATCTTTAAAATTATTTCATGTAACTCTATAAAGAACAAACCTCTTTGAAGCCTACTTCTGTGGACCATTCCAGACTCATCTGCTGCCATCTTCCCTCACACATAAAACTAACTTAACCAACTGACTTGAGCCCAGATGTTCACATGCTGCTCTCAGACTTCAAATGCTCTTGTTCATTATGTTATTGGCTTGAAAACACACATTCTTTAAAACTCAGTTCAGGCAACTCTTCTCTTATGAAACTGTCCCTGCCTCACACAAAATTAGTTTAACTCTAATTTCTAATTTATTTTTAGCAAATTATGTCAACTACTTTATTATTCTCAAATTTCATAAGTAACATCACACCTCATCTTATTTTCTATAAAACTTATTCAACTAATCAAGACGCTGATATCCTGATCATACTTAAACCTAAACAGACTATGTGGATATGGTACATTCTGCTGTGTTCTTTCATTCATTCAGTAATCATGGACTAGGTGCCCACTATGAACTCAGTGCTGTGATGGACACAGAGATAAAACAACAGGCAAGACAAAACTCCTGTCCTCAGTTGCCATTCTAGTGGGGTAAAGAGAACATTAAAAATGAAATATGTAAATAAAATGTAAATGTTTGGTAGGAAGAAATGCCAAGGAGAAAAGATAGCAGGGAAGAAAGACAAGACAGCCAAGCGATGACCCCTCCCAGGGAAGGTGTGAGTAAATAGCTGAGAAGTGAGAAAGGCCCTGAAGACATCTGGGGAGAAGTTCGAGGAGACAACACAGTGGCAGCAGGAAGGATGAAAGTTGCGTGAATTCTGGATAAATTTCACAGAGCCAACGGGATTTAGTGATATTCCAAATAAGGAGTACAGGGGAAAAAGAGGAATCAATGACGATTTTTAAGACCCAACCTGTGCAACTAAATAAAGGTGCTGATAAGAGAGGACTATAAAAGTATGATATGGCCCCTTTAAAAATCTGACCTTTTTTGTTTGGGCAATCTCAGATTGCACTCTGCCTTCCTGCAAAAGGCACCTTAAGGACTGTTTCCTGGGTCTTCTATTAATAAATCAGATCTTTTCGTGGTTTTAACTATCAATATTTTGGGGTAAGGGGAGTGTGCAGGGAAAGGGAAGTGGAAAAGCCTCTAGCCACAACCTGAACTAACATGGATCCCTAGGAACCATGTATGCTAATTCCTAGAGCCATTCTGGAGGTTATTATTCTGAGTCCTGATTTGTTTTGCAAAAAAGAATTTCCTCGAATTGAGTAGTCTTAAAGTCTACTTGCCAGTTCCTTTGCAGATTACAGTTAAATACAATGTTTCTACAGTTTTGTTTTCATTAACCAGATAAACAGAATCACATAGAATTAGCATCTGTGATTTGTTCGTTGTTTTTGTTGTTGTTGTTGTTTTTGAGAAATTGCTAGCTTTCACTGAAAAGAAAAGTGAAAGTGAAGTCAGTCAGTCATTGTCTGGCTCTTTGCAACCCCATGGACTGTAGCCTACACCAGGCTCCTCTGTCCATGGGATTCTCCAGGCAAGAACACTGGATTGGGTTGCCATTTCCTTCTCCAAACTTTCTCTAGTTGGAGAGAAATGTTTAATAAGAACACAGATAATAATGAAACCTTAAATTTCCATTGTGTTCTATATTATAAGTGGTATCTTAATTGTTTCCCTTACTCACTCTCCACCCCTTCAAATTATTATCATAGATGAGGAAACAGAAGGTTAAACCAATTAAACTTTTTGCCCAAATATTACTTTAGACAGCAACAATACCATTCAAACTTGGGTTTTTTGACAAAAGTCTAGTAGTATTCCCTATTCATATTCTCCATTGAAAAGAGCTTTCATTAATCTTAAACAATAAAACCATTTAAAATTTGCTGATATCATCAGTATATATTTGTACTATATTTGAAAAACTTATTATAAAGAATTCACTTTTTAAAACTGGGTTTCCATTCAATCCTCCACACCTTTACTCATTATATTCATCAGTAGGAAAAAAAAAATACTGAGTCCCTGGAGGATGAAAAAATGAGCTCACCCAAATCGACATACCTAAAATCCCACAGTCCTCGGTGCCTTTACCTACACATAAACAGAATGTAACCCTACTGTATTCAGTAGGTCATACATGGAGACAACCAACTTTCCAAAATAGCTCTGAGTTTTCCCTTAGAAAAAGAAACAGGGAAAAAATGTAACCTAATCACATATTTGAAAGGTATAATATAAAGCAAATAATTTAGCTTTCTAACAGCTTAAATCAACTAAAAAATCCGAAATAGTCATCTATTTGGGCCAGCAAACTTTTCTGTGAAGGGCCAGAAAGTAAATATAAGTTTTATAAGCTACATGATCTCTTGTCACAACTACACAACCACTCAGTTTTGCAGCTGGAGCACAACAGCAGAATACACAATAAAATAAATGAATGAGTGTGTTGTGTTCCAATAATACTTTTAAAAAGAAATGAAGGGCTGGACCTGGCCTTCGGGCTATAGATTGCAATCTGTGAGCTATACTATCCTGAGCTCACTTCCTGATGCAGAAGAATAAAATTAAAGGATGCACAATGAGATTCCCAGAGAACAAAATATATTATTCTCTTTATTCTTCAGCTAACTTGAAAGCTTTTAATAAAACTGGATTTTTAAAAAATCATTGTTAAATTATTGTCTAGGTGTGTTAAAGGTATAATAAAGGTTTTAAGAGAAGAGCACTTATCTTCTAGGATACATACTAAAACTATTTACAGATGAAATAATATGATATCTGGATTTGCTTCAAAATAATTCAGTGGAGGAAACGAGAGTTAAGAGGGTACTGATAAGACAGACTTGGCCAGAAAAAATAACTCAAGTGGAATAATGAGTACACAGGATTCATTACACTATTCTATTTTTACAAATGTTTTAAATTTCCAATAATAAATTTACAAACAGATCGATTAATTTATAAACGATGAATCACAATTTTAAGTGCATTTGAAAAACTAACTATTTTCTCTCTCTTTTAAACCAGGATTTCCAATCAGCATTGCTGACATTTTGCACTGGATAATTCTTTGCTGTGGGAACTGCCCTGTACATTCAAGGATGTTTAGTAGCAGCCTCAGTTTCTATCCATTACACGCCTGTCAGTCCCTTGCTCCCCACCAAACAGTTGGGACAGTCAAAAATGTGCCCACAAAATGTCCCCTGTGGGACAGAAATGCCCTCCAATTAAGAATCACTGTTTTAAGTAAATTATATTGCTATTTATTACAATGTTGAATCTTACATTCTAGAAATATGAAACTTTGCTGAACTTTTGCTTTAGTCTTAGGCAATGATTTATATTTCAACCCAATTTTTAAATGTAGTTTTCCCTTTACCCACTGGGAAACTGTGTTATTAACTTAATCAGATGTGTAATTACCCCTTTTTCACACTATCTCTACAAATTACATCTTCCTACAATGGTTTTTATAACAGAAAATGCTCAGAATGGAAATAAAAGAGGCAGTATGGTAGAAGGCCACACATATCTGTTTAGTAACAGATGGAGTTTCCAAATTGAATGATGTTATTTACAAACTACTGGCCTCACTCCAACTCCAATCTTACGTGGAGAGTACTAACTGTTTTGCTTATTTGAGCTCAATTAAGAAAGAAAAAAAAAAACCCTATTCTTGAAAAATAGTGCCAACTTCACTCCCAGTCCCCTAGCCGCAGCCCTACTCTACACAACCTCTCATGTGAGCAAGTCTTTAGAAACATAGATTTATGGATAGTCTCACTTTGTAAGGTTTAGTAATGCTGAATCACAAAGTATAGCTTTTTTTAAAAATCAGGTAAAAATTTTTTTGATTTTTAAAGCCTCTCAGCTGATTTTCTTTAATCAGAAAAGTCTGGGGAATTCCTTGGTGGTCTAGTGGTCATTACTCAGCACTTTCACTGCCATTGCCCAGTTTCAATCCCTGTTCCGGAAACTAAGACCCTGCAAGCTGCAGTTCCGTTCAGTTCAGTCGCTCAGTCGTGTCCAACTCTTTGCGAACCCATGAATTGCAGCACGCCAGGCCACCCTGTCCATCACCAACTCCCAGAGTTTACCCAAACTCACGTCCATCAAGTCAGTGATGCCATCCAGCCATCTCATTCTTTGTCGTCCCCTTTTCCTCCTGCCCCCAATCCCTCCCAGCATCAGGGTCTTTTCCAACAAGTCAACTCTTGCATGAGGTGGCCTAAGTACTGGAGTTTCAGCTTCAGCATCAGTCCTTCCAATGAACACCCAGGACTGGTCTCCTTTAGGATGGACTGGTTGGATCTCCTTGCAGTCCAAGGGACTCTCAAGAGTCTTCTCCAGCACCACAGTCCAAAAGCATCAATTCTTCAGCGCTCAGCTTTCTTCACAGTCCAACTCTCACATCTATACATGACCACTGGAAAAACCATAGCCTTGACTCAGTTCAGTTCAGTTCAGTTCAGTCGCTCAGTCGTGTCCGATTCTTTGCAACCCCATGAATCGCAGCACGCCAGGCCTCCCTGTCCATCACCAACTCCCGGAGTTCACTCAGACTCACGTCCATCGAGTCAGTGATGCCATCCAGCCATCTCATCCTCTGTCGTCCCCTTCTCCTCCTGCCCCCGATCCCTACCAGCATCAGAGTCTTTTCCAATGAGTCAACTCTTGGCATGACGTGGCCAAAGTACTGGACTTTCAGCTTTAGCATCATTCCTTCCAAAGAAATCCCAGGGCTGATCTCCTTCAGAATGGACTGGTTGGATCTCCTTGCAGTCCAAGGGACTCTCAAGAGTCTTCTCCAACACCACAGTTCAAAAGCATCAATTCTTCAGTGCTCAGCCTTCTTCACAGTCCAACTCTCACATCTGTACATGACCACAGGAAAAACCATAGCCTTGACTAGACGGACCTTTGTTGGCAAAGTAATGTCTCTGCTTTTCAATATGCTATCTAGGTTGGTCATAGCTTTCCTTCCAAGGAGTAAGTGTCTTTTAATTTCATGGCTGCAGTCACCATCTGGAGTGATTTTGGAGCCCAAAAATATAGTCTGACACTGTTTCCACTGTTTCTCCATCTATTTCCCATGAAGT
>NW_011495057.1:1636916-1676615 GCF_000754665.1 Bison bison bison | reverse complement strand
GTTCCTCTTCACTTTCTGCCATAAGGATGGTGTCATCTGCATATCTGAGGTTATTGACATTTCTCCTGGCAATCTTGATTCCAGCTTGTGCTTCTTCCAGTCCAGTGTTTCTCATGATGTACTCTGCATATAAGTTAAATAAGCAGGGTGACAATGTACAGCCTTGACGTACTCCTTTTCCTACTTGGAACCAGTCTGTTGTTCCATGTCCAGTTCTAACTGTTGCTTCCTGACCTGCATACAGATTTCTCAAGAGGCATGTCAGGTGGTCTGGTATTCCCATCTCTTTCAGAATTTTCCACAATTTATTGTGATCCACACAGTCAAAGCCTTGACTAGACGGACCTTTGTTGGCAAAGTAATATGTCTGCTTTTTAATATGCTGCAAGGCGTGGCCAAAAAAAAGTCAGAAGGGTTGTAATATTTTAGTTTGTAGTTTCTGGATTCATTAAAAAATGGGATGTTCAAAATGTAATATTTACAAAATATTACATGATACTAAGTCTCTCTTGCATCACCAAAAAAAAAAAATCCTTATAACACATACTGGGCTCCTAAATTGACAACCAAGATAGATGTGACTTAAAGTTACTCTGTAAACGCAAAGTCAAATTATATAATCTCATTTAGAAATACATCACAGTAATAAAACTAGTGTATAGTTTACAAATGTCTAATATGCTAATGTAAAACTCAAGCTCTAGGCAAAAGAAAATGCTAACACCAAGGATGACCTAAAATACCACTGGTTCTTTAGTAGCTATTCAGCAACTCAAGATATACATATCTGGGGGAAAAAGGCAAAAAGAATGTAAGACTTCTATTTTCAAACATGTCTTTAAATTTTTATAATTAGTAAAACCAGGCTGATTCACAAATTTTGCCCTCTAACATTGAAATCCTTATTAAATAGCTTCCTCAGATGGGAGTGTCATTTGGACAAAATTGCAACATTTTGCCCAGTCTGAATTTGATAGAATTTGGCTTATTCCTAAATAATTCTGCATTAGACTAAAACAAATACAATTCTAATATATTTTTAAGTGATGTAGTTATAGTTAACTGCAACAAGGGAAGCCCTCTGCCCACACCAGCCAATGAAATTTCAATGCCAGTAAGAATCATTAATTTCTCCTTTAATAAGAACACGTTCTACATTAAATTAAGCACATATACACACATAGTGTGATAAACACACACTGTAAAATCTTTTAAAACCCATATTAAGGTTAAGAAGCAGTAAGACTAAACAAATTCTAATTTACTGGTTCCCTAGTGAAAAAACAAAAAAACAAGGAAAGCCCTCTGTCTGTCATAGATCAGGGAAAATCTTGCCCCATGTGATTTATATTCCTCTTTCCTCAATTTCCCCAGTATGAGTCATGGGTAAATACCGCTGAGCTCTCAACAGCATAGGAGTCCTACGAAAGCAAAAGGAAACTCAACCTTCTTCACTTAGGGTTATGCCTAGAATATCAAGAGATCACAGAAAAACACAAAATGCTTCACGTTGTCTTTTCTCAATTTTTTTTCCTTTTAATCAGAAGAGCCTTGAGTTAATATTAAATTTCAACATGAAAAAGAATCCATCTCAATGATACAGAAGGACCATTTCTAGGACATTAATTTTTACTTAAATATTTTTAAAACTTAATTACCTCTGCTTCTACATCCACATTTTGCTTCAAAAGTAACTTCAAAATGTCAACATGTCCATTCTGACTAGCAGCTTGCATAGCTGTGTGACCAGCACACTGTCCGTTCACCTAAACACAAAAAGAAAGGATGAAGGAATGTCACAAAAAGGGAAGAGCCAATACATACACATGGTGTAGGTTTAAACCCAACAAACTGAATGATCCTATGAGAACAATTTAGGTTAGTGTTCTGTATTTCCTGATACAGATCACCAGAAACGTGATCTGTATCACATTTCTAAGTTAGGGAGGGATTCAGGCACTCTGAGAGTTCCACTGTTAAAAGAGTTATGGAAGAACTTTTAGCCAATCTGCAAAGTTGAAAACAGAAAAGGATCAGAGGGAAGGAGGGACAAAGGGAAGTTACATTTATTTTAAATATGTGTCTACTTTAATTATTATTAAACCTCAGAGTCTGTTTCAATGAAAAAAAAAAGTAATGAGGTGAATGGAAGACTTTTAGAAAAGATACTGTCTAGTATAGTATAAATAAATTCAACAAATACAGCCAAATGTCAATGGTAACCAAACTACCACAAAGGGTACGTAAATGAGCTACCAGGGTAGCTATACACAACTGTTCAACTGCTCTACTATAAAGCAGCAATATCCAATTCCTGTTCTACAACTGTTCTACTATAAAGCAGTAACATCCAATCTTTTCTTCACTTCAGGTGTTGTGTAAATGGATATGGAAATGCAACATGGAAAAATGGACATTTTTTCTGAAGAAGACATTTCAAATGGGTGACATGAACATAAAAAAGATGTTCAATATTACTAATAAAACAAGGAAATGCAAGTAAAAACACAATACCATTTACATTATCACCCCCTAAAATTAAGCACTTAGGTATAACTCTAGCAAAATGTGTATAAAATGTACATGAGGAATAGTACAGAACTCTGATAAATGAAATTAAGGAACTAAATAGATGGAGCAATACTCCATGTTCGTGGATAAGAAGACTCAATAATGTCAAGATGTCAGTTCTTCCCAACTTGATCCACAGATTCAACATAATCACTATCAAAATCCCAGCAAGTTACTGGATGGAAGTTTATATGGAAAGGCAAAAGGCCCAGAACAGTCAACCCAGTATTAAAGGAGAGTGACAAAGCTGGGGGACTGACACTGCCTGACTCCGGGGCATACTACAGAGCTACGGTAGTCACGACAGTGTGGTACCTGACTCCGGGGCATACTACAGAGCTACGGTAGTCACGACAGTGTGGTACCTGACTCCGGGGCATACTACAGAGCTACGGTAGTCACGACAGTGTGGTACCTGACTCCGGGGCATACTACAGAGCTACGGTAGTCACGACAGTGTGGTACCTGACTCCGGGGCATACTACAGAGCTACGGTAGTCACGACAGTGTGGTACCTGACTCCGGGGCATACTACAGAGCTACGGTAGTCACGACAGTGTGGCGCCTGACTCCGAGGCATACTACAGAGCTACGGTAGTCACGACAGTGTGGTACCGGCCGAAGAATAAACCAAGGGAAGAAAGGAAAAGAACAGGAAGCCCAGGAACAGCCTCTCATAAATACAGTCAAGTGATTTTTAACAAAGAAGCAAAGGTAATACAACAGAGCAAAAACAATCTCAACAAACAGAACAGATGGAAAATCGCTATATCTTTCAATTTCAGTTTATAAAACCTAAAACTGCTCTAAAACTAAAATCCAAAATTAAAAACTTTTCTAAAATTTCCATATATGAAAGACATGATTTCCAGGATAAAAAGATCAAACATTAAAAGCAACGGATGAAGATAGATCCACAACACTGTACAAGTTCAGACACTGGTGAAAAAAGAGATCTTCATGCTTGAAAACATAAAACAGCTCACATGAAGGATGAGGAATCAGAGGGCAACTCTAAACGCTGGAAGAAAATGGAATTATTCTGAAGGAAAATGGTATCTAAACTTGAATTCTCCTCCCATCTAAAATTTAACTGTAAGGTTAAAAAAGTTATATACTGAAGGTGTATTTCTCATCACCCTTTTTCTGAAGAAGCTACTGAAAGCCATACTTCACAAAAAACAGAATAAAATTAGAGACAGAGGGACAGAGGATAAGAAAACAAGAAATCCAGCACAGGAGAGAGGGGAAAGGAACCTGGAGGATGATGAGTAAGAGACATTCCAGATGGACCCCGTCAGAGGCACTGAGAGAAATTTCTCTCAGATGAAACACATACATAATCTGATGTGCTAAATGTCTTAAGAGATTACACAGTTAAGAGAGAATTCTGGAGAAGAATTAATAATAACAATACAGATTACTAACAAATGAAAACAAAAGTGTTTAGATTATGTCCTGGGGTTAACAGAAACAAGTGAACCCTTTGGAACAATGGAAGTGTTCTACATCTCAATAGGGCTGTGGATTATGTAGGTGTATGCATTTGTCAAAACTGACTGATCCATGTATTTCACCATATGTAAATTACATCTCAGGTGTTGTTTTTGTTTTTTTTTTTTAAGAACAATTATGAACACCAAAATCACTACAGATGGTGACTGCAGCCATGAAATTAAAAGACGCTTACTCCTTGGAAGGAAAGTTATGACCAACCTAGATGGCATATTCAAAAGCAGAGACATTACTTTGCCAACAAAGGTTCGTCTAGTCAAGGCTATGGTTTTTCCTGTGGTCATGTATGGATGTGAGAGTTGGACTGTGAAGAAGGCTGAGTGCCAAAGAATTGATGCTTTTGGACTGTGGTGTTGGAGAAGACTCTTGAGAGTCCCTTGGACTGCAAGGAGATCCAACCAGTCCATTCTGAAGGAGATCAGCCCTGGGATTTCTTTGGAAGGAATGATGCTAAAGCTGAAACTCCAGTACTTTGGCCACGTCATGGCGAAGAGTTGACTCACTGGAAAAGACTCTGATGCTGGTAGAGATCGGGGGCAGGAGGAGAAGGGGACGACAGAGGATGAGATGGCTGGATGGCATCACTGACTCGATGGACATGAGTCTGAGTGAACTCCGGGAGTTGGTGATGGACAGGGAGGCCTGGCGTGCTGTGATTCATGGGGTCGCAAAGAGTCGGACACGACTGAGTGACTGATCTGATCTGATCTGATCTGATGAACATCAAGGAAAGCAAAAAGTTGTGCAAGAAAACGCAATCGAGTATCCTCCACAGCTCAGATATGCATGCCATTTGAATAATAACATGCAAAATTAATTCTAACATCAACAAAATTACAATGCAATACCACATTAAGAACCTGGAAGAGGTATGCATGTGTGTGGAAAGGATGGGCTAAAAGTGGAGAAGGAAAGTGGAATCCTCGCCTTCACAGAGCAGTATCAAAACATAACTTCAAGTCAAGAAATAACAATAGAAGTATGTTACTGAAAGATGAGGAGGTAATTGTATGAAGGAAATCAGCTTAAAGAGGTAAAAATAGTTGCCTCTGAAGAAAAGGAAAATAGCACTGAGAAGGAGATGCTGCTTTTCCTAACAAATCTTGGAGAACTATTTTTCCCTTTAAATTTTTAGAATGTACTACATTCTAAATGTAATGAAGAAAAAATTAAGTGTAATAAAATGTAAATCTGCATAAGTGAATATAAAAGAAGTCTGACTCTACGTTCCAAACACAAAAAAACATCTGGTACTTTAATATCTGAAACTATTTGTGACATAGCTCACAACCAATCAAGAAACTACTGTGCCATGCTGCTGCAACTGATCCCCAACAAACCTGAAATGCCACATGAGATCATAGGAATAATTTCGGGATTCCCTGACAGATCAGTTGGTAAAGAATCCGCCTGCAATGCAGGAGACCCCAGTTCGATTCCTGGGTCAGGAAGATCTGCTGGAGACGGGATAGGCTACCCACTGCAGTATTCTTGGGCTTCCCTTGTGGCAGTAAAGAATCTGCCTGCAATGCGGGAGACCGGGGTTTGATCCCCTGGGTCGGAAAGATCCCCAGAGAAGGGAAAGGCTATCCAGTATGCTAGCCTGGAGAATTTCATTAACTGTATAGTCAGTCCACGGGGTGGCAAAGAGTCAGACACAATGGAGCACCTTTCACTTTCACCTTATAAATTATAGATCTGATCTCTGTCAAACTGTCTGGCATACTTACATACAAAGATATGGTAACGAAAGCCCTGACTGCACAGTGACAATGATTCAAAGTGACACTCAACCTACAATCCTTTGGCCAGCACTGACTGACATCGTATTGGTTCCAGAACAGTAGCGATGCTAAAGCCAGTGAATAACTAAGTGAGAACCACAATTTGCAGTTTGAACCCATTTAAACTATGGCTTTGGTGAATGGTAACATTACAACACAAACTATTAAGATGTACAAAATGCATGACTCCTAATTCAACTGCATTATGAACCATGAAACAGTCAACTTTCACAAGGAGGAGAGGGGGAAAGCTTAGGTTAAATGTTTTGAAAAGAAGGATGGATAATTGCTTATAAAATTTACTAAAATATATTGTTAAAACATTGTAACATTTACATGAGAAAATTTCACTGAATTTCCCCAAAGGACACCAACTACTTAAAAACCTAAAAGTAAATTTTGACGTCATAAAGTTCAAAAGTCAGTACTAAAATAAGAAAATGTCAATATCTTCTAGAAATGCACAATGAAGAAATAATGCCCAGTGTCATCTTTAAAATACCTTAGAAAAACAAGGAAGAAGGAATAGATGAAGCACATGTGGCAATATCTTAATAACTGCTGAGTAAAAGGTTTGTTTTAACTATTCTATTTTTGCATATGCTTCAAATAAATTTTAAAATGCTCACATCCACATCTGGTCTTTTTAGCAAATCTTCCACTTTAGCAACATCTCCATTGGCAGCAGCCTTAACTAATTCTTCATTGAGGTCACCAGATTCTTGGGTTTCAAATAATTTCTTCAAGAGTTGGGAGAGTCTTTCTGTAAAGCATCAAATAAAGCTGCTAATATAGGAGGATCTCAAATCTTAACTACTAACAGACAAGCATTACCCACATGCCTATAATACACACTTTTCCTGTTTTATTATGTCTATCATTAATATTACTTTGGTACTAAGCTATAGATACTACCCTCGCAAGTTACAATTACTACCATATAAAACTGCTTTCAATCTGAGCCCACAATTATTCCTGGTTTACTCCAATTCATGTACTTCAAGTTAAAATTTCAGAAAAAGAGTCACACATAAACTATGATTCAAGATTTTGGAGTCATACCAAAGGTATTATAAATGAACACACTACCACAGGAGTATCATAATGATACAAATTGCCTTTCAGGTCTTGAGCGTATCTTACTGCTCTCAGACCTCAATGCAACAAATCAGTGATTATGATACAAAAGCAATATAATCTCTATAGTCTCTGGGGAAATATTTTAGGGACAAACCAATTTTCAGTTGAAAATATTAAAATAAAATACTTCAAAGGTGCCAACTAACTGGTTCTGACTAAAACAAGAAAGAACCAGATATGTGCTTATATAAACCCTTTCATAAGGCTTTTTTTTTTTCTCCAAATAGCATTGATCAGTAGAGAATCTACCCAGTTCTCCTTAACTCTAGCATCTACTTATTGGAAAGGAAAGAAGTCACAAAGTGAGGCCCAACACCAAATCCACATTATTTGAGAAAAGGATATTAACAATTTTTCACTCTTTCAATATGTAATGGGTTGGCCAAAAAGTTCATTTGGGTTTTTCTGTAAGATGTTATGGATGAAATTTTGGGCCAGCCTGATAAAAGTCAGCCTACTGTGATGCTATCTAACCACAAGGTAAAAATAAACACCACCTGATTTAACCTCAAACACATTAGCAAATTACAGCAGGAAAGATGAGACACAAGCAGAGGAAGTAGAGGCAGTACAAAATAAAGCTGGAGGTCAACCAATGTTTTCCTTTACTTTCTTACTGTGCACAGTTATGGCTCCATCTTCTCTTCTGGATGTCAGCTATATTCATACAGTGAGTTGTAACCAGTTGTCTAATGAACTGAGTGTAGATATACAGCTGGATCATGAGAAGAAAAGCTCTGGGCCTGAGTCTACCCAAGCATCCAGCATACTCACATCTCAGCACAGCTCTCTCTACCCACTGTGGCCTGTACAATACCTCTCATAAAATGACAAGAGAAAAGGTATGGCTGATACATAAAAATATCTGAAAGAAAGCCATCTGCTAGCAATAGTATTGGAAATTAAAAAAATAAATAAGGCAGTCAAAGAAAGTGATGGTTCTGTGGCAGAAAACAAATGTTCTGACTAAAGAGTAGCATGCTGAATTTCAGGTATCTCCTCTTTGACATGGAGAAGCCCTTGATATATCCGAGAAAAAGAACATGTTTATGGAATTTTCACAGGGTATACCTCAGCCAGTACAAAGGTGGTTCATCATATTAAAAAAAAAAAAGAGAGAGAGACATTTAGCGCAAGTTTAAAACGTTTTTCCAGTGGTCATGTATGGATGTGAGAGTTGGACTGTGAAGAAAGCTGAGCACCAAAGAATTGATGCTTTTGAACTGTGGTGTTGGAGAAGACTCTTGAGAGTCCCTTGGACTGCAAGGAGATCCAACCAGTCCATCCTAAAGGAGATCAGCTCTGGGTGTTCATTGGAAGGACTGACGCTGAAGATGAAACGCCAGTACTCTGGCCACCTCATGCGAAGGGTTGACTCACTGGAAAAGACCCTGATGCTGGGAGGGATTGGGGGCAGGAGGAGAAGGGGACGATAGAGGATGAGATGGCTGGATGGCATCACCGACTTGATGCACGTGAGTTTGGGTAAACTCCGGGAGTTGGTGATGGACAGGGTGGCCTGGCGTGCTGCAATTCATGGGGTCGCAAAGAGTCGGACACGACTGAGCAACTGAACTGAAGTGAAGTGAACTGAAAAGGTAGTTAATATACAAGTGAGGTAATGTGATCTGAGAGAAAATTAAGATTACATACAACATTATCTGTGTACCAGAACTGGGGAATGAGGACAGGCTCTAACGTAAACCACATTGCTTTTAAAGAAACACAAAACAGAACATACCACCAGACGCGTTGCTGATGGCTGATCCCGCGGACGCCACCTTGGACACCGCCGCTGGATTATACGTCCAAGATGTTCCACATACTTCCACCTTTAAATCACTGTCTGAATAAATCTGCTGTACCCGGCCAACTTTACCTAAAGTCTTAACAACAAGATTAGATTTATGTTTCCAAGTTTACATTATAGAAATCAATCAGTTTTTACATGTTTGAAGTATTCATTTTACTTGATTCCTAATTTTAAAAACTTTTAAAGAACAATCATATTCAAATGGGTTATTTACTAGCCACAAACTTTATAGAGTATCTTTAAAAAATATTTTAATAAAACTATTACCCTTCCACAAGATTATAAAAATAATCATGACAATCTTATTCAAAAAAGTAACCTTTTAAGATACCTCTAGAAAACTTGTAACTAAAGAAAATCTGATTTCTAAAAAAAAAAAACTTAAACCAAAAAGGGCTCAAAGCTTACATCTATGTTTAAATCCTTTTTGGAATCAAGCCTAATTTCAAGACAGAAGTATGAAAGTCACTGTCATTCTGGGGTGAAGGATCAGGAAGCCTCTTTGTCTCACCTTAACATTACATTCTCCACTAAAGGCTCTATCAAGTTAGATTTATCTATCATATATTAACTATAGCCCTTTAAGGATCTTCCCAGGCTAATCTAAGGGCTTCCCTGGTGGCTTAGCAGCAACAACTACACCTGCCAATGCAGGAGACCCGAATTCAACCCCTGGGTCAGGGAAGATCCCCTGGAGAAGGGAAAGGCTACCCATATTTTTCCCTGGAGAATCCCACGGACAGAGGAGCCTGGTGGGCTACAGTCCATGGGGTCACAAAGAGTTGGATACAACCTACCAACTAAACAGACATAGAGAATGGACTTATGGACGTGGGGAGAGGAGAGGAGAGGGTGAGATGTATGCAAAGAGTAACATGGAAACTTACATTACCATATGTAAAATGGATAGCCAACAGGAATTTGCTATATGTCTCAGGAAATTCAAACAGGGCTCTTTATCAATCTAGAGGGGTGGGAAGGGGCAGGAGATGGGAGGGAAGTTCAGGAGGGAGGAGATATATGTATACCTATGGGTGATTCATGTTGAGGTTTGACAGAAAACAACAAAATTCTATGCAGCAATCACCCTTCAATAAAAATAATAAATTCAAAAACTAAACAACAACAACAAAGTTACTCTAACTGAAGTAAATTTAGAAAATAAAAGGCATACAGATGTTAAGCTGCCAGTGAAGAGTACAATTCTCAAAGGATTAAGCTCATTTATAGTTTCTAAAATTAAAGTCATCAAAGCTTTTCAAAACTACGTAAGCAAGCTATAGTTCCGACTCCCAAAGGACTTAATATACACTTACTGGGAGCATAGCTTCTGCCCATTCTCCATGTCCTCTCTGTAGAAGTTTAATTCTCTCCAGATCATAACAAACTTGCACAAGATCACCCACTTGAAACTGAGAGGTGCCTCCCTCTGCACCCTGAGCAGCATCCCCACTTCGGACAATGTTTGCTTTAGTGAGAACAGCAGGGTTGAAGGTCCACCTAAAAACCAAAGCCAAAATTCAAAATCGGTAAGTTTACTTAACTTCAGCACAACATTCATAGTTAACCACTGGAGGGAGAAAAGCACTATAACACATCCAAAGTGTAAAACAATCCTCTACAATTACATCTTGAATGATCTGTATTTCTTTTTAGAATTTATTACACAAATTTGAGAGAACAGTCATCCGTAATCTTACCATACTAGTATGATACCCTTTTGTCTAGATTTATTATCACTTGCATGCTTTAAAAATTGTTATAAAAGTAATACACACTCGTTGTTAATGATTAAAACATGTCAGAAACATGTAAAGTGAAAGTTCCATTGCACACAAACACACCTGGATCGCCATTCTGCACACCACTAGACACCACGGTTAATATTCCATTGTATATGGAATGCAGATCTTCTATTAATATGCTGAGTGATGGTTGTAACAGAGAGCTAATCTGCCCAGCTGAAATGATCGCTCTTCTTTTGTAGCTTCAGAACAGCCTGAATATTCACTTCTCACAACTACTTAAAACATTTCAATGCAGCTATTTCAGACTTTATCTATCCAAATTTAAAGGGAAACTTCTTCAAAGTACAGGACCATGTCTTAACTGTCTCTGTAATTCTAACACGTAATTCTAACACTAATCACGGGCCCTAATACAGGATAAGTACTTAATAAAATGTTCTTAAAGAATAAAAACATTTTCTTTCTAAAAGTCAAATGTTATGTTACTAATAACACTAGTACCCAAGAGAATTTGGACCAAGGAAGAATTCTGCAAGTAATAATCCTAATCTGTGTTAATTTACCATTTCCAAATAAGAGGCCATTTAAGACAACATGTGTTAATACACACTATTCTGAACTTAAATTAAGATTTTTTTTCCCCTTCTTTATTGAGATGTAATTCACATACCATACAATTCACTCATTTAACGTGTATAAATCAGTGGCTTTAGTATATTCAGCTGTATAACCAACCACCACTATAATAATTTTATTTTCATCATCACAAAAAGATACCCCCATAACAATCAGCAGTCACTGTGAAATCAACTCTCTCTTCCCAGCCTCTAACAACCAGTAATATACTTTCTGTTTCTATGAATTTCCTTATTCTAGACATTTTCTATAAATAAAATAAGATAGTATGTGACCGTTTGTGACAGGCTTCTTTCACTCAACAAATTTTTTCAAGATTTATCTATGTTGCAGCATATGTCAGTACTCCATCCCTTTTTATAGCCAAATAAAATGTTCCATTGGGTGGATATACCACAACTTGCTTATCCATTCAGGAGTCAATACACATTTGGCTTATTTTCACATGTGGGCTGTTATGAATAATGCTTCTACAAACATTCGTGTATAGATTTTGGTGTGGGCACATTGTAATTTTCTTGGATATAAACCTGGAAGTGGACATATTGGGTCATATGTTAACTCTATATTTAACATTTTGAGAAACTACTGTTTTCCAAAGCATCTAGACCACTTCACCTACTTATCATTAATGTAGGAGGGCTTGGTTCCAATTTCTCTATACCCTCAACCACACCGGTAATTATCCTACCTTTCTATTCTAGCCATTCTAGCATGTGAAGTGATATCTCATTGTGGTTGTGAACTAATAATGTTAGTAACTAATAATGTCCTGCATCTCTTCAAGGGTGATACAGAATGAATTGTGTCCCTCCAAATTTCACATGGTAAAGCTCTATGGCTTCTATGTAACTGTATTTGGAGACAGGGCCCTTAGGGAGAAAAGTAAGGTTAAATGATGTCATAAAGGCGAGGTGCCATGTGAGGACAATGAGAAAGCAATCCTCTCCAAGCCCAGAGGAGGTCTCACCAGAAACCTACCCTGATGGCACAATCTTGGACTTCTAACCTCCAGAACAGTAAAAAAAAAGAATAAATAAATAAACATCTGTTGTTTAAGCCACCGGTCTGTGATATTTTGTTAAGGCAGCCCTAGCAGACTAATGCAATGCATTCATTGACCATTTCTGTACCTTCTGTAAGAAGTTTCCCTAGTAGCTCAGATGGTAATGAACCTGCCTGCCAGGAGGCCAGGGTTCAATCTCTGGGTTTGGAAAATCTCCTGGAGAAGGAAATAACAACCCACTCCCATATTCTTGCCTGAAAAATCCCATGGGCCAGAGGAGCCTGGTGGGCTTCAGTCCATGGGGTTGCAAAAGTCGGATACAACTGAGCAACATTAGTATCTTCTGTTAAAAAACGTCTTTTTAAATCCTTTGCCCTAAATCCAATGACTGGTGTCCTTAAAAGGTCATATACAACCATCTTTTCATAATTTTCTATGTAAAACATTTTAGAATTTCCATGAGCTCAATTAACTTTCTTCTACGCCTCCCTAGGGTTCTTTCCTCACGGATGGCTAAGCTACAAGTGTTGGCTTGATGAAAAGAAAATAGTGGGCCGGAGGACAGTTTACGTGGCTCTCAGAAGCAGATAATCTTTGATACTGAACTTGACTAACCAGGGATTAATTTGAATGAATTTAAAAATAAATTTGTGTCTCACCCCAAAAAAGAAGAAGGTCATGTGAAGACACAGGGAATCTCACCCCAAAAAAGAAGAAGGTCATGTGAAGACACAGGGAATCTCACCCCAAAAAAGAAGGTCATGTGAAGACAAAGGGACAGACAGACTCCCAGGGGACAAGGCCAAGTGACAGAGGCAGAGAAACAAGTGGCGCGCTGGCCAGCCAAGGAACACCAAGGGTTACAGCCACGTCAGAAGCCAGGAAAGAGGCACAGGACAGACTCTCCTCAGTCTCCACAAGGACTCAGTCTTGCCAGCACCTTGACTCCTAGCCTCTGGGATTGTCAAAGAAGAAACGTCTGCTGTTTTAAGCCACTCTGTGGTAATTTGTGGCAATTCTAGGAAACGAATGCACCATCTAAACAATAATAGGTCTTCTGATCCATAAACATGAAACATCTTTCCATTCATTTAGGTCATCTTTAATTTATTTAATAATGTTTTATAGTCTTCAGTGTACACATCTTGTACTTACTGGGCTAAATTTATTCTTAAGTATTTTATTCTTTGATTCTATTATAAACAGAATTGTTTTCTTATTTTCATTTTCAGGTTGTTCTTTGTAGTGTAGAGAAATACACTTTTTATATTATTTTTCTATATTAATATTATATTCCCATGACTATGCTGAATTCATTTATTACTTCTAACAGTTTTTTTTGTTGATTCCTTAGATTTTTCTATGCACGAGATCACATCACATGTGAACAGAGGTGGCTTAAATTCTTTCTCTTTCTTCTCCCTCTTGTTTCTTTTTCTTGCTTAACTGCCACAGCTTGACCCTCTAGGACAAGATGGAATAAAAGCAGGGAGAGCAGACATTCTGGTTTTGTTCCTGATCTTAAAGGAGAAAGCATTCAGTCTTTTACCACTGAGGATGCTGTTCACTGTAGGATTTCAGAGATGCCCTTTATCAGGCTGAAGAATTTCCCTTCTTTTCTTAGTTTATTTAGTATTTTTACCATGAAGGATATTGGATTTTGTCAAATGTTTTTTGTGCATCTCTTGATATGATCACGTATATTCTCCAGATCTGAACACAATTAGAGCTAATTCTATACTTTGGTTAGCAATTTGTTTATTTTTCTTATTCTATATATAAACCCTCCCCTAAAGAAACTTGGAGAGTTAGTTTAAGTACATGGCAGTAATAAAGATTTGACAATTAACTATTATTTTTTCTCTAAAATACTATAAACATATTAGTAAACTGGATACATTTTGGCCCCTAGGGATAAAAAAATAAAAGGCACAGGCCCAAGTCTCCAAGAAACCTGAAACCTAGAGATCAAATAAATAACCATTTTAGTGGATAACAGGAGGCTTAAACAGACAAATATTGTATGCATGTACCAGGGAGGGTAGCTGGAGAGAGGAGGCAGGCATATATTCAGTATTTACAGAGGCAGAGGAGTTATCCAGAGAAGAGGAAGACAAGGAGCGTGGAAGGATGGTGTGTAAGGAAGGTTACAGAAATGACTAAATGCACACAGTGCTGTGTTGCTGATACCGATGAGTGTGTGGCAAGGTAGAGCTGTGTCACCATGAGACAACACGAGACAGGGACCAGAGGAGTTCACTGTTATTACCCTGTTCATTCAGGGTAGATTGATACAGTCCACCAGGAACAGACAACTTTTTAGCTACACTTGGACACAATACTGATACAATGTATTCTGCTCACTAAAGGGAGAAAAAAGTGCACAGAATATTCTCACACACACACACACACACACACACACAGTTCTTACTTGCTTCCTTCCACTTTACCAAGGTATTCTGGGTTTTCTTCTACTACTGAAGAGTTAGCTGTAAGAAGTCTTTGTGATGTCACATTATTTGCTTTTTGTAGGCTCAGAGTTCCTCTGTAGACAAATTTCACTTGCCATTACTGAAAATTAAGAAATACAACCAACCTATTGCCGCTTGGATACTGTACTACAATGTCATGATCTTCATCAATGCCACAAACTGTTCCAGTTGTAGTCAAGGTCTCAAACATGCCATCAGTCCATCCGCCATGACCGTGCTGCAAAGACTGTACAATTTCAAGGTCGAGATCTATGTTGACCAGGTCACCAATCTGCAGTCCACCAGGATTCCTGTTGCCATTCTGCTCACCTGTAATTGCAGAGGGAGGTGACCAAGGACAAGGAAAACAACAGCAACAACAGGCAACTGCACTGTTTTAAATTTAAAAAAAAAAAAGCCCCAGACAGTTGAGTTTCAGTTACTATCTAATCTTAAAACGTTTTGAGAATAAAATGTGAGTATAAAAATCTAGAATTATACAGCCTTAAAAAAGAAAGAAAAGAAAACAAACAGACTCAAAAGAAGAAATAAAGTAATGATTTATAACAATGACTGAAGAGGAGCAGCATCTACAGATGACAAGACACTGACTATCAGAACACAAAGCTCTGGGCATTGGTAATATTCACCTTTCTGCCTGGATGACCTGTTGAAGAGTCGGAATAGCTAACTAAAGAATATGAAAGAGACTCCTGGAATTTTGTTTTCTCTGAAGTGCTTACTATTATTATTTACCAAATGGTTTTTGTGACTTTTGCCTCAAGAGAATTTTTAAATATTTTAAAAGCCCATTTCCAAGATTATTTTCAAAGCTACTTCCGGGACAAAGGATGCATGATCATCAAACACTATGCTGAGGGATCCTAAATGTGTATGTTGATTCTACACTTTTCTTGTAAAGCCCAAATACAAAAGAAGAATGTTTCTGAATGCAAGAGAGATGATCTCATCTCTCATCAAAACCGTAAGACTTTCTTCCATATTCTCCTTTTTTCTAAAAAATTAAGGTATGCTGCAAGAAAACAGCACTTCGGGGCAATAAGGGAAAACAAATGATTTGAAAAGAACACAGAGTTCACACCAAAACAGCTAAATCAGAAGAGCCTAAAGGCTTAATCGGAAGAATGTGGCAAATGTTCATTGTAGCAACAATGAAGAATCTATAAAATGAAAGTAGTTTTGGTTTTCTTGTTCTTTATTTTAATCATACATTATATTTATCATATTATCTTAATCTTGGAGCTGTTATATTTTCAAAGGAATTAAATTCTAAGGAATTTATAAATATTAAATTGTTAGGTCTTATTCTCAGCAGTGTAAGTACGTATAAGTATGGTAATACAACACAAAATTTTTCAACAAGCTCATGATTAAAACAAAAAAGTTTCATACAGTATTGGTATGCCCTATAAATGATGTATCAATTTAGCAAGACATGACAACTCTTTCAGAGACTAAATAAATCATTAAAAAGGAACAAATGCTTTTAAAACCAAACATAACCAAAAGCGTGCCTTTAAAAATCTTTAATGATAACTAATTTTCTTAAAGCCCAGTTGAAACGCTTTTCTGATTCCATGAACTCTGACCCATTATTTAGAAACGTTCTCGTCTGCTAACTCACCTAGCACAGGACAATGATCTCTGTAGAAAGAACCTCCTTTAGCATCCTGGACACACTTCAGATCAGACTACAAAGAAAAGAAACCAAAAAAATCACCCTTGAAAGCTTCAAGTATAGCTCAACACCTACAATAGGCAAAAATGTTCATTCAGAACATATCCTCAGCAGAAGTAGCTCCGGGTTAATAATCACACTAAACACTGCTTTCATAAACACCCATCAACAACTATAAACTTGATCTTCAGATATGTCATACTTTAAGCTTTCCTTTATAGTTCAAAATTAAAATGTCTGGATCTTTACCACTGAAATATTTTCAAAAATACATGTTGGAAAAAAAGAACTAAAACAAAAATCTTGTATTTAAAAAGTACATAATACATTCCATTTAAAATATATTCCATTCTTTTACCAAAAAGAGGTCAACTCATTTGATCTTTCTAATCAATTTTATGAGATATACAAGGTAGGCATTGACTCATTTTATATATATATATTGGAGAAGGAAATGGCAACCCACTCCAGTATTCTTGCCTGGAGAATCCCAGGGACGGGGGAGCCTGGTGGGCTGCTGTCTATGGGGTCGCATAGAGTCGGACACAACTGAAGTGACTTAGTGTATATATATATATATATGCACACACATATATGTATGTATAAAGTGACCAATATATACTTACTATATTAAGGAAATGAGCTCCTTTACACACACACACACACACACACACACAATCCAACTCTCTGTTAGTTACAGCCTCCTTTGCCACTGGATTTCACATTTAGTTCAATCCTAGCCAAAGAGTCATGGGTCAAGCTGTTTTAATATGGTACTTTAACCTAGCAATTCCACTTCTAGGAATCTATCTTAAGAAAATATACCCATAAATGTACAAAGACATATGCACAAGGATGTGTGTCACTGAAACAGTGCTTGCAACAATGAAAAACAAAAACAAAAAACCAACCCAGACACCCATCAACAGAAATATCATAAACAATGGCATAACCATACAAGAAGTGCTACTCAGCCATCAAAAAAGAATGAGAATCAACCAATATATAAATACTACTCCTTAAGCACTTGAGTAATGTTTCTAGGTCAGTCATGTTCAATTATCAACAGTATACTTTAAAAATACAGGGAAAAAACGCCTTAAAAATAATGTTAACACCTATTATATTAAATTCTCACTTTACAGATGTTCCTTCCTACTGCATACTCATGATTCAGATGGCTGTATTATGATAAAAGGAAATGACACAACAAAAAATGAAAGATTACAATAAGGGCTATTTTTAATTTCCTTTCTTTCACCCATCCAATATTTTCATCTTTTATGGTTCTTACACTTACCATGCCCTCAAAGCCAACTCTGTACAGGTTCTTAGCACCATTATCCCAGAGAACGTAGGCTGCGCTATGCGGGCTTGATGCACTCCAGTCTTGGATCTCTGTTACCTAAGGGAAATTTTTGAGGGAAAAAAAAATCTTTAAGAAGAGAGAAGAGGCTGATTCTTTTAATTATATTTAAATCTTTAAAATTACTTCAGTTACAATCCTGTGTAACAGGATCATGAAAAACACTTACTTGCCAAATATATGTCACTTCTAACATATAGTTGAATTACAGATATTTTTCCAGAATATTATAAGGTTATTTCTAAAAGCACTATAGAAACTTTATTTATTTATTTATTTTTGGCCATGCTGCATGGCTTGCAGTATTTCAGTTTACTGGACCAGGAATTGAACCTGGGGCCAGAGCAGTGAGAGACAGCATGGAGTCCTAACTACTGGATCACGAGGGAAGTCCCTAAAACTACAGCAGAAATTTGATATTGAGAGGCTTAGTGATTACAGTGATGGATTATCAGCAAACACATAATTCAATTCAAAATTTAAAATCTGTACTCTTAAAGGGTTCCTTCTAACAGCAGTGTTATTCTTTTAAACCTATTTTTTGATACAAAATGTAAAATCTTTGACCAAATACCTAGAACAATTCAAGATAACCCAGCTCTCTGGTTAGCTGAACGCGGATAAGCACAGGCTCAAAGGTCGTGTTTAAAGAAGGCCTGAGAGATCTGGTTCCTCCAGCAGTGCCCCTCAGCTGCCCTGAAAAGCAGGCCATCCAAGCTAAAACGCCCCGACTACAACAGAAACCCAGACACCACCTCCAGGCCCCACATGCCACCAGACCAGATGGATTCTTTAGAGCAGTCAATATTTAACAAAAAAACAAAAACTGGAGTTGCCATTGATCTAGGGCGAAGAATCAACTACACAAAAACGACACACACTGCGCACTGAACTTGGGGTTTTCAAGTGACCCAGTCTACAGCCCAGACTGGGAGGCTGTACGTGGCAACTCAGGACTCTCCATCTGGACACTTACCAACCACCCTTCATAGTTTCTCAGAATGCCAGGCTGATACTGAGCGTAATCTTTAAGGTATGCCCTTAAAACCAAACTACTATTTCAAATAAGACACATAATGACCGCTTCATTTTCACCCTGTGCTAAAGAAACAA
The DNA here is from genome assembly GCF_000754665.1 of Bison bison bison. NCBI lineage: Eukaryota > Metazoa > Chordata > Mammalia > Artiodactyla > Bovidae > Bison > Bison bison. The sequence continues at coordinate 1,657,753 of NW_011495057.1, read as the reverse complement.
TTTTGCATGCCACGTATTTTACAGTGCTTTTGTGAGATAAAACGTGTTTATGCTTAGGACTTAATTAAATACTTGAATAATATTTCAAAGCATTAGTAAATAAGTATTCTTTCTAATTTTAAAATAAATTATATGTTATAAAAATCTAACACAAACTTTAAAAAATAATTAAAAAATGAAACGAACATTAGACTAAGAAAAAGAAAACTACCAGTACTTTGAGTCCCCTGCGTGCCCCTCATCAACGCCATCCGCTGCCTCCTAGCAGAGGTAACTAGCATCCTGACTGTGGAGTCCCCTGCGTGCCCCTCATCAACACCACCCGCTGCCTCCTAGCAGAGGTAACTAGCATCCTGACTGTGAGTCCCCTGCGTGCCTCTCATCGACGCCACCCGCTGCCTCCTAGCAGAGGTAACTAGCGTCCTGACTGTGGAGTGCCCTGCGTGCCTCTCATCAACGCCACCCGCTGCCTCCTAGCAGAGGTAACTAACATCCTGACTGTGAGTCCCCTGCGTGCCTCTCATCGATGCCACCCGCTGCCTCCTAGCAGAGGTAACTAGCATCCTGACTGTGGGGTCTGTCGCTGCCATGCTGCTTTATGATTTTCACAAGTAACCACTGAATAATCTCCAAAAGCAAGAGTTTCTAACATTCTCAAGTGAAACATGCAATTGGTAGGGAAGAAAATCGCTTTTGATTATAATACAGTCAGATTCTATTTCATTTATTTTTACAAATGCAGTGCTAGATGAAATAAGCCTGTGCTTTTATGAGAGGGACAAAAAAGCATTTGATCAACTTTTAAAAAACAAATTTTGTTTAAATCGAATTCATCCTAAATTTCAAATTACTTGGAACATAAGCAAGTTCATTACTCAAACTGTGAATCACTAAATGAAATCACTTCATTTGTTAATGTGATTCAGTTTATCAAGGAGGAAATAAAGTGGAAAGCATAGGAGAATAACTTCATTAATTTCTTACTTTCGATTCTGATTAATAAATATGTGTGGAATGGCTACTAAAACCATTAGGTAGAAGGTCGCTGAGAAATTCTATTAAGATCAAACTGACAAGATGTGCACTGATCAATCTTAATACCACTAATAGGATAATCAAGACTTTATAGGCCTTCTTCATGTGCGATCTAAGTACACACACCAGAAGTGAGGTACTCTTGCCAAAATAAACTTGACCCTGAATCTACTCATTTCTCTACATCTAACAAGTTATAAGAAATACAACAGTTAGAAGAACATGTTAAACAATACCATGAAGAATCAATCAGAAAAATACAAAGATTTCTTCAACAAATAAATGGCAGTTTTTAAAACACTGATAAATTCTTAAGTTGGATGTTGGGTGCACAGGTATTTGTTATATTATGCTTTCCATTCTGGTGTATGTTTGAAATTCTCCATAATAAAGTTTTTTAAAAAGAAGAAAATATATCTAGTGTATGTGTATGAGGCAATTAACATATATTTAAAGCATGTGTAAAATGAAAACAGTCTTGAAATACTAACACAGATAGTTAAGACCATACTACACATTTCTATGCTATCCTTACATCATGTCTGTCAAAGCCTGCACTTGACCTGCTTATTTTTGTGTTAACGCTGTTGTCACCATGCAAAACACCATGGTACATGCAGGCATTTGACAGGCCATAGACGGTATCAGTACTAATACAACATCACCCAACTTGGTATCTATCCCTTAATATGGCTCAAACTAACCCTACAGTTGAGAACACAGAGTAATGAGAATGGGGAATCTTGAACCCCAAGGAAAAAAGATAAGAATACACTACCACCTTCACGTGGGTTACACCAGGTTTGTGTGGGTTACACCAGAGGACTGGGAGAGAGAGGCGCCAGCCATGAAGGAAAAGGGGGAATTAAAAACTTTATTCATTCACACACAGGGTCAGAAAGAGTCAGACAAAAATTATATTCCATTTCAAACATGTGCTTAAATAATGTTACCCTGAAGACTTCCTATTACATTAAGTTCCCTCACTCAGAGTCATATGTGCAAGATGGTTTCATTTATTTTTCTTTTTGTTCCTAAAATGTAACAAGTATTAAATCAACAAACCAAAAATGTAATACTGATGACTCAAAGCTTCAAAATTGCTACTCTGTATTCCACCTAAGAAGTGTCAATATAACACAAATCCCGAAAAGTGCCATTTACGTGGCTTCAGGCTTTAGCAGCAACTGCTTTTGAAAAGGTGATGAAAAACAGTTTTTTTTAACCCTCTGACCACATAATTAAGTGTGAGGAAGAATATAAAGCTAAACCACTTTACAGAATGAAAGTATTAAAAAATTTACTTCTCATGCACTCTTTCAAAAAACATTAATAGGACATGTACTCCATCAAAAGGAAGAGTAACTAAGGAAGATGATGTAATGGGATACAGAAAACACAAGATCCAGCCAGGAAAGAGACAAAGGCATCCATCAGAGGCTGCCAAGATGCCTGCTGGGTACCAGGTGTCAAGGGCAATCTGACTGCAGCCACGTGACTCACGGGCCAGACATGCTGAAGGCTTTCATTACCAAGATGTCCACTGCCATCATATCACTTTATCGACCTAAGGACACACTGCCTGAGTGAGCCGGACCCAAATTCTCAACTGAACTTGGCTTATTGGACTATGTAATGATGAGGTTCCCACTCTCCCCTGCATTCCCCCATTCCCTGCCACCTAAACCAGCCGAGGTTTCTCAACCCACTCAACAGAATATTCTGCTTTGCCTTATTCCTAAAACTTTGAGGTGTATCATGGTAAGCTTGGAAGCAAACAACACATGCCCTCTGACTACATTCCTGTTCAGTGTACAGCACGCGGTCCATACTTCTGCCCTTCCTGGTGTCCTGACCGTGCTGAGCCCCGTGTTTTCCAGGACCTACTAATGACCATGTCTACTGACTACCCCAGAAAGACTCTTACAAGCTCCCAGGGATGTCATTATCCAGAGACTAAATTCAGTTTATCTTCTCCCTAGAAGCTTTCGTCTAAAAGCACAATTCTGCTCTGTCTTTACAAAGGCTAGATTTCTGCTTGCTACTTGGTTTCTCGAAAACTTAAATCCTAAATGTTGTAATACAGAGCACTAAGTCATACAGTAATAAAGACAAACAAGGGAATAATGACAGGAAGAATTAGTTACCTCGCAGGGCTTTGCAGCTGGGAAAGAGTAAACAGAAGGCTTTTACAGGTATTCGTAACACTCTTTTTTAATCCGTAGAGTAGGAATAAAATTTACCTTTTAAAATTTCACTACTATTCTTCAAGCTTCAACATATGTTTTATACACCCCATGTGACACAGGATTGCAGTAAACAACTGCAGAAGCTGTTTACTGCACAAAAGGCCTTGCCAAAGAGGAAAGCAGAGGGTTACATCCAGCCTGAGTTCCACTCACCAAGACCCTCTGCATTGGGACAAGGCTGTTCCTGTGCCCACCCCACAAGGGATACCTCTGCTCTGCCACTGGCTTGCCAAGCATGCCCCCATAGCACTCCATTCAGCCACAGATGGTGTCTTCCCCAAACTCACACTGGCCTGTGGTCTAGTGTTGCTTCTAGAAACGTGCTTCTCCTTATGGTTGCCCAGGGTGCGGGTGGGGAGGGGAGATGAGGGATAGTTAGGGAGTTTGGAATGGACATGTACACTCTGCTGTATTTCAAACAGATAACCAACATGGACCTGCTGTATAGCACAGCACAGGGAACTCTGCTCAATGTTATGTGGCAGCCTGGATGGGAAGAGAATTTGGAGGAGAATGGACACATGTATATATATGGCTGAGTCCCTCTGCCGTCCACCTGAAACTTTCACAACATTGTTAACTGGCTATACCCCAATACAAAAAAAGAAAGAAAGAAAGAAAGAAATGTGCTTCTCAAACTTTAACGTGCACTTGAGTGACTTCGGTATCTTATTAACATGAAGATTCTAATTTGGAAAGTCCAGGAGGAAGGTGACCTATTACCTAGCATGCCTGTAACAAGCTGTCAGGTGACACTAATGCTGCTGGTCACAGAACTTAGATTTCAATTCTGGCTCTCCATCTCCTCTAATGAGAACAGAGGCCTCCCAAGAGTAGGAGCCTCGTCTTTTCTGTTTATTCCTACAACCTTCACGCCTGGAACAGAATCCTGCACCTAATTCAGTTCACTTCAGTCGCTCAGTCATGTCCGACTCTTTGCGACCCCATGAACCGCAGCACGCCAGGCCTCCCTGTCCGTCATCAAAGCCCGGAGTTCACCCAAACTCATGTCCATCGAGTCGGTGATGCCATCCAGCCATCTCATCCTCTGTTGTCCCCTTCTCCTTCTGCCCCCAATCCCTCCCAGCATCAGAGTCTTTTCCAATGAGTCAACTCCTCTCATGAGGTGGCCAAAGTATTGGAGTTTCAGCTTTAGCATCAGTCCTTCCAGTGAACACCCGGGACTGATCTCTTTTAGAATGGACTGGTTGGATCTCCTTGCAGTCCTGCACCTATGTGGTCAGTAAATATTTACTAAAGTTTTTCTTAAAAAGCATTGCTTCCTAATAAAAATCAAAGTACTTAAAAGATAAAAGACTAAATTATTTGTCTGACTTCCAAACGTTAAACATTAGACCTTATCATTTAAAAATGAAATCAATACAGCAATACTCTGAATTTGGAAAACATTTTATTTGACAAATGTTTAAAAATCTTAAATTCAAAAGAATTTACATAGCACCAAGTAGTACAAGAGGCCTTCAAGTCCCTAGGAAGAATTCCTCAGATGACACAGACTTTAAAGTCATCATTCCTTAATGCTAAGAACAATATTTTACAGAAGGTAACAGTGGAACAGGGACTGATGCTGAAGTCTCAAAGGGAAATACTATTAATTTCAGTACACCAAGCAAAACACCCAGAACACACATTCAGGATTTGAAAACACATTCAGTACACCGAGCAAAATACCCAGAACATACGTTCAGGATTTGCTGACTGATCAACGACTGCATCATCAGCAAAAGCAACACGAAATCCAAAATAAGCAAAACCAACAACCCACTTACCCTGATATCTCTGGTTATCCCACCCCATTAAAGAGACTACAAAATTCCCTTCAGAATAACTGCCGTAATTGACCCCCAGACCACTCTACCTATGATCTCTCAGAAACGCATCTGTGAGGGAATGGAACATAAAGCAAGTAAATTCACATGAAATGTTAATAACAAGAAAGCCAAGAGCATGAGATACTGCTTAAGGAGGACTGGCCCAAAAAGGATGTTCGGAAAGGCATTCTGGACAGCAAAACAGCAACGTGAAACCTAAAGGAGGAAAAGAAAACTTTCTACCCACCAATCTTCTCACTGAACACCAACGTGTACAGCAGAGAGGGAACAATCGTTTTTCTTCCCAGGGGAAAAAAAATAAAAAGTTTAAGAAACTGTTATTGGCCTTAAAGAAAATGGGCCACGAAATTCAATTACAGTAGTTTTAACATCTACTGAATATACAGTATTCGAGAATAACATGACGGATCAGAAACAACCTTTACCTTTCCTCTGCGTCCATTCCCTCCATCCTGATCTTCCCACTGCCAGTCCACTCCTCGTACCACTCTGGCACCTGCGAAGATCCCTCGGGCCGTGATCTTCTTCGATTTTCTACGAGACTCTAACAGAACCCTAAAAGAAGATTATCTATTTTCAATTTTATATAAAAATAAAATTGGTAATGGGTGGCAATTTATTTTTTAAAATAACGACTATATAAAAGGTTATTTTGAAAATACAAAAGATTTTTCTTTGCTCTGGTTAACACCATAAAAGTAACAGGAATACTTTCCACATTCCCTAAGGTATGCTGATGAAGACATTAGTAGTTGGAATAATAACAACAGTTTATACTCACTTAGCTTTTCCTATACATAAAAACAGAGATATAAACTCTGTTACCCACCTTAAGATAAAGGTACTATTTATTACATTACTCATTTTACAAAAAGTCCCAAAGAGGTAAGCATCCATAACTTGCCCAAGTCACAAAAGTTAAACTGGAATGGAATCAACACATGAATCCAGTCTGACCACTGCAGGGTATCACTGCAACTCTTCACTACTTTAGAGATGGCCTATACAAAACCCGACAACTGCCAGGCACACACTGCAAACGAGGGCCTGAGAGAGACGGCACCACGGCAATGGCAAATGACGAATGGCACTCGACCTTGGGCAGAGGAAGACAATAAGGAGTGGTAGGGTCTTTGGTGAGCGCCAGAGGACGCTTTGTCTAAAGGGGACAGATGCTCCTGGGCTTCAGCCAGCCGCTGCCAGGAACAAATGCAGGCCCTGCGGTGACAGCCTGGGTGGAGGGGGAGTTAGAATTCATAAAGTGATCTTTCTGTGAAATCACCTTTCACAGAAATTCACCTTTCACAGGTTTTACAAGGTAAGTAATTGCTCAAAAATTGAGAGCAAGTCAAGCAAAATACATCTGTGGCCTGGATCTGATCTACACCAAACTGTCTCTAAAGCAGTGTACACCTACAAAAGACTACGGACCTTGAAAGAGACTGTACATGCAGCTACCTAGACAAGCATGGTTCTCCAAAGCCTTCCATCCCTTATTTTCCTACAGCTTTCTCATTCCTAAAAAATCAAACAGAACTGGGATTTTTAAATTCTACTTTCATCTCACTATTCATTTTCAAAATGTCTTTACTACACTCCAACTTTAAAAACTGTAAGCAAAAGACAAAACTAAACAATTTGCAGAAAATGACTCAACAAATGGCAGGGCCAGGATTTGAACCAGGACAGTATGACACAAAAATCCATCTTTCTATTACTCCTGTTGCCGCCTCCCTTCACCGACTTGACTCGTTTCTCTGCATTAGTCACAGCTCCCTGAGAATACTCCATCAGCGAAACCTCTGCACCCACTCACACTCAACACTCCTCTCTTTGCTCCTAAGACACTTTTTATGTATCTGTATATACAGTCCGAAACATCACATGATAATCACTGCTGATCAATGACAATCCCTTAACCTGTAAACTGCTTTAAGAATAACATGCCCTGTTTATCTTCAGATTTACCCAAGTACAGTCTTAAAGCTCTATAGTCTGAATAAATGTCTCTTGATTCCGTAACTGTGCCCTAGTGTTCACAGGATAGAATGCATATGGAGAAAACCATCAGCCTTCCTTGGGCCACCCTTGCACATCCAAACACTGAGCAGGGCCACGTCTCTATACAAGAGAACAAACAGCCCCGATTATCCTGGAAAAACGCACCTAGCTCCGCTGCACCAGTTCTCTTCTTGTCTGTGGTGGCCCTGGTCCCCATCTAGCCTGGTATCTGCTACTTCCTACTAAACCAGCTGTCAGAAGCTATTTCCTAATCCTATTTTTAAGGCTGAATGGTACAAAAAATGTAACAGAGACAAAGAATCGCAATTGGAAAAGAAAAATTGATTCCCATACCGCTCACTCCCTGGTGTGGTAATTCTATAAAAGCGATGCCTTAAATGATGTTTATCTCCATGATAACAAACGGTGCACAAGTCGTAATTTGTACACTCCGCACACTTCCACCGAATGCCAATGATAGGCTGCTGGCGGCAGGTATCACACATGGTTCCATCATGCTTGATGCCTGTTAAAACAGAGATGCATGCTGACATTAATTTCAAGTAGTGTTTATTTGAACAGTATTCCCTGAGGGAAAAAATAGGAACACAGCATTTTACAAAATAGCTCAATAAAGCAAGAAACAGTATTTCAAATGAACCATATACGGTTTCAAGATAACAGCAAATATTCTAAAGAGTACAAATTACAGACTAAACCTTTTCTATTCCTTCTTTTGTCATTAGTAAGAACACTTCTCAGTAGCACTTTCCTTGCTCTCATCCAAACCTGAAACTTACATTCAATCCAGAGAGAGAAGGAAAAATCCTTTATCATCAAGGAGATGTTTCAGACTTCAAACACATTAAAAACTTTTTGAGCAACACAAACCTATTCTCCAGGTAAATAATTCCAAAGAAGAAGACAGTTTTATTCTCATAATACCAGAAACAGTCAATTAACTTAAGCTTTTATCCCTAGGTAATGACAACTTTTTGCTTCCCAGTTTAATGGGAAATAACATAGCTGAGTTTGTTGTTGTTGTTTCCTTAAGGAAAAAGAAGTAATAAATGCTAGAAAAAGAAAACAAGCACTTGGTAAAACAACCTCCACCAAAAATACCACTACTGACACTGTATGGTACGAAGACGAGGGAATACTGCTCCTTTACTATTCTGTTACACTAAGATCACTTGTTCACGTAAATTAAAACCAGGGGTTTTTTAAACAATGTGTGGCCTGTGAACATCAGTGTCACTACTTTATGACATGCTGTGTGGTCACGCCCGATGCTGACACCCTCCTACATCAAATTCTGGCTCTGTCAATAATAGCTTTCTCTGTGTCCACAAAAGTCATTTTAACTAAAATATTTACATGTAAAACTACAGTATTTATTTCAAAACACACAGTGGAGAAGGAGGGGAAGTACGGTGAGCTGAGATGAAACAAGACTGCTCATTTGAAGTTGGGTAACAGTTAACACGGGGGTTCATTATACTCTCTGTTCTGTATAAATTTAGAAAAATTTCCAATAATTAAATTAAAAATGAGTCCTATTAGTTCTCAGAACCTCATTCCCTTTGGAGGAAGTGATATGATCTTTAAAGGAAAGGTATGTTCTAAGAATAAAATGAGAATGTGCAGAATACGCAAGAACTATAACACAAAAGTAGTACCGCTGTAACTAAACAAGAACTCATACACTACTGCTACTTCCCGGAAAAGAGAAAAACCCTACTGAACTCTTGTCTATACCCAAGTTTAAAATCTCTATAAGGATGGTAACCAGATTCTAAATTAAGTGCCTACGCTGAGATGGTTAAGATGTAAAAGCGAGGGAGGGATAGGGTGGGGAGAAATGAACACTGGAAGGAATGAGCCCTCACTAGGGAACCGAACTAGCCATCACCACTCTGAACTCAGACTACCTAGTCTCTGAGAAATCAATTCCTGTTGTTTACAAATCCCCCAGTCTGTGGTAGATTGTTATGGCAGCCCAAGCAGACCAGGACAATATGGAAAGAGAGATTGTGAAGCTGAAGTGATATAACAGAGGTAAACATACTTAGAAAGGCATTTAGAGCAAAAAGGCAAATATAAGGAATTAGACTGCACTTAACCTTAATAGAGATATATTAAATGTACTAGTCAACCAATTCTAATTTAATGATCAAAGCTGCCATATATCCTTGGCAAATATAGCAATACTCTATACAAAAATTAAAGAACAAATTTCTCAATTTCCCAGAGACTACATATGGAGAATAATCAATTAATTCATGTGTGGATGACCTTCATTTTAGCAAATTACCCACCCTCTCCATGCACTAATTACTATTTTATCTCTGGTTTTTCCCCAAAGCTCATAGCTTCCCTGAGCTGTACCTATCCCCTGGGTTCCTTTCATTGTGTTCACTCCACGATAGCAACAGAGGGCACACCTGCCATTCGAGACAGACCTACTCAAGGGTAGCTCATCCGGCCCTTCCCATTCTAGCCTACGGCTAATTAATTCTGACTGCCTCAATCATGGAAGTGATCATCTGCCACAGGCTCAAAGGAGATTAGACTCCAGCTTAACAGACTGTAAACTAAAATTAAAAACCAAATTTATGGCTGCACAACTCAGAGCTACCAGCATTCACTGGTACTGCACACTTTAGTGTTTTTAGAATATAAATCAGAAAGCCAAATGCAATTTGCATCTATTCTTCCCTTTGGGGTGTATAAATGTGTACAGAGAAAGGATTTGTTTGGTGTTTTTCAATCATATGAAGAGGGTTGTTTTTTTTTTTTCCCCTAAGTAGCAAGAAATCCATAATCTGGCTAATCACAAGGGTTACTAAGAGTCTGCTATATTTTGATTTAAACCAATATATAACCTTTCCTTAAAGTGTTCATTTTGAAAACATAATTTTGTAAATATTCTTGTAATTATTATCTCCCAACACAAATAGCAAAAGTCTACAGAGTTAAGAAAGAAATTATCCTGGCTCACATTAAGATTTTAAGGTAAATTTTAAAACCTATCAACAAAGACTTTGAACAACTGTCATATCTGATGCAAGGCTACTAAAGCGAATTTTAAATTTTCATAAAAATCGCACTTTTTAATAATGGCAAAAATCACTATATGAGCAGTTTTTTAATTCATCATTTTAATACTGAAATACAAATATACACCTGATTTAAGATTTTATATCAGTTACATTCCTAGAAAACTGAGTGTATACTTAAAATGGAGGAAAGGTGTAACAGATTATTTTCTAAAGAAAATCTCACCAACTATATCCACCCCAAGTGCTCCTCTGACAACAGGACAATGAATAACAAGTGACCATCAATAGGCAGGTCTGTTTTCCTCCCCCCTGAACCAGAGGGGACATTTGCCTTGGTTAACAGAAGGTGGCGAAAGTGACACTGCATGATTTCTGTGCCATTTGTCTGTCCATGTGTCTCTCTCTCCCCGTTTCAAGATTCATGGCGCCCACCGCCCCCACTGTGCCATGTCGTGGGCACTCTCTCATACTAAGTCTGGCTACCTGAAGCTGCCACAGAGAGGTGGAAAGACATGCCCAAGGAAGCCTGGCTGGGCCAGCCCCTCCACTGTTGACTCTTCTCCCTGAAGCCCCAGACAACGGCGGAACAGAGGCAGGCCATTCCCCACTAAGCCTCGAGCACACAAATATCTTCCACAATACAAAGTTTTGGGCTATTTGTTATGCAACCATTGCAACTAAAACAAAGCAAGTTAAAAATAAGATACAATCTTTGTTATAGTTCTCTGGAGTACAGTGTAGCAAAAATAAGGATAATGAGCTAAATATGAAAAAAGGAAATCATAAAAGTGCTAGAAAAAATAGTTGAACAGCATCTTTTATAATCTTGAGTAAAGTCTAAGCATGACACAAAATGTAGAAGTCACACACATAACCATGTAAGCACACCCATACAGAAAGTGTACAAACGGAGAAAACCAAGCCACTCCTCCCAACTGCACACAGTGGGTTGAGGCAGCACAGATGAGGAAGGGGAGGGCGCTTCCACATTTGTTTGCTGTTTGTACACTTTTGAATTATTTATTTTTTGGTTTTTTAAATTGTTTAATTGGTAGATAATTACAATATTGTGGTGATTTTTGCCATACACCGATATGAATAAGCCACGGGTGTACATGTGTCCCCCATCCTGAACCCCGCTCCCACCTCCCTCCCCAACCCAATCCCTCTGGGTTGTCTCAGCACACCGGCTTTGAGTGCCCTGCTTCGTGCATCGAACTTGCACTGATCATCTATTTTACATATGGTAATATACACGTTTCAATGCTATTCTCTCAAATCATCCCACATATAATGATTGTGCCTTCTCCCCCATAGTCCAGAAGTCTGTTCTTTACATCGGTGTCTCTTCTGCTGCCTTGCATATAGGATCATCATTATAAATTTATCGTCTTTATAAATTCCATATATATGCATGAATATACTGTATTTGTGTTTCTCTGACTTACTTCACTCTGTATAAGAGGCTCATTTCATCCACTCATTCAAACTGACTCAGCCCCATGCATTCCTTTTTATAGCTGAGTAACAGTCTCCTTATCCATTCATCTGCCTACGGACATCTAGGTTGTTTCCATGTCCTAGCTACTGTAAACAGTGCAGCAATGTACATTGGGGTACATGGGTCTCTTTCTTCTAGTTTCCTCGGTGTCTATGCCCAGCAGTGGGATTGCTGGGTCATATGGCAGTTCTATTTCCAGTTTTTTAAGCAATCTCCACACTGTTCTCCATAGTGGCTAAACCAGTTTGCATTCCCACCAACAGTGTAAAAGGGTTCCTTTTCTCCACACCCTCTCCAGCATTTACTGTTTGTAGACTTCTTGATGGTAGCCATTCTGACCAGCGTAAGATGATACCTCATTGTGGTTTCGATTTGCATTTCTCTAATAATGAGCAATGTTGAGCATCTTTTCATGTGTTTATTAGCCATCTGTACATCTTTTTTGGAGAAGTGTCTGTTTATTATAATTTCATAACTTTAAAAAGGAAGTACAAGAGATACCAACTTTATCTTCCTGAATCAGCACACATTACAAATAACACATCCATGTATGTGAAGATGGTGTCAAGAAAGCCAGTCAGGTGGATACTGTTGCTAGGGAAACAGAAATTGATACAGTATCTACAGAGAAGGTACCTGCAAAATGTTTTAAATGCTTTTTAAAGATTTTGACCCCGCCTTGAAAATTTTAAAAAGGTACACCCAGTGATACCAAATTTTTTGTAGTAAATAAAAATTTAACATAACTGATGTTGAAAATATGAGACAATTTATGCATCAACTAAGGTAATCCATAAAGGAAAATTCTCTGTGGTTATTAAACTACATTGCAGAAGAAACATTACTGAGATGGTAAACAATATTATTATTTTATAAAGTAGTTTGCTAAGAATTACAATACAGCACTTTGGTAAATAAATTATATGTATAACACATATGCACAGAAAAATTAGAAAGATAACCCCCAAAATGTGCTTGATGGGATTCATTCCCCTTTGTGGTTTTTCAAGTTTTCTACACTCAGTGTATATTAATTGTAGGAAGCAGCTGGGTAAGAAGGGGCATTTAATATGCAGTATAAGCATCAGAAATGCTGGTATATGTCCCTTACAATTAAAATAAAAGCTGAAAATAAAAATACGAGGAACTCCAATGATTTATAGAAACCAACTTTCAAATTGTTACGTTAGCAATGTGGTACCTAACAACTCAAAGTTTTTTTCTTTTAACCCATAGCCTAACCTAGTTATTCCATGCTTATGAAAATAAAATGCATACCTAACACGTACACTCCTTAATCTGTCTTAACTCAGGAAAACACCAGGACCCAAAACTGCATAATATCAAAGAGCAGTGACAGTAAATGTCCACACAACAGTTACATTTCTGAACAAGGTCTAAGATAGGTCTCCTATGCCATCACAAAAAGCCAAGCATACTAAACAAACTGGCCCCACACACACTGAGAGGCACACCCTAAACTACTGGCCCAGCTCTTCAAAGCAGTGTGGACTGATGAGAGCCAAAGGGAAAACGTATCCCCACCTGACCAAAAAAAGACAAGTCCAGGTTTCAGCTAGTCCCCTACTTACATATTTTTCATCTCTAAGTGCATTTTCCACACGTACAAGGATAACATTCATCAGCTCATAATCTGAGTATACGCTTTCTTTAAATGGAACCATTTAAACACACAATGATAACTGGTTAAAAACAAAACACCCTCCTACAATTCATGGTTTTAAGAATACTTCAAGAAAACCATTAATGTACACAAAAGCACATCCAAATCCTTTTTCGGTTCCCACAGTTCAAATGCCAACAAAGCTACCGAACAGCTGTGAAACTGACCAATGCTGAGAACTGGAGAAAGTCAACAAAGCAGCTGCTCCAACACCAAAATGAGCAGGAGAGAATTTTTAATGACAATGCAATGAATTGACTTTAAAACAAAAGTTGATATTTAAAGAAAACATTAAAAAGGAGAAAGAGCCTTAAATGAGAAGGCCAACATTTTAGTAACCTCTTACTGTGGTAGCTTTTTTGTTTGCCCTTACTTCATCCACCCAATTCATTCTCACCTAAAACTGTCCTCTTCCATTCAAAATCTCAGCCCTAGCAAGAGTTATTCCTTAAAATTTCCCTTTCTTGAAATTTAATTCCTTAACTAACCCCATTAGTGTTTTTTCTCCTTATAGAATACCACATCACCCTAGAGAGTAACGCTCTTTCCCTTTGCTAAGCTTTATGAAGACATCTGCCACTGTTAAATGAACCACCTGATGATAGCTTTTGACTCATTCTAATATTTAAATGACCATCTGCTCTACATTTAATGACATCTCGCCTAAATTCAGTAACTTAGAGAATTTACATAGCTTAAGTCTTTTTGTTGGCTAATTTTATGAAAACGGTAAAACATGCTAATTGAAATCAATAACCACAAGTTCTTAAAAGAGGCAAGGAAAACAGTTCAAATCCACCAAGCATTGATTTAAGTAAACTGCTAAATTTCTAGAGAGAAAAGATGATCGAAATAGAGAAGTTTCTCACTATAAGCAGTTCATTACGTGAAGCAAGAGTAAATAATGTAAATGTTCATTAACAAGAGAGTGCAGACATATACGAGGTATATAATGGAGTATCTAAAATGAACCTTTAAGAGCCACACAATTCGACATGGATGAACTCTTCAACCATAATGCTCCATTTTAAAATTATACAAGAATACAAAAATGTTGATTGTTTACAGATATATACAACATAGCATAAATGTAAAGAAATCCATAGGAACTACTAATTTCTACACAGTGGTAGCAGAATTTCTACAGAGTGGTTACTTTATGAGAGGAAGGGAATGAAATTGGGAAGAAGTACAGTGTTCATATCTTAAATACTGTGTAATAAACTTTTAAATTAAAAGATAAGCATTCCTAGACTAGTACAGTGCCTAGTTAACCCTCTACCTTTTTGCCCTAATTAAAAGATTTCACCTAACAGTAAGAAGTAATATACAAGCCATCAACCTGTGTTTAAACGCAATTACTTATTGTGGCGTAACTATTTGCTGATGTAACTCAACTAACCAGGAATTCCTATTTCTGATTTATGGATTCACTTAATTTTAAGCCAAATCAGGGTGACAAAAAGTTTACAGAGATTAAAGAGGGTTAACCAACTAGAATATGCATCTTATCCTCCCTGAACCATCAAAGTACTTATTGTTTAGAAACTGACTGAAATGTAATTAAAATTCCTGATGAGGGTGAGGCCTTTGTGACCTGCCAGCTGCTTGGTATACTCCACATTCCTTACTCTTGAGAAACAGTAAATTAGTGAAAATAAGATTATTATTAATACTAATTACTACTTAAATCAGTACACCAAGCTAGGTGCTTCACATATATCACATAACCTTCCCAACAATATTAAAAGGTAGGCATTATTATTCTCAATTATAGATGAAGAAATTGAGGATATGCGGGCTCAAATTCAAACCATGTGAGTCTGATTACAAAGCTTGGCCTCTTATGCTCTTGACTCCACCTGGGTTTTTTCTTTACTTAGCTCTGATTTTGTTTGAAGAATAATTACATATCTAGGGCATCATGTTTCTCATTTAACATACTACACTCAAAATAAAAGCTATTGAATCCCATTCTAATAACCAAATAAATCTCAGAGAGATACATTTTAAAAACTGAAAAGATTGTCTGCGTGCCTGACTCTGCAACCCCATGGACTCCTCTCACCAGGCTCCTCTGTCCAAGGGATTCTCCAGGCAAGAACACTGGAGTGGGTTGCCAAGCCCTTCTCCAGGGGATCTTCCCCATCCAGGAACTGAACTTTTGTCACTGAGGTCTCCTGCATTGGCAGGCAGGTTCTTTACCACTAGTGCCCCTTGGGAAAATGAAAAAATTATCTATTTCTTAGTTAATTTCAGTAGTGTAGTAGAGTGAAACACCATCGACTTCCAACCAACTCTTATTTTGAGTTAAGGAGATGTCTTTGAAAGTGTCTCACTCAAAATCTACGATTCTCTCATCTTTTCTGTTGGACAAGTTATTCTCTCATCTATTTTTTCTACTCTACTTTATTAAAAGCTTGCATAACAATCATGCCTCACACAATTCAAACAAAAGAAACAAGGTATCAAACTAGGCACACAACTAGCAATTTCAGTAATATATTTGCTATCTATTTTAGCACTTGTTACACAAGAGTAGAAAATGAAATGAAACAAAAATGAGAACTTCATCCACTTTTTTCCCTCCTAACAGATAAAACTTCATTATTTCATTTTAGAAGCAAAACATCTACGTAACTTTACCTACTCCAACTTCATTTGACAGATGAAGAATTAAAGTTTAGAGAGATTAATGTTATAAAGTATGGGGGGTGGGGGAGAACTGACAAGCCTGGATGTGAACCTCAACCATCAACCAATTACTTATGAAATCTTGGGCAAACTTGTTCATTTCCCATAGCCTGTTTTCTCATCGGTAAAATGAAGGCTATCAAATAACACTTTTATGAGGACTAAATGAGATAAAGTATGTAAAAAGCTTGGCATAATTTCTGACACATGATGCAAGTCCGGTAAATGTCTGATCCTCTAGTTAACAAGTCCACATGAGGAAACAGAGAATGAACAAACACCTTAACTTCCCTACTAACCCAGTGCATTTTCCACTGTTCCACGAAGAGAGGCTGGCAAAGGGAGGTAAGCAAGGCACCATAATGTAAAACATCACAATCCCAAGCTTTCACGATTTATTATTACTACTAGCCCTACAAAACCCACTCCAGTGTTCTTGCCTGGAGAATCCCAGGGATGGGGGAGCCTGGTGGGCTGCCGTCTATGGGGTCGCACAGAGTCAGACATGACTGAAGCGACTCAGCAGTAGCAGCAGCAGCCCTGCAAAACTCCCAAAGTCCAAATAATGATTTTTTTAATATCAGAAGTTTCCACCCCATTTCTTGCTTTTTTAGGAACAAAATTATCATCAAGACAATAAACCCACGCCTGGGAGAAAGCCATATACTCTTATCATGAGTGTGCATAGAGAATATAAACTAATCCTAACCACAGCAAGCATCTACTAAAGTAAATATACTCCCAAAGTCACTCCAAGCCAGAAGTGAGTGTCTGGACTACCTGCTACGTTCCATTATCTCCTCCATTAGTTTAAACCCCACCTTATCTTAGTTGTGTTCTACAAGTTCATTTAAAAGCTGGTTGTTTAGAATTCAGGATCATTTTCCCTCAGAAATGAACTTGTAAAGATAACTTAGATACCAGACTATTTCATAAGAACCTATTTACACAGAGCTAATCTATGGGAAAAAGATCAAATTGTTTCTGTGTTCCTAGTTCAGTCCGAGGAGGTGGTTTATTGTAATGCAAACATCCCAGTTTAAAAGGGGGTGGGGGGCAAGCTAAACTGGCCACGGGGACATCTGAAAGTATATGAGCAAAGAAATGGGCTTAGGAGAATGAGCAATGTTCTAAAAGAGCCATTTTCCCACAGATACTTCACATGCTTAAGCTCTTGTCTGGTGACTCAGTACAACAGTCTCCAAAGTGAGGTACATGACCCAGGAAATACAAAAGAATGTGCTATGAAATGGAAGAGACAGGCTCACAATCTCTTATCTATTCCAAAATCCCAAAATTCTCAAGTTGTTTGTAAATGAGCAGCAAACTGAGTGGTAAATCCTGATCTGAATGAACAAAAGGCTATGTTGTTGTTTTGTTCAGTCACTCACTCAGTTGTGTCCGACTCTTTGCGACGCCATGGACTCCAGCATGCCAGGCTTCCCTGTCCTTCACCATCTTCTGGAGGTTGCTCAAATTCACGTCCATTGAGTCAGTGATGCCATCCAACCATCTCATCCTCTGTCGTCCCCTTTCTCCTCCTGCCTTCAATCTTTCTCAACATCATGGTCTTTTCTAATGAGTCGGCTCTTCACATCAGGAGCTTCAGCTTCAGCATCAGCCCTTCCAATGCATATTCAGAAAAAACCAGTAGCTTTGACTATACAGACCTCTGTCAGCAAAGTGATGTCTTTGCTTTTCAATACGCTGTCTAGGTTTGTCATAGCTTTCCTTCCTAGGAGCATCTTTTAATTTCATGGCTGCAGTCACCATCCACAGTGATTCTGGAGCCCAAGAAAATAAAATCTGCCACTGTTTTCACTTTTTCCCCTTCTATTTGCCATGTAATGATGGGACCAGATGCCATGATCTTAGTTTCCTGAATGCTGAGTTTTAAGCCAGATTTTTCACTCTCCTCTTCCAACCTCATCAAGAGGCTCTTAAGTTCCTCTTCACTTTCTGCCATTTGAGTCATATCATCTGCATATCTGAGGTTGTTGAAATTTCTCCCAACAATCTTGATTCCCAGCTTGTGCTTCATTCAGCCCAGCATTCTGCATGATGTACTTTGCATATAAGTTAAATAAGCAGGGTGACAATATACAGACTTAATGTACTCCTTTTCCCAAATTTGAACCAATCTATTGTTCCATGTACAGCTCTTACTGTTGTTTCTTGAACCACACACAGGTTTCTCAGGAGGCAGGTAAGGTGGTCTGATATTCCCATCTCTAAGAATTTTCCACAGGTTGTCATGATCCACACAGTCAAAGGCTTCGGTGTATTCAGTGAAGCAGATGTTTTTCCCTTAGTATAATTATTCATACGCTTTCTGCAGAAATACTGGTGTATCTGATATGACAGGTGCTGCTCTGAACCTGGAAGTGGGTGATTCCACAGTGTATGCTGTGGAATACCATATTACAGCTCTAAATTCCAAAAGTTTATAAACTCAGTCCCAAGCATTCTGAAAAAGGGTATGGACTTCCATTAAAACGTTCACATTTACTATTTTCTAAAAATCTAAGAATTAAATTAGGTTAGTAATTATACATTACTCAGCTGATACTAGAACCCTCAGTGCGTCACTAAAAACAAAAAAAAATCATACAACACACACAATACAAGGTGTAGTGAGGATGGGTGGGAGTTTGACAGCTGAGGGTCTAACAATGTCGCTCACTTCTGGCACACTAAGACACAGCTAGGCAGACTTGCAGAATACATCTTAATGATATGAAACCACACGTTGATTATCTTGAGATAAAGTGCTTAAAGTTTCTTTTTTTTCCTACAAAATAAGAGTAAGTATTCCCAAATTGCACACCTTTTCTAGAATGAAAAGTGGTTGCTAACAGTATGCTTCCTAGAAGATACATATATTTTTTAATTATACCATTTAATCTGTCCCTCCAGGTAAAGGTGATGTCTGACAAGAAATAAGAAAATAAATGCAGTCTAAAGGGAACTAGAGTAAGCAAGGTGAAAAGTGACATCTGAAGATACTTCCCTCATTATGTGGTCTTTAATGCTGAAACACTGTGTGTCACCAATAAACTCTAATATCTGCATCCATAAAAGAAAATCATTTTATTTCATCTTAAATTCAGTGGATTCTGAATTCATTTATTCAAAATATAAAAATGAAACACCTTCCAATTCGTTTGTAAGAAATGATCAGGATCAGAAAAGATGGAAAACTACCAGCTAAATTTCAATAAAAATGTTTACTTAACTGGTAAATGAAATAGAAACATAAGACTGAGTTAGGTAAACACACTGCATTAATCAGGGTCCAGTCAGCAGACAGGAAACCACGCAAATCCACCACTTCTAAAAATGGGAAAACAATGAAAAAACAGGATTATTTAAATGTAAGAGGCTTAAAGGAGGGGTCCCATAGGGCTGGATTACATGTTACATGTGGGATACATGTAAACCATTAATGTCCAACCATAGTGTTACATTAAGTTAATCAAACAACCATATCACAGACTAGAACAATTTATCTCAGTTTTCTAGTCAACTTTCCCTCAGGAAAAGTGGTACAAATGGTGATCATTTCTGAACTACTATAAACAGAAGAGAGGATGATGAGGAAAAGCAATGAATTAACTGAGTTTTCGTCCCTATAATCTGCCATTCACCAGCTTTGGGACTGAACAAGTTTCTTCATCTCTCCAAGCGTGAGTTTCTTTTTATCTGTGTTAGGAATCCACCTGTACATCTAATGAGTCCAAAGCTCTTTGAGAAGAGCGATTTATTCAGAAAATACTCATCCAGAGCTATGGTTTTGATAGAAAATGGAGATACAAGGAACAAACACACACACATTCCTTCCCCCCCAACTAATCATCTCATGCAAAAGACAATTACAACCAGCATCCCTGGAGCAGCAGAAAGGAGCACAGGGAACACTGCAATCACACTGTCTAGCAATTAAAGGTGGAGGAGAGAACCTGTGGGAGGCTACCTGGAGACACATCCAAAAAGAAATATCTAATCTAACCACAGAGATAAGCCTGTAGTTTGATGGCTCTGTTGGTAAAGAATCCGCCTATAATGCAAGAGACCTGGGTTTGATCCTGGAGAAGGAAATGGCAACCCACTCCAGTATTCTTGCCTAGGGAAATCTCATGGACACAGGAGCCTGGCAGGCCACACAGTCCATGGGGTTGTAAGAATTGGAAAATCCCAGGGACGGAGGAGCCTGGTAGGCTGCAGTCCATGGGGTCACTAAAAGCCGGGCACGACTGAGCGACTTTTACTTTCACTTTTCACTTTCATGCATTGGAGAAGGAAATGGCAACCCACTCCAGTATTCTTGCCTGGAGAATCCCAGGGACAGGGAGCCTAGTGGGCTGCCGTCTATGGGGTCACACAGAGTTGGACACGACTGAAGTGACAGCAGCAGCAGCAGGAACTAAACCACCACCATATATTAAGACAGCATTACAGGTGACTTCCCTGGTGGTCCAGTGGCTAAGACTCTGTGCTCCCAATGCAGGGAGCCTGGGTTCAATCCCTGGTCAGGGAACTAGACCCTACATGCCGCAATTCAAGAGTTCGCATGCCACAACTAGGGCTTCCCTGATGGCTCAGACAGTAAAGAATCTGCCTGCCATGCAGGAGACCCCGGTTAGATCCCTGGGTTGGGAAGATCCCCTGGAGGAGGGCATGGCAACCCACTCTAGTATTCTTGCCTGGAGAATCCCATGAACAGAGGAGCCTGGTGGGCTACAGTCCACAGGGTCGCAA
>NW_011495057.1:1631765-1636816 GCF_000754665.1 Bison bison bison | reverse complement strand
AGACCAGGTGTGTCCAAGGGCCAACATCATCTCCATCACCTGGGAGCTTTTAAACTACCCTTGCTGAATTCCACACTTAGTGAATCAGAATCTGCATTTTTAAAGGTTCCCAGGTGACCTGCATGCTTCAGTTCAGTTCAGTCGCTCAGTTGTGTCCGACTCGTTGCAACCCCATGAATTGCAGCATGCCAGGCCTCCCTGTCCATCACCAACTCCCGGAATTCACTCAAACTCATGTCCATCGAGTTGGTGATGCCATCCAGCCATCTCACCCTCTGTCGTCCCCTTCTCCTCCTGCCCCCAATCCCTCCCAGCATCAGAGTCTTTTCCAATGAGTCAATTCTTCGCATGAGGTGGCCAAAGTACTGGAGTTTCAGCTTTGGTATCATTCCTTCCAAAGAACACCCAGGACTGATCTCCTTTAGAATGGACTGGTTGGATCTCCTTGCAGTCCAAGGGACTCTCAAGAGTCTTCTCCAACACCACAGTTCAAAAGCATCAATTCTTCGGCGCTCAGCTTTCTTCACAGTCCAGCTCTCACATCCATACATGACCACTGGAAAAACCATAGCCATGCTTACTCTCTGACAAGTACTGATAGAGGGGTAACTATTCTTGAGAACTTCAAGTTGATTTCTTGAGGTCCTCGTTCAACCAAGTTGCAATCTACAGGGAGTATTAAAACTAGATGGACTTTCATCATTTAGAACATCGTTTTAGTAGATGAAGATAAAAAAGGAAAAGGTATGTTATCTAAGTCTTCAAAATAGATAGGCTCTTTAGGAAAATCAAGCTCTCCTTACAGATGCCTTTAGCAAAAACCATCTCACAATGGTTAGGACTTCCCTGGTGGCTCAGACGGTAAAGCATCCTGCGGGAGACCTGGGTTCGATCCCTGGGTCGGGAAGATCCTCTGGAGAAGGAAATCGCAACTCACTCCAATACTCTTGCCTGGAAAATCCCATGGACAGAGGAGCATGGTGGGCCACAGTCCACGGGGTCGCAAAGAGTCAGACACGACTGAGCGACTTCACTTTCACTTTCATCTCACAATATCTCATCCTTTTCAGGTCTGGCATCCTACTCTCCAAACACTGTTCACAAAAGTCCTGTTTTTTCCCAAGGCTCTCTCCCCAGATAACACTCTTTTCTCCTGTAGATCAGAAGAGAAATAAGGGGGCTCGGAAAGGAAATGCTGAGGGTTATTAATTGACTTCACTTTTTAACCAGGGTGAGCACTGCTAGGCCTTCAACTGAGTCATGATGTCTAAGGAGTTGGTCCACGTGTGACCAAGAAGCACTCTTTGCCAGAGGTGGAAGAAAACGACAAAGAACCACCCCAAGACAGCCTGGACCAACAATACCAGAAGCTGATTTTAAATAAAATCATCTATACTTCTAACTTTCACTATCCATACTCAGGAGGGTAGACAGAACCTTAATGGGCAACGCAAATTATCTTCTCCACTCTTTCTCTGGTAACAATACAACACTGAGGTCAAGTGACCAAAAAACGAGCAGTGAGTAAAAAGACATTTCTCCCCAATCCTATAAAGTCAGTATCTAAATGATAAAATGTTGACTATACCTACTTGATTACACAGTTCCCAAAATGAACTCCCAACGAATTCAATAACATAGGTATTTCCACAATCTTCTTACTCACTACAAATTAACCAAATATATCTGGATACAAGACAGAAGTTATATCATTCAAATATACACTAAATGCTCCTCTTTTCAAAGCTTGACTATCCTAGCCATAAATTCAAACTTATCATATGACACCCGAAAGAAATAAAATAAAGCTTATGTGCCAAAACGTGACAGACCCCACATACAACCCTTGGACAAAATCTCCAAAACACAGTAAAGGAATAACAGAAAGATTCAAAATGACTCAACCACTCCAGAATCCTTAATTCTTAGGAAGTTTCACAGAATTTTATTTTAAAACGTACCCATTTCTTAATTCCCAGACTTCAATAAATTTTCTATTCATATACTGTGAGTACACATAAGAAACAAAAACTTGAATAATCAATCTCAGTTGTCCTGGTAAATATTATAAGAATTTTAAAAACAATGAAGCTTAAGAACACAAAAGGCATAAAAATATAACAAACACCTACACACCCACGACCCAGTTTACGACATAAAATTTACCAAAAAAATTACCACACTACACTTCCTTCAATGTAAAGATATCCACTCCCCTGAGTTTGGCATTTATTATTACTTTTTGGTATACTTTTACCACATAAGCACATATCCTGAAACTAATGAGTATCAACTGGGGGCAACCCTGCTCTCTAGGGGGCACCTGGCACTGTCTGAAATATTCTGGGTTATCATGGCTACTACCAGTGGGCAGAGGCGCGTGCACAGGGGAGCCCCTCCAGCAAAGAATTATCTAATCAGTTCCAAACAGCAATAGTGCCAAAACTGAGAAACCCTGTCCCAAACAGTCAACAGGACTGCTCTACATTTTAACAGAGCAGACGCTGCCTCCTTTAAGAAACTTTACTTTCTTGCTTTATTTGCAACACTAATTTTCTATAGGGGTTTTAAAAACGTTTGCTAACAGCATCCGATGAACAAGATGAACTGATACATACCAATAGATTAAATAATGTGTAAAATTATCTTGTAAACTAAGATTTTTAAACCTCTGAAAAATACCTGTTTTTACATAAGATAATGAAACTATTTATAGGACAGATATATCCCATACTATAAAGCATGCAGGGAACAGGAATATCCCTTCAAAACCTGCTGCAGTAGAGGATTTGTTACACTTTACCTTTACCCTGGAAAGATATTTAAAGTTTCCCATAAACCTACCATTACGGATCCCAAGATGCCTTCAAATTGTTGAGTTGTGGTCAAAGTTTAGCTTGCGCCAGCAGGATAAAGTTTTAATTAAGAGTGTCCAGAAACAAGAATATGCCCCATAGTGTTGTTAGGAGGGCAAATTGGTAAAAATGTCTCTGCAGGGCATTTAGTCAACATCTACCAAAATGTTACATATATGTACCCTTTGATGCGGCAATTCCACTTCCGCAGCGCTCAATACACATCCATATACATGTTCAAGGACTCATTCAAAACATCATTGTAAATAAGACCTGGAACAATACAAATGTCCATCAACACACCACTGGTTAAATAAAGTACGGCATACAATCACTGGAATATTATGCAGCTATAAAATAATAAGGTAGACCTATATTTGCTAACATGGAACAATCACCAAGGGGCTTCCCAGGTGGCGCGAGTGGTAAAGAACCTGCCTGCCAATGCAGGAGACATAAAGAATGCAAGTTCGATCCCTGGATGGAGAAGATCCCCTGGAGACAGGCATGACAACCCGCTCCAGTATTCTTGCCTGGAGAATCCCAAGGACACAGGAGCACGGCAAGCTATACAGTCCATAGGGTTGCAAAGAGTGGGACACGACTGAATCGACTTAGCATAGCATAGTATAACAATCAATAATAGGTACTATTAAGAAGCAGAAGTACAGAAGAGAGTAATACAGTAGTTTCTTAACACTGTTTTAAAAGGGTTGCAGATTTACAATACATTGATATTTACATATGCTTCCAGTGAGTATTCTGTAAGAACACACTGGTGGTCCCTTCCTGTACCGGGAAATCTTTTCTTTTGGCCCTGCACATAAATCTTCTCCAACATTTAAACAACCAGCTAAGAAACACAATTCTAGGCATTATCTATTCAATAACTGAATTGCCTTTGTGTTAATTTCCTTTCTATTGGCTGCTAATAATAACTATGTACCCATTACAGGATCTGTTAGATTTTGCCAAACTCAATCATAAAGCTTTAGAAATAGCTAAAGCATGCTGAAAACTATCAAATATGAAATCTGAAACTATTTCCTACTGAACAGGGTCCCAAGGATAAATCTACGTGAAAACGAATTCGATTAAATTATTCTGAGAACAAGCTTTCAGGTGATTACATTACAGAAAAATTCTAGAATCAGTAACCAACAGTTCCCTGAAATGTGATGAATCGAGAAAGACAATGACTCAGAGCCTTGTTAATGGATAAGTCTCTGCCTTAACCTTACAGATGAACTGAGATGTTAAAAGATACCAGGTGACCCTATGCCTATCTTCCACTTGAGAGAGTATTTAACACAAAGAAAGGGTTCAATATTGAGACTGTTTTTCCTTCTATTGCTATAAAGATACACAAGGAAACAATTTAGATGAAAAATCAGTCCACAGGGTATCAAGTGGCATTCAGCTACAGAACTCCAAGTCTTTCTGCATGTCAGATGAGGAAGAAAGGGAATCGCAACAAAACCGAGGTACCAACGGCCCCTCGGTAATTGTTACCGGCCAACGAAAACACCATATGGCAAGGCAAGCCTCCCTTCAGACACTTATCACTTGGAGGCTGATTATTTCAATTCAATTGGACAGGCCTCTCCAGATCCCTTCCCTGGAAGAGGGAAGGGGTCTGTTGTCTTCCCGGTGCTTTGTGCCTTCCAGGTTTGAAAGCATCCTTGTACTGGTGCAGCCATTATTTCCCTTGGGGACTGGGCGGAGGGAAGGGAAGCAGGGGAGTCTTTTTTTCTGTAAGTTTGTGTTTACCAGGTAAGGAACCTAAAATTCCCTCTGGCTCTTTCCCTACCCGCTGCCTCCGGCCGGGCGCGGCGGGGGAGGCGTTGGACCGCGGGGCTTCGCCCAGGCCGCCCGACGCCCCCCACCACTCCGCGTTGCCCCTGCACCACGCGCAGGCCCCGAGCCCCGGGGGCCGCCCTTACCCGTGGGCGCGCTGTCCAGGATGCGCAGGTCGTAGGCCCCGGAGCAGCGGTAGTTGGCAGCCGTGCCGTTGTCCCACACCACCACCACCTCCTCTGGGCTCTCGAAGCTCCGGACCGTGCCCACATGGCCCTCGCCGCCGTCCGGCTTCCCCCACTTCCAGTCCGGGCCGCGCACTACGCGGGCCCCGACTCCTTCCACCATCACCCGGTTATTCCTGGAGTTACTCATCGGGGCCCGAGCTGCGGGCTCCGC
>NW_011495057.1:1610267-1631018 GCF_000754665.1 Bison bison bison | reverse complement strand
GTCGCGCGACTTTCCCAAAGCCTACATCGCAGTGTTACTGAGGGATTAGGAAAGGGACCCTCAGTAACACTGCGATGTAGGCTTTGGGAAAGTCGCGCGACTAGGGTGGGGGAAGGAAGGAGAGGAAAATCCAGCCCTAAGCGTCTCGCACAGGCCCAGTGAGACTGCGCACGCGCACAGCCTGGAGCCGGGAGGGGTAGATGCCCCGCCCCAGTCTGGGGCAAAGGAGAGGCGGCTCCCTGTGGTCGCGGCGGACCCGGGTGGTGCGGCGTTTCCCATTGGCTGTGAGGGGAGGGGCGGGGCAGGGAACTACGTCTGGACAGCTTGGAGGTGGGGCTGGAGGAAGTGAGGCTCTGGATGCCGCCGGGGCTGCTGAAACGGAGTCCTTGTGGGTCAGTCTTTCATTAAAGTTCTAGCGTGGCCTGATTGTACTACGAGTGAATTTGGGATTACATATGGAAGAAAGTGAAGAGGAACTAAAAAGCCTCTTGATGAAAGTGAAAGTGGAGAGTGAAAAAGTTGGCTTAAAGCTCAACATTCAGAGAACGAAGATCATGGCATATGGTCCCATTACTTCATGGGAAATAGATGGGGAAACAGTGGAAACAGTGTCAGACTTTATTTTTTTCAGCTCCAAAATCACTGCAGATGGTGACTGCAGCCATGAAATTAAAAGACACTTACTCCTTGGAAGGAAAGTTATGACCAACCTAGATAGCATATTCAAAAGCAGAGACATTACTTTGCCAACAAAGGTTCGTCTAGTCAAGGCTATGGTTTTTCCTGTGTTCATGTATGGATGTGAGAGTTGGACTGTGAAGAAGGCTGAGTGCTGAAGAATTGATGCTTTTGAACTGTGGTGTTGGAGAAGAGTCTTGAGAGTCCCTTGGACTGCAAGGAGATCCAACCAGTCCATCCTGGGTGTTCATTGGAAGGACTGATGCTGAAGCTGAAACTCCAATACTTTGGCCACCTGATGTGAAGAGTTGAATCATTGGAAAAGACCCTGATGCTTGGAGGGATTGGGGGCAGGAGGAGAAGGGGACGACAGAGATGGCTGGATGGCATCACCAACTCGATGGACATGAGTTTGGGTAAACTCTGGGAGTTGGTGATGGACAGGGAGGACTGGCGTGCTGCAATTCATGGGGTCACAAAGAGTTGGACAAGACTGAGCGACTGAACTGAACTGAACATTTTAGTCTTCCTTTTTACAGGGCGAGGAATAGGACAGATTACAACACAGATTAAGGGTGACCTATATTTCTGTTTATGTAAACTGAAAGCATTTCAGTTCACCATTGGTAATTAGTGGTGTGTTTCTAAACTGACCAGAATGGTTCTGAATGACATGTGTCTTACCTTTATACGGAGTCAGAGGGGTAAGTAGACCCCAAACAGCACAAGTTCCTGAAAAGAGTTTACAAGCACCTTGCCCATTGTAACAACCCCTATCCGTTACATAATGTGGCCCCCAGTCACAAAACACAGCAAAATAAGAGGGCTGTAAGAGTGGTCTCTGGCTGCTTTTACTTAAATGACATTATGGTGTATGGGATTTAAAATAAGTGGTTCACAGCCCAGCAAGAATGCGAAGTCAGCCTGCTGTCACTTTTCCTGAGAGTCAAGGGAGCAAGGAGTACTCCGGCTGAATCAAATAATGAGATGTAAAGTATAACCAATGAATAGCAATGTAGCAAAATAAATATTCTTACTTTTTCATGTTCAAAACAGGAAAATACCAATATGGAATGCCAAAGACCAAAAAGAGCTTATTTTAGAAAATTAACAGTTACAGTATTTGTTCAAAATAGACCAGCCTAATATCTAGTCTATTTTAAAGTGTTTTCATCCTGGAAGTGTTAAATGTGCTATTCTCTCTCTGCCAACTCTCCTCTCTTGGGATCTTTACTGGTTTCCTTCTTTTCTTGTTAACCAGTTAAATTGATCACATGACATGCATTAATAAGTTGATAAAAAGATTTTAGAAAAAAATATAGCCACAGCATGTTACACTGTGGTTGACTTTGTAAAGTAAGCTGCTGCTGCTGCTGCTGCTAAGTCGCTTCAGTAGTGTCCGACTCTGTGCGACCCGATAGACGGCAGCCCACCAGGCTCCCCCGTCCCTGGGATTCTCCAGGCAAGATCACTGGAGTGGGTTGCCATTCCTTCTCCAATGCAGGAAAGTGAAAAGTGAAAGTGAAATCGCTCAGTTGTGTCCGACTCTTAGCAGGTGACCCCATGGACTGCAGCCCACCAGGCTCCTCCGTTCATGGGATTTTCCAGGCAAGAGTACTGGAGTGGGGTGCCATTGCCTTCTCTGCATTTTTGCACATATGTAGGCTTATCTTCCCATTTGTTCAGAAACATTTAGGGGTATTCAAAAATAGTACAATTTGTATTCCAACCATAAGTAAGAGAAATAAATCCTTGTTCCAGAAATGTACTAATTTTGCTGTTCACCTACTACTCTATTACTATGAATGCATTTGTGGCTGCTTTATAGTCAGCAAAAATGTATAATATTTGGAGAATAACTTTATCAGCTAGAGTAACACCATCTGTTCTCATGGACACCAAAGCACATAAAGGTTCAAATACAATTTTTGTTTACCATTCATGTAATAGCCTAATGCTTTCCTCCACATGGCCATCCAGAGACTTATTCTGTTATTCTACCACCCCCTAAAGTTATCTATGTCACACTTAAGAAAGTGGAGGAAAAGTAGAGAAGGTTGCATACTCACTTTTCAAAAGTCTTGGACCCAAATAGCATATATCACTCAGTTATATACCATCGCCTAGAAGTCAGCCACATGTAACTTAAAGGGAGGAAAAATGTAGCTTAGTTGGGTGCCCAAGAAGAAAAGTGTATCAGCTAGTGTCCACTTAGGAAAACACAGAACATGCTAAATACTCAAACAAGGAATTTAATGAATGTAGTCAATTGTTTGCAAAAGTTTTCAAAGGGATACAGAAGCAAGATGAGATTAGAAAATACTGGAGAACACTATCCCTCAGGACTAGAAGAGGAAATAATGTTACCAAGGACCCATGACCACTGTGCCATTGAAGCTATTGGTGTTGAAACAACTGCTATTTTGCAAGAAGTCAGGGGCCCACGCTCACTGAAGCTGCAGGAGACCAGGAGCCCAAAGTCGCCTACCGTTGTCTCTGCCACTGCCAAAGTCAGAGCTCCATGAGTGCAAGGCACACTCTGCTGTTGCAACCCCTGAAACCGCCCTGCTTGAGGAGGAACCCAGAAGCTGCTGTAAGCTCCATCTCAGAAGCAGGAAACCAAAACGACTTCTCTCATCAGTGATCTCCAACAAATAATAGGAATAGTCTACCCTCTGGAGTACTCAGGACCATTCTCACTCTACTGTATTTAAATACTTACAGGTAACAAAGAAGTAACATCAAGCATCTGCCTAACAGGATGCAACTATTCTGTTGAACATGAAGATACCTGCACCATCTCTCTCTCCCCCAAAAAGAGAAGACACAAATTCCCGTCTATTGCCGTATTTGTATCTGAGAGATATTAATTCCAGTTCAGTCAGTTCCTCCTAGATAGCCTGTAACCTACATTTTAATGTAAACAACCACCAATGAAATTCACATTTTCCTATACAGACCAAGAGAAAAGAGAGAAAACTCAGACAACCACCACCACTTCCCAGGTGGCGCTAGTGATAAAGAATCCACCTGCCAAGACAGGAGACGTAAGACACTTGGGTTTGATCCCTGGGTCAGGAAGATCCCTTGGGGGAGGAAATGGCAACCCACTCCAGTATTCTTACCTGGAGAATTCCATAACCAGAGGAGCCTGGTAGGCTAAAGTCCATAGGGTCACAAAGAGTTGGACACAGCTTAGCACACAGACCCAACAATACAACACGTGCTGTGCTTAGTCAGCCGTGTCTGTGCAGTTGTGTAATATAACATAGCACAAGGTCAATTAATGGAGGAATGGATGAAGAAAGTGTGATGTGTGTATACACACACACAATGGTATAGTATTCAACCATAAAAAGAATAAAATCTTGCCATTTGCAACAAGAAGGATGGATCTTGAGAACATTATGCTAAATTAAATAAACAGAAAGACAAATAATATGTGATCTCACTTATATATGGAATTTTAAAAAAAGAAGAAGAAAAACAAGCTCTCATAGGTACAGAAAATAAATTGGAGGTTGCCAGAAACAGTGATTGGAGGGTGAGTGTATTGGGTAAAGGAGGTCAAAGGTACATCAGTTCAGTTCAGTTCAGTCACTCAGTCGTGTCTGACTCTTTGCGACCCCGTGAATTGCAGCACGCCAGGCCTCCCTGTCCATCACCAACTCCCGGACTTCACTCAGACTCACGTCCATCGAGTCAGTGATGCCATCCAGCCATCTCATCCTCTTCTCTTTCTCCTCCTGCCCCCAATCCCTCCCAGCATCAGGTACATACTTCCAGTTATAAAATAAATGTCATGGGGATGTAACGTACAGCATAACAACTATGGTTTAATACCATATTGCAGGCGTCATCGGTGGTCCCGTGGTTAGGAATGCAACTGCCAGTGCAGAGGACATGGGTTTGATCGCTGGCCTGGGAGAATCCCACATGTCTCAGGGCAACTGGGCCCTTGAGCCACAACTGCTGAAGCCCTTATGCGTCCTAGATCCTGTGGTCCTCAGCAAGAGAAGCCACCTCAATGAAAAGCCCTCAGACCACAACAGGAGAAAGCCCGCATGCAGCAACAAAGACCCAGCACAGCCAAAAATAACTAAACAAATTTTTAAAACTTTTTGAATATCATGTTGCTTATTTGAAATTGCTAGGAGAATAGATCTCAAAAGTGCTCATCACAAGAAAACGTAACTGGGTGGTGACAGATGTTAACTTACTTTGATAATCATTTGCACCAGGTGCACCAGGGCTTCCCAGGTGGCGCTAGTAGTAAAGAACCGCCTGCCGATACAGGAGAATCAAGAGACCTAGGTTCGATCCCTGGGTCGAGAAGATCCTCTGGAGGAGGGCATGGCAACCCACTCCAGTATTCTTGCCT
This sequence comes from Bison bison bison, assembly GCF_000754665.1. NCBI lineage: Eukaryota > Metazoa > Chordata > Mammalia > Artiodactyla > Bovidae > Bison > Bison bison. The sequence continues at coordinate 1,625,959 of NW_011495057.1, read as the reverse complement.
GGAGAATCCCATGGATAGAGGAGCCTGGAGGGCTACAGTCCGTAGGGTCACAAAGAGTCGGACATGACTGAAGCAACTTAGCACACGTTACACTATGTACAAATATCAAATCTCTAGGTTGTACATCTGAAACTAATATAATGTTGCATGGCAATTAGACTTCAATAAAAAAAATTAGTCTGGGAAATGAAAAGGAGGAAAATAATTGGTTTCATATGTAAGTGTTGCAGACTGAACTATGTCCTCCAAAAACATAACCCCTGATACCTGTGAAACAATCTTATTTGAAAAAAAGAGTGTTCGTAGATGTAATCAAGTTAAGATTAGGTCATACTGGAATAGAGTTGGCCCTGAATCCAATGACTGGTGTCCTTACAAAAGGAAAGAAAAGAAGATGTGGACACACAGATATATGGGGAAGAAGACCTTGTGACAAGAGACGCAGAGGGTGAATGCAGTGATGCCCTGCAAGACAAGGTCAAAGGCTGCCAGCCACCAGGAAGAAGCCAGCAAAGATTCTTCCCTACTCCCTTCAAAGAGAGAGCAGAGCCCTGCCAACACCTTGATTTTGGACTTCTAGCCTCCAAAACTGTGAAAGAATAAATTCCTGTTGTTTTAATCTACCAAATGTGTGATACTTTCTTATGGCATCTCTTGGAAATTAATGCAACAAGCAAGGATGAAAATAAGCATAGCTGTTACTGTCCTCATTTCTGTTACTGGTCACAAGACCATACTTGATGTTTACAACTCCCCTCTTTCCATTACACAGTTCATATTTCCTTTTCCCTCTGCCAACATGTCAACTGACTGTAGTCCCATACCTGGCAGGTGGTTCAAGTATTCATTTTTGAAGGACTTTATTCTCAGTCCTTAGTGGGTCATTTTACTGTGATAATTAATTTCATGTGTCATCTTGACTGTTGACAGGGCACCAAGACATTTGATCAAACATTATTGTGGCTGTCTCTGTGAGGAGTGTCCAGATAAGACTAACATTTGAATCAGTAGACTGAGTTAAGCAGACTTCCCTCCCTAATGTGAGCGGGTCTCTTTTAAACAATTCAAGACCTGAATAGAACAAGAAGTCTGAATAAGAGGGAACTCCTTTTGCCTTACTACTTTCAGCTGCGACATTGCTTTTTTTTCCCCTGGTCCTTGGACTTAGCTCAAAACATCAACTTCTCTTGGGTTTAGAGTCCGTGGACTTTTAAAACTGGACCTGACACATATCATCAACTTTCCTAGTTCTCAAGCTTTTGGACTCAGACTGAATGCATTAACTGTCCTTAATCTTCAGCTTGCTGACTGAAGATCTCTGGGCTCCTCAGCCTCCATAATCCATAAGCCAATTCCTCATAATCGGTCTCTTTATTATAAAGATGTGTATTTTTATTACACATTGTCATATATTAATAATATATTTTATATTTTTGTATATGTTATCTATATGAAGACAAATGTGTGTGTGTGTGTGTGTTCAGTCTCTCAGTCATGTCAGACTCTTTGCAATCCCATGGACTGTAGCCCGCCAGGCTCCCCTGTCCATGGGCTTTTCCAGGCAGGAATACTGGAGTGGGTTGCCATTTCCTTCTCCAGGGGATTTTCCCAATCCAGGGATCAAACCTGCATCTTCTGCATTGACAGGCAGATTCTTTGACCCACCACACCCCTGAGAACTGTGCTGTGTGTGTGTGTTTACATGTATATACATCCTGTTGGCTCTGTTTCTCTGGAGAGCCCTAATGCATGTAGTCTACCATTAAATTTTACTAGAATTTATGTGTACTGTTTTGAAATATGCCTCAAAGAATCTCTTGATTCCAAACGCAGTTCTTTCTTAACCTTTTCTGTAGTAAGAATCCCATTTCCACTTGGTAATTGGAACCCATGACTCAGTCAACACAGTAACCCTCTTCTGTGCTTGTCAACTGGTTGTTGTTGTTCAGTGGCTAAGTTGTGTCCGACTCCTTGTGACCCCATGAACTGCAGCATACCAGGTTCACCGTCCTTTACTATCTCCAGGAGTTTGCTCAAACTCATGTCTGTTGAGTTGGTGATGCCATCCAACCATCTCATCCTCTGTCATCCCCTTCTCCTTTTGTCTTCAGTCTTGAAAAACCCCAAGTGTTCAAGTGTCTGTCTCAACCTCCAATTCAGTGGAGATACTTTGGTATTCTCTGGTGGAAACATTCCTCACTTGAAAAATAAGTTATTTCAACCAATAAAATACACAGGTGTAGAAATGGGAATCAAAACAGTTTTTCCAGGATGTTTATGTAATAGTATAAAAATGAGTAAAGCCATGTTGATGCCTTGGTTCCTGAACCTATTGAGTATGGGAGCACCATATGTTGGTCACGTGTTCAAAGCATATACCTCAGTTTGCATTCTATGGTCAAGCATTTCATTTCAGCCACAACTCAGGAGAAAGCAGAAGCTATTTCTCAAAAGGAAAAATATTTATCAACAGAAGAGGACTTAATTTTGAACTAAACTCTCAGAGTTTCGCACTGGGATTCTACCATTAACATTTGACAGAGGATCCATGTTGTATGACAGTCTGTAACAGACACGTGACAACACAGGCTTTGCTGGGTCATATGGCCCACATGACAGAGAAGCTTGCCCTGCAGAGTTTTCTCTTGTTTTAGGAACTACTCAAGACTGGCTTATACAAAGCAATATAAAAGTGATATACCTTGTCTAAAAGACAAAAAGGCTCCAGTGTTTCTCCCTCTTTTTTAGCAGCTAAAGGTACAATTTGCCTTATATTTTAGACAGGATATTCTGATGTGCCCCAGACTACTAGACTCCTGGCAACTTCTTTAAAGTGATAAGATGTAAATTTTCCTAGAGATTATCTGCTATCCACTGGTAAGCATGTGTCTTACTAAGGCATCTAGGGTTCTTACCACTTCTGGCCCTCCAAATCAAGTTAATGTAATGACATTATTGGAGTGGACCAGCACGATATTCTCTGTAAGACGGTGAGACAATCAATGTCTCTATAAACTAGATTATGACAGAGAGCAGTAGACTTTATATAACCTTGAAGAAAGACATGAAAGGGGTGCAGCTGCTCCTGCTGGATATGAGCAATGTGTTTGCAATGATGCTTGTCAAACGGTACCGAGAAAAAAGCTCTTTGTAGATCAGCAATAGCTGGAGTTACACAATGGTATGCTCCACTAGAGACCACATCTAAAACAGTAGCTACAATTCAGTCACTACCTGGTTAATTTTGTAATAATACACAAGAGGCACCTTCCTTTGCAGGCTAAAGAGCAAAGTTCAATAGAGGGGTGACAGGAATCACTGTCTCCACCTTTTTTAAGTCTGATAGTGGCACTAATCTCTACAGTTCCCTTAGGGATGTGATTTGCTTTGAGTTTATTGTTTTGACAAGGAAGGGCAGTTACAGGACTTCTGTTTGGACTTCCTTACCGTTATGTTTCACTCCATAGATCAGGCGGCCAATATGCATATTCTTCTAGTTGCCAAGCATGTCTGTTCCAACTATGTATTCAGGAACCAGGGAATGAACTATATAGATGGTTCGCTAACATATTTGTACAATGAGCTCTAGACGAGAGTTGATTAACCACGTGACCTTCATAAGCTACCGCTCTGATCAGTGGGTCTCAGTGTCCTCTTGGGTGCCCACGCGGATGGGCTTACTCATAGCCAGTATATAGGAGTTCGTTAAAGAGAACTTTCCCCTTCCTAGTGCCCACTTGATTGGGAAAATGGCTGCTGGTTTTGGGAGAGGTTGTGGGAGAGAAAATAGTGGGGAGAATTATAAGATAATTTTTTGGCTGTTCCAAGGCTTTCTCAAGAAGATACAACTTCCTCTTTATTCAAGAACCTGCAAAATGGCATATATCTGCACACTGGATGCAAAGCCATGGCTTTTCACTGTGATGACTCATATCTGTGACTAGCAGAGCTAGAGACTCTGATTGTATAGAAGTACTTAAGTGAGATTCCCAATCTATGCCCGTAGAAAGGATTCTGGGCCCTCAGTGGTGTGGTGTGATGAGTTAACCAACCCTTCCTTGCTTTTCTGCTTACAGACTTCTTTTTCTATGAAGACATAAATATCTTTCTTGTTTAAGTTGTTTTTGTAACTTAAGCTGAAAGCAGCCCTAACTAATTCAAGCTCTTGACTCATAAATAGATACGATACTTTAAAATGTTACTCTCTAGTGACTTTCATTCTCTTCCTTCCTAAAATTATTTTTAAACAATCAAAACAATGTTATATTAGTTGGGATCTTTTCATCTCAAAAGACAGAAAATTCAACTTGAACTGGCTTAACCAAAAGAGAAAATCTCTTAGATCATATTACTGGGGAAAAAAAACAACACGCAAAAGTTCTAGATTAATATGTGTTTTGACTTAGGAGCTCAACCTACATCTTCAGAATTCAGTTTTTTCTCCAGCTCTCATTTTCTTTCTTCAGTTTTTCTCCAGCTCTCATTTTCTCCTTTTCTTGGCTTCCTCTGTAGTGAAAGTGGCCTCAAGCTCCTGGCTCCATTCATCCTTGCTGCTAGAAGTTCAGCCAGAAAAGAGGTTCCCCACCTCCTCCCAACAGTCTCAGCAAAAGTCTCCTTGTGGGACAATGACTTTATCCTTGAATCAAATGCTGAGGTCATGATCCATCTGGATGTCATGTCACTCATAAGTTAGATGGGTGTCAGCCCTACCCAAAGCAGTAGAAGCAAGGATACCAGTGCCAAAGAAAAATGGGATAAATGCTCAAGAGAAAAAAATGTTTTGGAAAATGAATACTAATGACTCTGTTGGAACTTATCATGCCAGTGCTTAAGCTGAAATTGTTTGAATTCTGAAACAGATTTAGAGGAAATCATCTGACATTTTAGATAGGGCCAGCCTTTTGAAGAGAAACAATGTGATAGAATGAAATGAGCACTGAACTCAAGGCACTGATTCAAGCTTACAATGAGGCTACCCACTCTATGAGCTTCAGCGAATCACCTAACTCCTCTGATTCAGTTACTTCACATGTAAGATAAAAGGGTTAATAATCTTTGTACATAATAGTGCTTTTGATTCTTTTTTAAAAAATATATCCCAACATGCTTAGGTTTGAGAAACACCAAAGGCTGGTGTCTGAGGAGTCAGCTCAAGCATTTCTGTGGCCAAACTTGTCGGAAACGCGTACATATTAGGGGCCATAATCCTTTTAAAAAATGTTTTATTTATTTATTTACCTTTCGCAGCACTCTTCATTGCTAAATGCAGGCTTTCGGTAGTTGCAGTGAGTGGGCTTCTCATTGCTGTGGATTCTCTTGTTGCAGAGCACGGGCTCTAGATTTGCGGGCTTCAGCAGTTGCAGTGTGTGGGCTCAGTACCACACTTGTGGTGCACGGGCTTATTTTTTCCACAATATGTGGGATCTTCCCAGATCAGGGATTGAACTCATGTCCCCTGCACTGGCAGGTGGATTCTCAACCACTGGACCACCAGGGAAGTTCCAGGGAGCCAAAATCTTTGACCTGTGTGTCAGGCTGGGTTGAAGGCCCTCTACTTGTGAGTCCCTACACTCACAAGTAAGGACAATATCAGCTGCCACACATCTGTTGCCAGTCAGAATCTGTCTTTGGAGGCTTCCGACGTGGTCCAGAGGTTAGGAATCTACCTTGCAATGCATGGGACACAGGTTTGATCCCTGGTCTTGGAAGATCCCACATGCCTTGGAGCAACTAAGTCCATGAGCAACAGCAAAGACCCAGTGCAGCCAAAAATAATTTAAAATAAATAAATTTAAAAAAAAATGCCTTTGGGAGCAGAAGCACACTTGCATCATTCCCATGTCCCCTCCAATCCCAGCCCACAAATACCCCTGCTTTTCCTTTGTCCTCCCAAATTAGGTTCACCAACCATGAGAACCTGAGTCAAGTAACAAGACTCTTGTGAAATCTTAAGATGTGTTTTGTTTTGTTTTCCCAGAAAGATGAGAGAGCAATCCTTACCTTCCTGTTGGCTTGGGAACATAAATTCCAGCAGTATTTTGTGTTCCCATGAACCCTTGGAGTCCTCTCAAGCATTCCATCACAGAAAAAGTTGCCAATCGACAGTGAGTCCAATTATAATTCCAAGTGCTAAACTGTACAAACTTTGTCTTATCTGTTACTTCTCTACCTCCATGATCTGCCACACTTACACTATTTCACTGGAAATTCTAATAGGAAGATGAAAATTCTAGAGGTAGGTGATGGTGATGGTTGAATAACAATCCAAATGAAGTTAATGCCACTAAAGTGTACAGTTAAAAATGGTTAGAATGGAAAAAAAAAGATTAAAATGATAGATTTTATTCTATGTGCATTTGACACAATAAAAAGATAATGAAACAAGAATTATAATATGATCCAGCAATTCCACGTGTGCATGCTAAGTCACTTCAGTTGTGTCCGACTCTTTGCAACCCAATTGACTGTAGCCTGTCAGGCTCCTCTGTCCATGGGATTCTCTAGGCAAGAATACTGGAGTGGGTTGCCATGCCCTTCTCCATGGGATCTTCCTGACCCAGGGCTGAAATCCACATCTCCCAACTCTCCTGCATTGGCAGGCAGGTTCTTTACCACTAGCACCAGCTGGGAAGGCACCCAGCTATTCCACCTCTGGGTATATACCCAAAGAAATGGAAAGCCTTTACTCAAACAAATATTTGTATGGCAATGTAATTTACAATAGCCAAACGGTGAAAACACTCCAGGTGTTCATCAACAGGTGAATGGACAAACGAGATGTGGTATATACATACAATGGACTATTATTTAGCTGTAAAAACAAGTGATGTTCTGATGCCATAACATGGATGAACCTTGAAGGCATTATAATGAGTAAAGTATGCCAGACTGAAAAGGATAAATATTGTGTGATCCCATTTATATGAGGCACCTATAATATTCAAGTTAATAGAGATAGCAAGTAGATTAGAAGTCACCGGAGAGGTTGGTGGAAAAGCATTGAGGAATTACTGCTCAGTGGTTACAGAGTTTCTACTTGGGGCAATGAAAACATTTTGGAAATGGAAGTGGTGATGATTTCATAGTACATGAAATGTGCTTGATTACATGAAAATGTAATTAATGTCACTGAATTTTACACTTAAAAATGGTTACTGTGACAAGTTTGTTTTATGTATTTGTTTTATGTATAATACATATATTGATAACAAAACAGCATATGTATTTACTACATAAATCTATAATTTTTTCAAATTTATGATGTAATATACTAAAAACTATTGAGTTATACACTCTAAGTTGGTGAATTGTATGGTATATGAATTATACCTCAGTAAAACTGTTTTTGGCTCTCTAGGTAGCTCAGTGGTAAAGAATCTTCCTGTCAATGCAGGAGACTTGAGTTCAGTCCCTGGGTCAGGAAGATCCCCTGGAGAAGGAAATGGCAACCCACTCCAGTGTTCTTGCCTGGAGAATCCTAGGGATGGGGGAGCCTGGTGGGCTACAGTCCATGGGGCTGCACAGAGTCGGACACGATTGAAGCGACTTAGCAGCAGCAGCAGCAGCAACAGCAACAGTATAAGCCAAATGGGCCTAACAGACATCTATAGAATACACCACCCAACAACAAGAGTGCATATTCTTCTCAGCTAAACACGAAAAGATTCTCCCAAATAGGTCTACATTAGGCCACAAAACAATCCTGATAAATTTAAAAGATTGAACATCATACACCGTACCCTATGTGACCATGGAATGAATGGAATTAAACTAATAGCAGAAGAAAACTTGGAAATTTTGCAAATGTGTGGAAATGGATCACACTCTTAAACAAGCTTTGAGTCAAAGAAGAAATCCAAAGAAAGAGTAAAAAATAATTTAAGATGAATGAAAATGAAAATGTGTCAGAATTCATGGGAATGCAGCACAAACAGTCCTCAGAGAGAAATTTATAGCTGAAAAATGCTCACATCAAAAAAGAAGAAAGATCCCAAATCAATGGCTTCCCTGGTGGCTCAGTCAAGAGAGAATCCGCCTGCAATGCAGGAGACCACCTGCAGCACAGGAGACCTGGTTCGATCCCTAGATCTGGAAGATCTGGAGAAGGAAACGGCAACCCACTCCAGTATCCTTGCCTGGAAAATCCCATGGACAGAGGAGTCTGGCGGGCTACAGTCCATGGGGTCGCAAGAGCCGGACACGACTTAGAGACTAAACCATAACCACAACAATACCCCAATTAACTAAGAGAAAGGAGCAAGTTATAACCAAAGCTAGCAGAAGGAAGATAATAAATATTAGAGCAGATATAAATGAAATAAAGAATAGAAAAACAAAAGAACTAATAAAACCGAAAGTTAATTCTTTGAAAACAACAAAAGGAACAAACATTTAGCTAGATTAAGAAAAACAAAGAAAATGTAAATTAACTAAAATCAAATTGAAAGTGGGGACCTAACAGAGGCAAAAAGTATTATAGAAATATACTATGCCCAACTATGGGCTTCCCTGGTGGCTCAGCTGGTGAATAATCCACCTGCAATTCGGGAAACCTGGGTTGGATCCTTCGTTTGGGAAGATCCCCTGGAGAAGGGAACAGCTAACCACTCCAGTATTCTGACCTGGAGAATTCCATGGACTATATAGTCCTTGAGGTCTCAAAGAACCAGACACGACTCAGTGACTTTCAGTTTCATGATCAATTATATGCTAACAAATTAGATAATTAAACAAACTGGACAAACTCCTAGAAAAATACATACTACCAAAACTGACTCAAGAAGAGAAAAACTGGGAGGAGTTCCTGGTGTTCTAATAGTTAGAATTTGGCACTTTCACTGCCGTGGCTAGGGTTCACTCCCTGGTTGGGTAGTTGAGATCCCACAAGCCGCCTGGAGCAGCCAAAAAAAAAAAAGAAGAAGAAACAGAAAAATGTGAACTGACTTATAACAAGTAAAAACTGAAACAGAAATCAAAAACTTTCTCCCCAAAAGAGCCTAGGGCCAGAAGGCTTCACTGGTGAACTCTACCAAACATGCAAAGAATTAACACCAAACTCCTACAAAAATAAAAAAGGAAGAAGCATTCCTAACCTACTCTGTGACCCCAGTTTTACCCTGATACTAAAACCATCACAACAAAGGGCAAGTGAAGACCAATATCCCTTATTAATATGGATGAAAAAAATCTTCAAAAAATAGTAACAACCTAACCCAGCAGCATGCTAAGAGGAGTATACATGATAAACAAGTGGAATTTATCCCAGAAGACAAGAGTTGGTTAACTTATGAAAACTATACCACATTACCAGAATGAAGGGGAAAAAAAAATACATGATCATCTCATTTAATGCTGAAAAAGCATTTGAAAATATCCAGCACCTTTTCATGATGAAAATCTTCAACAAACTAGGAGTAGAAGGGAATTTTCTCACCATGATAAATGTCACTTATGAAAAACTCACTGCTAACATTCTACTCAAAGGTCAAGGCTATACTTTTATCTGAGGCTTAAAGTCCTCTTCCAAGTTCACAAGGTTATTCAGAGAATTCCTTTTCTTGCCTCTTTAGAACTCATGAAGACTTGATTCTTAAAGGCCACCAGAGGGACTTTCCTGGTGGTCCAGCTGAGACTCCGTGCTCACAGTATAGGGGTCTGGGTTCCTTCCCTGGTCTGGGAACTAGATCTCACATGCCTTGACGAAGAGTTTGCATGTCACAACTACTACCTGAAATGGCCAAATAAATAAATATTTTTTTTTAAAAAAAAGGCCAGCAGAGATTCTTCTGACCCTCTTTTGAAAGGCTCATCTGTTTACTGTTGTTTTTCAGTGGCTCAGTCGTGTAGGACTCTTTGCGACCCCATGGACTGCAGCATGCCAGGCTTTCCTGTCCTTCACCATGTCCCAGAGCTTGCTCAAACTCCTGTCTGTCCAACCAGGATAATTTCCTCTTCAATTAACTCAAAGTCGACTGATTACAGACCTTGATTACATCTGCAAAATCACTTTACCTTTGCCATAGAAGGCAACATAGTCACAGAAATTACAGGCCATCATATTTACATGTGAAGGGAGTTATACAAATCTGTGCATAGGCATACGTCATTTTATTGCACTTTGTTTTATTGAACCTTGCAGATCCTGAGTTCTTACACATTGAGGTTTTGCGGCAACCCTGCTTTTTCAGGTGATAGTTAACTGTTTTTTTAGCAATAAAGTATCAGTTAAAATATGTACGTTATTTTCTTTAGACATAATGCTGTCATTGCACTCTTAATAGACAACACTGTGGTGTAAACATAACTTTCATATGCACGAAGAAATCAAAAAATTTCTATGACTTGCTTTATTGTGATATTTGTTTTATTACAGTGATCTATAACCAAATGGGGAGAAGGCAATGGCAACCCACTCCAGTACTCTTGCCTGGAAAATCCCATGGACGGAGGAGCCTGGTAAGCTGCAGTCCATGGGGTCACACAGAGTCGGACATGACTAAAGCAACTTAGCAGCAGCAGCAGAACCAAATGCAGTATCTCCAACGTAAACTTGAACATCACGGGGAGGAATCTTGAGAAGAGGACATCTTAGAATTCTGGCTACCATAGGTTATGATCTTTGATGAAGTAGGAAAAATATCATTACCTCACTTGTGTTTGGCTATCATTGTTCCCCCTCCTAAGCCCTCAAAGACCATCAATCATACACATGTGAATGTGTATACAGGTAAGTTTGGAGATTTCAGCAAAGAAGGTAAGAATATATTATTCTCTTTTCTGTTTTTTAAATTTAACTTAAATGAGTTGCCTTGCTGAAGGACTGATTTTAGCACATCCTTGCAGTGTTTCTCATGACCACTCCACACTTGCCTACCGTGGCACATTAACTTGTAAACAAGCTATTTGGGAATTAACAGGGCAGGGTGTTTTCACAGATGTCAAAGTGGCCAAAAATATTTCTCTTTCCAACCACATGTGATCAGAAAGCTGCATCTTTGCATGAAGGGTTATTATATTGACATTCTATTAAGACGATTTTGATTTCAACCATTTCTCTTGGAGTCCATACGATAACTTCTCTTTCTTTCTCTTTCTATCTGTCTGTTAGTCGTTCTATCTTACACAGAGTGTGTCTTTGGCCTTCCCCTGGGGAAGGAGGAAGAAGAAGCATCAAGTCTATGTTCCTCCAGTTGGGTTAGAGCCTGCAAATTAATCTGCTCCATAGGAAGGTATTCTCAAATGACTAGTTACCTTGGAGGAAGCAGGCTAATTCATCTCCCTATTGTGGATACTACTTGGCTGCCATATTCTGAATCTAATAAACACAAATTAACCTTGAGGGAGCTTTAACCATCACAGTGATAAACAGTACAGGCTGGGCTGTGGACCAGAGACTCATCTGCTCCCTTGACCACTTCCCAAGCTTTCAAGAAGTTCAACTTGCTTCTTGCCTAGGCCTCCACAGGGGGTCCCACAGGGAGGTTCCTCCTTTCCAACACAACTTTTTGCCTGTTACTTGAGCCCTTCCTTATTTTAACTCCTTTTCTCATCCTCAAGTCTCTTGCTTCAGTTCCTAGGGTACAGCACATCTTCCAAAGAACTCGATCACTTGGAAGTCAGATTGTTAGTACTAAGGTTGGACTTTGTTAGTTTTGGGGATTGTTAGTACTAGACGGAGGAGCCTGGTGGGCTGCAGCCCATGGGGTCGCTAGGAGTCGACACGACTGAGCAACTTCACTTTCACTTTTTATTTTCATGCATTGGAAAAGGAAATGGCAACCCACTCCAGTATTCTTGCCTGGAGAATCTCAGGGATGGGGGAGCCTGGTGGGCTGCCATCTATGGGGTCGCACAGAGTCGGACACGACTGAAGCGACTTAGCAGCAGCAGCAGCAACAGTGCTAAAGTTAGGGCTGCTATCAGTGCAATAAAATTAAAACTGATGGATTTAGGGCCAGAGTGGTTTATTAATAATAATTTGGCTGCTAAGTCGCTTCAGTCGTGTCCGACTCTGTGCGACCCCATAGACGGCAGCCCACCAGGCTCCCCCGTCCCTGGGATTCTCCAGGAAAGAACACTGGAGTGGATTGCCATTTCCTTCTCCAATGCATGAAAGTGAAGTCACTCAGTCGTGTCCGACTCTTCGAAACCCCATTGACTGCAGCCCACCAGCTCCTCAGTCCATGGGATTTTCCAGGCAAGAGTACTGGAGTGGGGTGCCATCGTCTTTTTTAGTATTTAAAAAGGAAATGTTCAGGGCTTCCCTGGTGGCTCAATAGTAAAGAATCTGCCTGCCAATGCAGGAGACACAAGTTCAATCCCTGGTTTGTGAAGATACCACATGTCCCAGGGCAACTAAGCCAGTGGGCCACAGCTACTGAGCCTGTGCTCTATAGCCTGGGAGCTCCAGCTACTAAAACCTGCATGCCCTAGCGCTGGTGCTTTGCAACAAGAGAAGCCACTGCAATAAGAAGCCCCCCCCACTTCAACTAAAGAGTAGCCCCACTTGCCATAGCTAGAGAAAAGCCACCCAAGCAATGAAGCCCCAGCACAGCCAAAAAATAACTTTTTAAAAAGTAAATATTCATTGTGACAATTTTAAAAAGTATAAAGAAAAAAAAGTATCTCAGTGGGTTGCTTAGTTTTGACTATTGATTGAAGTAGCTGAAATCTTTATTTTAAACATTTCTACAATAAATAATGAGCCACTGATATTTATTAATCTTTGAATGATTTTTAAGACCATTTTATATTCTCTAATTGTGAGAATATTGCCACATAACAAATTACTACAAAATGAGCAGCTTAAAATAATATGTTTATTTTCTAAGGGTTTCCTTGGTCCAAGGGTCCAAGCACAACTTAGCTGAACCCTCTGCTGGGGGCTCTCATAAAGCTGCAGTGAAGATGTTGGTCAGCTGTGTTTTCATTTGGAGGCTTAACTGGGGAAGAATCTGCTTTCAAGCTCATTCAGGGTGTTGGTGGAATTCATTTCCCTGGAGGTGTAGCTGATTGTCAGCTAGGCTACCCATAAACCCTAGAGACCATCACTAGTTCCCTGTCATGTGGCTCTATGGGCAGTTTATATGGCCGTTGGCTTCCTCAAGGTCATCAGGAGAGCCTATAGCTCCAGTATGCTAAGCTAGAGGCTTCCCTGGTAGCTCGGCTGGTAAAGAATCCGCCTGCAATGCAGGAAACCCTGGTTGGATTCCTGGATCAGGAAGATGCCCTGGAAAAGAGATAGGCTACCCACTCCAGTATTCTTGGGTTTCCCTGGTGGCTCAGATGGGAAAGAATCCACCTACAATGTGGGAAACCTAGGTTCAATCCCTGGGTTGGGAAGATTCCCTGAAGGGCATGGCAACCCACCCTAGTATTCATGCCTGGAGAATCCCCATGGACAGAGAAGCCTGATGGGCTACAGTCCATGGGGTTGCAAAGAGTCAGACGTGACTGAGCGACTAAGCACAGCACAGTATGCTAAGCTCAGTTCAGTTCAATTGCTCAGTCATGTACAACTCTTTGCAAGCCCATGGACTGCAGCACACCAGGCCTCCCTGTCCATCACCAACTCCCAGAGTTTTCTCAAACTCATGTCCATTGAGTTGGTGATGCCATCCAACCATCTCATCCTCTGTCGTCTCCTTCTCCTCCCACCTTCAATCTTTCCCAGCATCAGGGTCTTTTCCAATGAGTCAGCTCTTTGCATCAGGTGGTCAAAGTATTGGAGTTTCAGCTTTAGCATCATTCCTTCCATTGAACATTCAGGGCTGATTTCCTTTAGGATGGACTGGTTGGATCTCCTTGCAGTCCAAGGGACTCTCAAGAGTCTTTTCCAACACCACAGTTCAAAAGCATCAATTCTGTGGTGCTCAGCTTTCTTTATAGTCCAACTCTCACATCCATACATGACTACTGGAAAAACCATAGCCTTGACTAGACGGACCTTTTTTGGCAAAGTAATGTCTCTGCTTTTTAATATGCTGTCTAGGTTGGTCATAACTTTCCTTCCAAGGAGTAAGTGTCTTTTAATTTCATGGCTACAGTCACCATCCGCAGTGATTTTGCTGCTGCTGCTGCTAAGTCACTTCAGTCATGTCCGACTCTGTGCAACCCCATAGACGGCAGCCCACCAGGCTCCCCCATCCCTGGGATTCTCTAGGCAAGAATACTGGAGTGGGAAGTTTGCCACTGTTTCCACTGTTTCTCCATCTATTTGCCATGAAGTGATGGGACCAGATGCCATGATCTTTGTTTTCTGAATTTGAGCTTTAAGCCAACTTTTTCACTCTCCTCTTTCACTTTCATCAAGAGGCTCTTTAGTTCTTCTTCACTTTCTGCCATAAGGGTGGTGTCAGCTGAATATCTGAGGTTATTGATACTTCTCCCAGTAATCTTGATTCCAGCTTGTGCTTCATCCAGCCCAGTGTTTCTCATGATGTACTCTGTATATAAATTAAATAAGCAGGGTGACAATATACAGCCTTAACGTACTCCTTTTCCTATTTGGAACCAGTCTGTTGTTCCATGTCCAGTTCTAACTGTTGCTTCCTGACCTGCATATAGGTTCCTCAAGAGGCAGGTCAGGTAGTCTGGTATTCCCATCTCTTTCAGAATTTTCCACAGTTTATTGTGATCCACACAGTCAAAGGCTTTGGCATAGTCAATAAAGCAGAAATAGATGTTTTTCTGGAACTCTCTTGCTTTTTTGATGATCCAGTGGATGTTGGCAACTTGATCTCTGGTTCCTCTGCCTTTTCTAAAACCAGCTTGAACATCTGGAAGTTCACAGTTCACGTATTGTTGAAGCCTGGCTTGGAGAATTTTAAGCATTACTTTGCTAGCATGTGAGATGAGTGCAATTGTGCAGTAGTTTGAGCATCCTTTGGCATTGCCTTTCTTAGGGAATGCTAAGCTAGAATCATATCATATAATGTAATCACAGGAGTGGTGACATTGCATCACTTTTTTCCTATTCTATCAGATAGAAGTCAGTCACAGGTTGTATCTGCGCTCAAGGAGAAAGGACTATACAAAGGCATGGGCACCAGGAGGAAGAGATCACTGGCATTGTGTTGGGGTCTGAGCTCTCATTTCCTTATCTAGATTGAAAAACAAAGAAAGAAAGTGAAGTCTCTTGGTCGTGTCTGATTCTTTGCAACCCCATGGACTGTAGTAGCCTACCAGGTTCCTCCGTCCATGGGATTTTCCAGGCAAGAATACTGGAGTGGGTTGCCATTTCCTTCTCCGGATCTAAATTGGAAGTAATAGGGAATTTCCTGGCAGTCCAGTGGTTAGGACTCCACACTTTCACCACTGAGGGTCTGGGTTCAATCCATGGTCAGGGAACTCAGTTCAGTTCAGTTCAGTCACTCAGTCGTGTCCGACTCTTTGTGACCCCATGAATCCCAGCACACCAGGCCTTCCTGTCCATCACCAACTCCCAGAGTTCACTCAGACTCACGTCCATCGAGTCAGTGATGCCATCCAGCCATCTCATCCTCTGTCCTCCCCTTCTCCTCCTGCTCCCAATCCCTCCCAGCATCAGAGTCCTTTCCAGTGAGTCAACTCTTCGCATGAGGTGGCCAAAGTACTGGAGTTTCAGCTTCAGCATCATTCCTTCCAAAGAAATCCCGGGACTGATCTCCTTCAGAATGGACCGGTTGGATCTCCTTGCAGTCCAAGGGACCTGT
>NW_011495057.1:1606277-1609819 GCF_000754665.1 Bison bison bison | reverse complement strand
TTTAAGCCAACTTTTTCACTCTCCACTTTCACTTTCATCAAGAGGCTTTTTAGTTCCTCTTCACTTTCTGCCATAAGGGTGGTGTCATCTGCATATCTGAGGTTATTGATATTTCTCCCAGCAATCTTGATTCCAGTTTGTGCTTCTTCCAGTCCAGCATTTCTCATGATGTACTCTGCATAGAAGTTAAATAAGCAGGGTGACAATACAGACAGGTCAGGGAACTAAGATACCACAAACTGGGTGGTGGAGCCACAGAGAGAGAGAAAAAAAAGGAAGTGATGGTTCTTTTTTTTTTTTAATTGGAGTATAGTTGCTTTACAATGTTGTGTTAGTCTCAGCAAAGTGAATCAGCTATACATATACATATAGCCCATCTTTTTTGGGTTTCCTTCCCATTTAGGTCACCAGAGTTCCCTATACTACACAGTAGGTTCTCATTGTGTGTGTTAGTTGCCATCTCATCCAACCATTTCATCCTCTGTTGCCCCCTTCTCTTTTTGCCTTCAATCTTTCCCAGTATCAGGGTCTTTTCCAGTTAGTAGCTCTTCGCATCAGATGGCCAAAGTATTGGAGTTTCAGTTTCAGCTTCAGCATCAGTCCTTCCGATGACTATTCAGGGTTGATTTCTTTTAGGATTGACTGGTTTGATCTCCTTGCTGTCCAAGGGACTCTCAAGAGTCTTCGTGCTCATATGACTATCCCAGTCTCCCAACTCTTCCCACTGCCTCCCCTCCCCCCTTGGTGTACATACATTTGGTCTCTATGTCTGTCTCTATTTCTGCTTGGAAGTAATGGCTCTTTTCTTAAGGAAGATTCTGAATGTGCTTCTTACAGGAAATGTTGCAGGGAGGAAGCCAATTCTGACTCCACGTTGGAACTTTCTTTGACTTGCTTTTCGTTGCTTTTATTTTATAATGATACAGAGTGGTTTGCCTCAGAGAATCCTGCCCCTCTGCCTGTCTGTTAAACTAGAGTGCCTTTGTTTAGAACCCTGTTCACCTGTGGATGGCAGGAAAGAAGAAATTAACACATCCCCTGCCTGAGGCTTGCCATTCTAGGAGATATTTGCAAGATTAATGGCCTTTTTACTTTGCATCCTCACCTCCCCTCATCTCTAATATGTAAAAGAACCTGGCATCCAGACCCTATAAAATGGTTCTCTTGTGGCGCTAGCCTGCCATCTTGTTGGTCTGCTGGCACTCCAATTAAAATCTCTTCCTTGCCTCAAGACCTCCTCTTTCGGATTCATCCTCCTATCATGCGGTGAGCGGAGAGTGAGCCTGGATTTAGTGACAGAAACTTGGGCCTCTTCCATTTCAACCATTTTGTTTTAGAGACAAGACTGGAGGCTCTGAAAGAATAAATGATCTAAACTTGGTGGATGAGTTCAGAATTGCTTACTTGCAGGTAAGCACCTTTTCTGCACACTGGGATGCCAATGAAGAATTTTATATTTTTCACTTCAAACTTAAGCAAAATGACATATACATGTATCTGTTGGTGGGGCAGGGTACAAAGCAGGAACAGGCATTGCAAAGAATGCGGCAAGTAAATTGTCAAGGATGGCAACCATCATGGCAACCACCATATGCCTTTGAGTTTCTGGATGTGTTCAAGTACAAGAGTCAGTGACTGAAAGAGAATTACTTACATTCAGGTGGAAGCCAATACATACATTATTTCATTTAGTCATCATGGGAAATAGATGGGGAAACAGTGGAAACAGTGTCAGACTTTATTTTTTTCAGCTCCAAAATCACTGCAGATGGTGATTGCAGCCATGAAATTAAAAGACGCTTACTCCTTGGAAGAAAAGTTTTGACCAACCTAGATAGCATATTGAAAAGCAGAGACATTATTTTGCCAACAAAGGTCCATCTAGTCAAGGCTATGGTTTTTCCTGTGGTCATGTATGGATGTGACAGTTGGACTGTGAAGAAAGCTGAGCACCGAAGAATTGATGCTTTTGAACTGTGGTGTTGGAGAAGAGTCTTGAGAGTCCCTTGGACTGCAAGGAGATCCAACCAGTCCATTCTGAAGGAGATCAGCCCTGGGATTTCTTTGGAAGGAATGATGCTGAAGCTGAAACTCCAGTACTTTGGCCATCTCATGCGAAGAGTTGACTCACTGGAAAAGACTCTGATGCTGGGAGGGATTGGGAGCAGGAGGAGAAGGGGAGGACAGAGGATGAGATGGCTGGATGGCATCACTGACTCGATGGACATGAGTCTGAGTGAACTCCGGGAGTTGGTGATGGACAGGGAGGCCTGGTGTGCTGCACGACTGAGTGACTGAACTGAACTGAATAACTCTGTAAGGCAAAAATTACTGTTCTACAGACTGAAAAACAACACAGGCTCAGTGAAGATAATAATTATTCTGAGTAATGGCAACCATCAAGTTGCAAAGACCAAACCATAGCCAAACAACATAAACTGCTCACTCTTGCCCACTCCATTTCCCTATCACTTGTTTATACCATTAATTTACAATTCTGTGAAATCTGTCATAGTCTACACAGCCCTTGCCTTTTTCCCTTTGCACTCTTGGTACCTTTTGGTGCAAGGAGCTCATAACAATGGATTGTTAAATCTTCTAATCCCTTCAGATGCATGTGAGCAGCTCCTGGCTTTAGTCATGTTGCCATAAATAAGCCTAGCAGGGGCTACTTCATAAAATGGTTTCTCCTCTGTACTTTAGGTAACTCTCAATTTCCATGTGTCTATAAGTTGAAAACGTTAAAGAACCACAAATAAGCTTTTAAAAATGTTGAATCCCAGTTCCTACTCTTGATCTCATTTATTTTCAGGAACCACTTCTCATTTAAGGCATACTCAGCTACTTAAAGGATTCAGGGAGATTTAAAGTCAGTACGAGTGCCCTCACCGTTGACTGTTTATAGAGTATTTTTTCTGTTTTGATAGTTTTCGGGAGGCAACACAGCTTCCTCGGGGGATGTAGGATTTTTTTTCACTATGTAGGGCATTCTCCCAACATGCATGAACTCCGCAAATCTTTTAAGTCCAGGGTATCCTTCCTCGGTACCCTAAACCTGCTAGTTTATTACATACAGGATTAACCAGGACCCTGGCAGAATCGGTCAAGGTCACCGGGGCAGGTGCCACTAACCCAGAACCTGACAGCACGCTTCCAGGCCCATTTCCATCTTCGCTCTCCCACCCCCACTCTCACTCCCACCCCCCACTCCGGGGGTTCGCTCGGGCTGACGGCGA
The DNA here is from genome assembly GCF_000754665.1 of Bison bison bison. Taxonomy (NCBI): domain Eukaryota; kingdom Metazoa; phylum Chordata; class Mammalia; order Artiodactyla; family Bovidae; genus Bison; species Bison bison. The sequence continues at coordinate 1,606,583 of NW_011495057.1, read as the reverse complement.
CTTGGTCCGGAGACGCCTCCTCCGCCCTAGCGGTGGCCCAGCTTGGCACCGCGCCTCTGGAAGCTTCCTGAGTGGCAGGCGGTGTGGGCGGCCCGGGGGAAACCGGGGCGGAGCCGGCGGCGGCCGGGGGGCCGGGCTACGCCTCCGCGGGCTGATCGACCGCGCCGGCTGGCGGAAGCCGCGCTTAGCCGGGCTGGAGCCGCTCGGGTGGAAGGTCCGAGGCAGCGCCGCGCCCGCTTTTGCCGTCTAGCCGGCCTCCAGCCCCAAGACCCGCTCGCCCGCGGTCCCCGCGCCCCGCACCGCCCA
>NW_011495057.1:1582231-1606177 GCF_000754665.1 Bison bison bison | reverse complement strand
AGCTCTCGCACTACTTGGAGCATCAAGTCCGGGTGGGTTTCTTCGGTTCAGGCGTGGGCTTCTCCCTGATCCTGGGCTTCAGCGTCGCTTACGCCTGCTACTACCTGAGCAGCATTGCCAAGGTGAGCCGGGGGATGGCGCGGGCGCCTTGGCACAGGGCCGCGGGCAGCTTTGCCGGGAGTGACAACAGCAGGCGAAGCCGGAGGTGCCGCTGGCAAGCCAAGGGCGAGTGGCCGGGGCCATCCGGGGGGCCCCTTTCCCCGGCATCTGATGGATGCCCTCCGAGAGCGCGGGACCCTGCTGACCTCGGCGCGGGTGGCGCTGCCCGGTCACCTTTAGCTAACCCGGCGGAGCTGCCCCTGAGATGCTCTCTTAACATTTTTCAGGGTGACTCCCGGGCGTCAACTCTCGCCTTTACCTAGAGAGGTTTAATAAACCGCTCTTAGGTTCGTTGTGTTTGAAGAACTTGCATCAGGCTTCCAAGAAGGATATTAATCAGACGGGTCTCGCGCGCTGGGGGACTAGTCTGCGCTTGTTACTGGTTTACGGTTGGCAGAAACTTTGCTCTGTTCTGGGCCCTTCACTGATACTGGCTCTCTCCACAGAAGCCCCAGTTAGTGACGGGGGGTGAGAGTTTCAGCCGCTTCCTTCAGGACCACTGTCCCGTGGTGACAGAAACCTACTACCCGACCGTCTGGTGCTGGGAGAGTCGAGGACAGACGCTGCTGAGACCTTTCATCACTTCCAAGCCCCTGGTGCAGTACAGGAAGTATGTAAATGTCCATTTTTCAGTCATTTCTTCAGAGTCACAGTGTTTTGCATACTTTCAGTGTTTGGTTCGTAGAACCTCTGGCTTAGGACGTATATAGAAGAGCAAGGAGGGATGAAGGTGGAAGGTACGTGTGCCACACACGCGCAACCGCAGGAAGATACTCACGTGTCACCTTTCATCACTGTGTTGGGGAGGTGCTCTGGTGTAAACGGTTTATTTCTCAGATGACAGAGGTGCTTGGGACTTACTCTTTTCCCAATTTGCCCTGCATCTGGCTCTGAGAACCTAGATTCTTTGATGATGTACATTGAACTGGTGGTGGGGGTGAGATGGATGCTAGTTAATTTGGACTTTCTGTGATGGACCCCAGTAAAATGCTTATCATATTGATAAGCAAATGGGTTTCAATGATAATGTCCTTAAGGTGTTAAAAGATGTGGTCCAGAATATATCAGTAACCAGGAGATTTAAACGGTGCTTATTATTAATTTTCCTGAGTCATCTATTCCTTTCTGGAATTTCTTTTGTTGTCTGGAACTTGCACTATTTATTTGGGAAAATTCTTCAAGGTTGTAGATACGGTGTGAGAAGTACTTTGACACCTTTAAGAAGCCAATTTTGTAATATGCACTATGAGGAGACTCCATTATAGAGTGAAGACAGCAAGAGCAGTGACCAGATCGCCAGTTTACTTACTCATCATTTCCCTGTTGAATTATTTGGATGACCTCAATCAAATAGGGGTTCAATGCTGGGTATTTCAGAGTAATGAGGAAATGGTTAAAATAAGTATGTGACGTAGTTTGAAGTTCATTTTTGTATACTACCTTTTACTGATCTTGCTGAAAATACTTATTGTACTAATTTTGTGACATCCATGCAATGGAAGAAAGTGACGTGTGTGTTGGTGCAGAAAAAAGTTATTTTAAGATGACTAAATAACGTCAGGTATGTATACAGAATTAAGAAGTAACACTAAGTCATGACTTGCGGGACTTCCCTGGTTGTCCAGTGTTTAAGACTCTGCCCTTCCAATGCAGGGGTTGTGGGTTTGATTGATCCCTGGTCAGGGAACTAAGATCCCACATGCCATGTGGTGTGGCCAAAAAAAAAACAAAAAACCAACCATGACTTGAAACACTAAAGGAGTATATCTTTTGTATTATTTCTTTCAGTGAACTTATTAAAACTGCAGATGGAGGACAGATCTCCCTGGACTGGTTTGATAATGATAACAGTAAGCATTATATGGACGCCAGCACCCGACCTACTGTCTTATTGTTGCCTGGCCTCACTGGAACAAGCAAGGAATCCTATATCCTTCATATGATCCACCTCAGTGAAGAACTAGGATACAGGTACCCATGAATGATTTCTTTTATTTTTCACTTAATTCATTTTAAATGAGGCTTCACTGTGTCTACATGTTTGTTTCTGAAATACTTCTTATTTCTTTCATGGATTAAGTAATCCCCTAAATTTCCCTGCTTCCTTCTTTCCCTCTTTTTTTTTGTTATATAACAAATTATCTCCAAACATAGTAGTTAAAAACAGCAGCATTTCTGCTCACAATTCTGTGCGTCAACAGTTTGGGCTGAGCTCAGTTGGGTGGTTCTTTTTGCCTTGGATGGTCAGCAGCCAGGGCAACTCTTGGCTTGGGAGTCATCTGCAGCAATGGCTCGTGTCAGCTCCACGTGATCTTTCACCCTCTATCAGGCTCACCAGTGTTCACTGGGTGGCAGAGGGTCCCAAGAGTCCAAAAGTCAGACCTCCCTGGTGGTCCAGTGATTAAGAATCTGCATGCCAATGCAGGGAACATAGGTTAAAAGAAGATCCCACATGCTGTAGGGCAACTAAGCCTGTGCACTACAGCTACTGAGCCCTTGCTCAAGAGCCTGTGCTCTGCAATAAGAGAAGCCACAGCAATGAAAAGCCTGCAAACCACAGTGAAGAGTAGTCCCCGCTCACCACAACTAGAGAAAGCCCATGCACAGTAATGAAGACCCAGCACAGCCAAAATAAATAAATAAATAAAATCTAAAAAATTTTTTTAAAGAATCTAAAGTGACAGCTGCAAGTCTTCTTCAGGCCCATTCCCTGGTGGTGGCTCAGACAGTGAAGAATCTGCCTGCAGTGCAGGAGACCCAGGTTCAATCCCTGAATCAGAAAGATCCCCTGCAGAAGGGAATGGTAACCCACTGCAGTATTCTTGTCTGGAGAATTCTATGGACAGAGGAGCCTGGCGGGCTATAGTCCATGGGGTCACAAAGAGTCAGACATGACTGAGCAACCAACACTACAGTTTAAGCATGCTCACAATATTGTTTCTGCCAGATTGTAGTCAAAACAAGTCATGCGGTCAGCCTTAAGTCAGCAGGTAAGAACTTAGACTCCACCTCCTATTAAGTATGTTTGCAGTCTATTGGAGACAGTCAGGTGGTTTCAGTGCCACTGACATTAAAAAAAAAAAAAAAAGGGTCCTGTACTTTGGTACAAGTCTAGACTGAGTCCTTAGGCTGCAAAACAGATCTAAGTCACTGATGATCCCTTGCACGGGATGAAGCAGATAACAGAGCCTGGGGAAAGGTGTGTAATGTGGGGGAAGTGCGCGGGCTTTAAAGACAGGTCTGGGTTCAAATGTTGGAACTGCCACTTGCAGAGCTGAAACGAATTAGGTTGTAGCAGGTGGTTTCATGCCTTGAACAAAGCAGATCTGTAGATATGTTTATCTTCCTTTGTGAACTTTCTATTCCCTGACAAGAGTAGAACAGTTTTTTTTAATAGTTTAAAGAGCAAGTACAAGCAAACCTGCTTCTTGAGAAACATCTAGTTTCCTCACAGGAATGCTTGTACATTATGATAATGTTTCTTATACAATAGAGTTGCATGAGCACCCCCAGTATCAGGATGATGCATGTGCCTTCAAGCCTCAGTTACTATCTTACGGAAAGTTCAAGTTTATAGGGAGGGTTGTGCATTCTGTCAGGTCAACAGGGAATCATTGGCGTTTCACTGGTGAGATATGATTTAGAGACAACCTAACTCCTCTCATGTGGACAACTGAAACCTAAAAATTTACTGTTACTCTTAAGTAGATGTCTTTTCCTGTACCCCAAACAAAGAGGCAGAACTTTTCTGTTAAAGTCCAGTAATTCAAAATTAATAATGAAAGGAAAGTAAGCTGAGGGTCACTTAAGGTAATGGTGAGCAGAGGAGGGCAAAGGTAAATGAAACTGAATGGGGAATGCTTGGCCTACCTTCACTGGCAGAGTGCACCATGTACTCGCTGAATTAACTTGCCTCTGGGAGGAGAAGAGAATTTGCAAGTCAGACAACTCCAGTCATTCTTCCAAATTGTATCAATTAGAAAAGTCCTTCAGCTCCCAGAGAGCAAATAAAGCAAGACGACCAGGTGGCCAAGAGTGTATTTAGAGAGAAGCCCTCACAGAAACCAGAGTACTGGAGAAAAAATTATTCCCTGTAATAAGTTATACCCATATAATTGATAAAGTAGCTGGAAATCTCATTCATTTCTCTAAGATTTCTTTAAAAAGAAATTCTATTCAATAACACAGCCTAAGAGGTATTATTTTGTATACAAGGATAATATCCTGTTTTCTTAAATCTTTTTCCTATTCTCTGAATTAAGTTCCAACACTTCCCCAGTGGCTCAGCGGTAAAGAATCTGCCTGCCAATGCAGGAGACATAGGACACTCGGTTCGATCCCTGGGTTGGGAAGAGCCCCAGGAGGAGAAAAGGGCAACCTACTCCAGTATTCTTGCTGGGAAAATCCCATGGACAGAGGAGCCTAGTGGGCTATAGTCCATGGGGTCTCAAAGAGTCAGACATGATTAAAACAAACACTGTACTGTATACTAGTTCAAGTAAGGTCAGAGAGAAAAATGGTAACTCTAAGAGCATCTTAATCATCTTCTATTGAGACCATTCATCTATTTTATGCCACCCCCAACTAATATTTAAAAAGAGTGACCTGTCTAGAATTGTGTAATAATAAGTTCATTGGCATCTAGGTCAGTTATTAAGTATTTTGGCATAATCAAGTACAGTATCCGAACCTCTGTTCCCAAAGAGCATAAACACTGTCTAGTGGAACTGACAGAGAATATTCAGTAATAAAGAAGAAATTCATTAGAGAGGACCAGGATTGGCTTCAAGTGACAGAAAACTCAGACTAACAGTGACTTAAACAAGGTACAGGTTTACTTCTCTCTCATGTGAAAATCTAAGAAGGTGGACTGAGTTTCTGTAGCATCAGAAGGGCAAGTTTTGGGACTTTCCTGGTGGTCCAGTGGCTAAGACTCTTCGCTCCCAAGCAGGGGGCCCAGGTTCAATCCCTGGCCAGGGAACTAGATCCCACATGCTGCAACCAAGAATAAATAAATAAATACTTTATTTTAATAATAATAATAATTAATAAATAAATAATAAATAAATAAATACAGTCGAATAAATAAATACTTTAAATAAATAAATAAATACTTTTTGGAAAAAAGTACGTTTCTTTTCTCATGTCACTTCATAACTTATGGCTGCTTCAGCTCCAGCTGTCACATCTGCATTCCAACCCCCAAGAAGAAGGAAAAACGGAGACTAGAGAAGGCACCATATTTTTTTAAGGATGCTTTGCAACAAATGTGCTTGTTAGTTTTGCTTTCCTCACATGGGTCTGCTCTTTCTTAGCTGGAAAGGATGTTTGAGAGTAAAATTTTTATTTGGAGCAGCTATGTACCCAGAGGAAACTGGGGGACTCTGTTACTGAGGAAGAAGGGGAGGGTGGACATTGAGAGATCCCGGACAGTCTCCAGCACTGACTGATCAGAGCGTTGCAAGGGCCAGGATTCTGTACTGCCAGGAAGCAAGCGAGACACTTTATAGAGGGAAGAAATAGGTCAGCATGGTTGGATGCAACTGAAAGGGCCAGGAGAATGAGGGTGGATAAAGGACAATCTGAGACTATGTAGCAGGGCAGGAGGAAGGAAGCCCAGCTGCTGGGCAAAAAAGGCCTCAGGAAACAAGAGCGAGTCACACATTTGTTTGTTTATTTGGCCGAACGGCTTACAGTAGCCTAGTTCCCTGACCAGGGATTGAACCTGGGTCCCCTGCAATGGGAAGTGTGGAGTCCTAACCCCTGTACTGCCAGGGAATTCCTGGATCACACAGTTAAATTTTGACAGAGAAAAGAGAGAAACAGCAGAAGAGGACAAAAGGATCAATTGAGGAATTAGTCAAGATTGCAGGCTTATGTTTCAAAAAATTTCCTTCTTGACACACTTAAAAAATACTCACAGGGGCTTCCCTGGTATCTTAGTTGTAAAGAATCCTCCTGCCAATGCAGGAGACCCGGGTTCAATCCCTGAGCCAGGAAGTTCCCACATGCTGTGGAACAACTAAGCCCTTGCACCGCAGCTACTGAAGCCAGTGTGCCCTAGAGCCTGTGAGAACAAGAGAAACCACAGCAATGAGGAGCCCTCACGGTGCAAATAGAGAGTAGCCCCAGCTCACTGCTTCCATGGTGGTAAAGAATCTGACTAAAATTCAGGCGACCTGAATTCAAAAGCCTGGATCTAGAAGATCCCCTGGAGAAGATAATGGCTACCCACTCCAACATTCTTGCCTGGAGAATTCCATGGACAGAGGAGACTGGCGGGCCATAGTCCAGGGGGTTGCAAAGAGTCGGACACAAGTGAACACCTAACACACCAGCTCACTGCAACTTGAGAAAAGCCCGCCCGCCCCCACAGCAACGAAGACCCAGCACAGCCAAAAAGAAAGAAATTAAAACAAAAAAATTTTTTTAAAGAACATTAAAAAAATACAGAAAGCACTGATTTCTTCTGTGGTTTGATAGGACTGATATCTCCTGTCCTTCACAGCAGAGCCCACTATTGGGAGCAAGGATGCCAGTGTCCATCATTTATCTTTCTGAGATATTTAAAGTGGGCGATGATTTATTTTTTAAATTTTAAGATGTTTAATAGGTGTATGAAGTTGACAAAGAAGTAAAGGTCAAGTGGATCAAAATGCTTCAGCAAATGTCTTTTCAACATGAAAGTAATGCAGAAATACAGACAATTCCAGTGTCAACCTTTGACCATCAATAACTCTTTTACCTATGGGAAAGAAGAAAATTAGAGATATTTATGTTTCCTAGTTTAAAACTTACCATTATTGTAACTCTTAGGGCTACAAATATTTCAGGAAGAATAAATACACATCACATGCAGAGAACTCAAAATTTCTTGATAACGCCACATAGTTGCTAATACAGACACATCAACCTAATATCTGTTGTCTCCTTTTATCACTTTTTGTATTTTCTGTCTTTTTAATTTTCTCTATTTGCTACTGTAGATTGTTTTAGCCTAAGAGCTACTCCTTTATTCTCCTTTCCGTTAAAGTGGGAGATGATTTTCAAGAGGTTAAAATTTGACTAATTGTAAATGCTCCTTCACTTTCCAGTTTGGAGTTTGGGCTTGCACATTTTTTTATGTAGAGGAAGTAGTACCAGCGGAGGCTAGATGGTTAGCTTTTCCTGAAGCATTAAGAGCACAGTGGAGGGCTGTCGGAAGACTCTTCCTGAGGGAGGAAGGAGGAGGAGAATGAACTATTGAAAATCAGGCACAAAAACGAAAGGATGAGCTTTGACTACTAGTCAAAGCTATGGTTTTTCCAGTACTCAGGTACGAATGTGAGAATTGGACCATAAAGAAGGCTGAATGCCAAAGAATTGGTGCTTTCGAACTGTGGTGCTGGCGAAGACTCTTGAGAGTCCCTTGGACTGCAAGGAAATCAAACCAGTCAATCCTAAAGGGAATCAACCCTGATTATTCATTGGAAGGACTGACGCTGAAGCTGAAGCTCCAGTACTTTGGCCACCTGCTGCAGAGAGCCAACTCATTGGAAAATACCCTGATACTGGAAAGGATTTCAGGCAAGAGAATGACAGAGCATGAGATGATTAGATGGCATCACCAACTCAATGAACATGAGTTTGCGCAAACTCATGGTTTTGAGCTTTTGAGTTTTGAGCAAATTCAAGGAGATGGTGAAGGACAGGGAAGCCTGGCATGCTGCAGTCCATGGGGTTGTAAGAGTTGGACACAGCTTAGTGACTGAACAACAATCTAAAAGCAGTATCTTAGATAAGACATCATTTTAAATTAACATCAGAATGTTTTTTATCTGAAAGTATGTTTATGATTTTTTGTTAAAATAATTTCATTTTTGAAGTTTTGAAAATGAGTCAGTTGATTATTCATGAGACTGGCTAGATGAGATAATGCTAAATGTTAGAAAGCATTGAATGAGGTATGTAGCTTATTTAATGGCATTTCTGGGAAAGGATATGGTGGATGCCAACAAGTGATCCTGTTCTCTAGGGAACTTGCTGTTAGATGTTCCACTATAAAATGATACCTTAATTAACAAACTTTCAGGGACAAAGCTCTTTTTATCAGAGCTGACATGCACTCAAAGGGTACTCTGTGTTCAGAGCACCCATCTTTTTGGAAAAAGAGACTTCAATGTTACTAGTTTAGATAGCATGGGGCAACATAGTGAGTTATTTAAGTGGATCACCAAGTCAAATCTGCCTGCATTCAGAATCCAGCCTTGTCACATACTACCCATGTTTCCATGGACGAATTATTTAGTTAATCTGTGCCTCAATTTTCTCATCTGTAAAGACACCTATACTTCACAGGGGTATAAGGATTGCATGTAATGTGTATGAAGAACCTTGGCCCATGATGAACATTTGTTAAAGTATTAAGCTAGGAAAGTTAAAGAAGTGAAGCAGGCCATGGTCTGGCTTAGAAAAGACCCTCGGAAAAGACCCTCGGACTTCCCTGGCGATCAAGTGGTTAATTAAGACTCTGAGCTTCCAATGCAAAGGGCATTGAGCGTGGGTTCCATCGCTGGTCAGGGAATTAAGATCCCACATGCCTCACATTCTTTTAGTCTGGCCAAGGAGCATCATTCTTTTAGTCTGTTCAGATGGAAATGAGGTACTTACTTCCTTGGCCCTATTACCAGCTGAGAAACCATCCTAGGAGGGCCCAGAGACAGCAGTGTGCCTGGCCAGGCAGTGGGCAGAACAGGGAGAAGGAAGGTGAGACCTGGCTAAGGTGGAGCAGCCATTGGAATCTACGTCCTAGAACACATACATGTCTCTGACTTGATTTGGGGAGATAAAGTTGCCAGCAGTGGGCTGTGACGTAGAGTAATTCCTGTTAGTTCATTATTATTATTTATTTTATTTTTTATTAAAATATTATTATTATTAATGTAGAACTCTTTTGTTCTTAAATAGCATTTTCTGTAAGTTAGTTCAACTGGGTCTTAAGTTAACAGAAATACCAAAGAGACCCAGCTAGAATTCAAATTAGTAAGATAAAATATGAGAATGTCAGAAAACAACTGAGTAAATGTTAGGGAAAATGGGAGCACTAATGGGGAAAAAAGATTCCAATAAGACATTTTCAGAGATTGTTGAAAAAGAACTCTTGACACTAATGGTATAATAAGGTTTTCAGCTTCCTCACATCAAAGATAACTGACGTTTTCCCCTTGTGGCCCTGGTTTTGAAATATTTAGCCTAATAAATTGCATTTAGTTAAATGTTAACTTGTTGGTCTCTTTTCGTTTTAAATTCACGAGGACACTTAGAGCTTGTGATCAGCACGAAATAATTAGAATTGCTATTTTTGTTTACCATAATTAAATTTAGCTTTGTTGAGTGCCTGCCACATAATAGGTGCCATATACAAGTTATTTTATTTAATATGAACTCAATTCCAAGATATATATTACTAACCCCATTTTACCAACCAAAAACAGAACTATAGTGTTAGTAATTTCACCAAAATTAAACAGTGTGACAGGGTTAAGTTTCCACTGTGCAGCCTTGCTGCAGAAAAATACACGACTTCTGTTCAGTTCAGTTCAGTCACTCAGTCGTATCTGACTCTTTGCGACCCCATGGACTGCAGCTCGCCAGGTTTCCCCGTTCCATCACCAACTGACTTCTGTTAGGCTGTTTGAAATCTTGGTCATTTTTGAAAACTCTCCTTTACTACATTTTCACATCCTTGGATATCTCAGGCTCCCAACTTGGGAACAATTAGCTCCTCAAGTCTCGTGATTTTTGCTTATAGACCTGTAATATCACAGGACTCAATTTTATCAGGAAACTGTAGACACAACAGGCAAATAAGTCATGTTTCCTACTCAGAGAATAGATTTTATAGGGAAAGAGTTGAAACAAGAGAATGAGAGAATGAGGCTCATGATTTATGAATTAACTTTCGCTGTTCTCCATTACCGTGTGATAATCAGGAGCTGGGCATTAATGTGGTCAGTAATATATTCTCGTTAATTATGTGTTTGATTTCTGATGCTTCATATTCTAGAAGAAAGTATATGAATTATATTTATCTGTCTTGATGTCCTTCTGATCTTAGTGAGGTTGGAAATATTCAGGTATTATCATTTTTTAATAAGAATGTATTACACTGTTGGATGTAGTGTTATACAATTGTAAATCAGGTTATGATAGTTGATTAGGTTATACAAATGTGAATTAGGCTAAGATAGTTGTTAATGTTATTCATATACTTTATATCTTTACTAATTTTTTTGTCTTGCTGATGTGAGGATGTTAGAATCAACTATGATTGTGGATTTTCTATTTCTCCATTTAATTCTATCAATTTTTAGGTCATGTATTTGGAACCTCTGTTATGAGTCACATGTACATTTATGATTGTTAATCTTCCTGGGAATGAACTCTTACATCATTATGAAATGTCTTTCTTTGTCTCTGGTTGTGACATCTATCTGATAATACTGTATCCACTCTGTCCTACTTAGGCTTTTATTTATGTGATATATCTTTTTTTATACTTTAACTTTCAAAGTATCTATGTTTATTTTCAGTGCCTTGCTTGTAGATAGCATATAGTTGGGTCTTGAAGGTTTTTATCCAGTCTGACAACATCTGCCTTTTAATTAAAGCTTTTAAGTCCAATCACATTAAATGTCTTTATAGATATGCTAGATATCAAGTTTACTGTATTACTGTTTAATATTTTACTGTTGTATGATTTTTGATTCCCTCCTTCCCCTGTCGCTTTTCTCTCTCTTTTTGAGTCTATGAATTGTGTCTTTTAAAATCAAAATTGTCAAAATTTCGGCCATTATTTCTTTAAATATATTTTCTGTCCTATTCTCTCCTCTCCTTCTGGATCCAAAATTACAGGCATGTTTGATCTTTTGATAATGTCCCCCAAATCAATGAAATTTTATTCATTTTTTTCCAATCTTTTTTTTTCCTCTCTCATCTTGAGATTGGAACTGCAATTTGCAAATCCAGTGAATATTTTTTATTTCAGTATTGTATTTTTTTAACCTAGGCTTTCCATTTTTGATAGGTTTTATTGTTCTGGAAAATTCATTACAAGCTAATTTTCATCTATGTCCTTGAGGACAGTTATAAAAGCGGCTTGAAATCCACGCCTATTCATTCTAACACCTTGGACTGTCTCAGCTTCAGTTACATTGATTATCTTATCTCTTGAGTTGGGCCACATTTTTCTGTTTCTTCACAGTATAGTAATTGTGGATTTTGTTCTGAACAATTTGAATGATCCATTGTAGAGACTCTGGATTCTGTTATGTATTTCTAAAGAGTTTCTATACATTTTCCAATGACTAATTTTTGTTTTTCAGGCAGATAATTTGAGTAAATTCAAACTTCAAACTCTGTCCCATCTGCGGCAGACAGCAGCTGAGGTCTCTGTTCAGGTTTTCATCCTTAACTGGACTGCTTGGGGCCCATGGCGCAGAAAACTCAGTCAGAGCTTTGCACCCAGTGTCTTTATCCAGAATTTAGGCCTCTGCCTCTGTATCTCTCTCTTTTCTGAGGTTTCTCCCCTCATTTTCTCTTATAGTTGCAGCAAATTCTGTTTTCTGATTTTTCAAGCCCATGAGACTGAACATTTTTATTTGACCTTTATCTATTACTGGATAATACCAGCTGGTGCCTCCCCTCAGGCAAAAAGCTGTGAAAGGAGACTTATCCAATGCCATTTTTTTTCTTCCAAGTGTCAAGTCCCATTTAGTTTCTGCCTGCTTTGGGTGTTCTCCATTGCCTTTATAATTTATCAAGCATTTAGTTATTACTCTATGGAAGGGCTGGCCTTGCAGGATCTACCATGACATTTCTGGAAGCAGAACTTCCTTGTCACTTTTCCTTAGCCTGGCAATCTGCACCCTAAGCCTATTTTGATCCTAACTTATTATTTTTTTTAATTTTCTTTAGTTTCTATCGTTAGCCTAACATGATCTATTTTCTCATCCCTTAGAAACTTTTATACATTCCTACATGGTGGCTCAGATGGTTAAGAATCTGCCTGTGATGCAGGAGACTTGGTCTTCCTGATCTCTAGGTCGGGAAGATCCCCTAGAGAAGGGAATGGCAACCCACTCCAGTATTCTTGCCTAGAGAATACCATGGATAGAGGAGCCTGGAGGGCTACAGTCCTTGGGGTCACAAAGAGTTGGACACGACTGAGCAGCTAATATTTTCACTTTTTCTTCTTGAGGCCAGGAACCTTATATTTTTATTTTGTTTTTCTCCTACAAGCACGAACTGAATCTTTAACCCAGTAACTAGTCTGTTCAATAAATTTTCGAATGAATGAGTCATTCCAATATTAATACTCATGTAAAATGCCTAGAATAATCTGTTGTTATTATCTGAAATCAAAATACTGATCCCTGAATATTCTTCTCACTCCAGACTTTGCTGATTATTCTGTTCATTCATAGACTCAAAGACTCGTGGAAGCTTAGAACTGAAAAATAAAGTTGTATGATAAAAATTCCTTTGTTCTTGTGGATCACTGGGCTTGAGCAGATTCAAGGCTATCTGACTCATTTCTTTGTAACAGTGGTTCTCAACCACGTGGTTCTCAATAGCCCTTCTACAAAGAAGTACTTGATCCAAAATGCCCATAGTGCCCAACGTTGAGAAATCCTGCCTTGCGGGTAGCTCTCTGCCTCTTACTTAACCTTCATTAAGAGCTTTCCTAGTTAATGTGGTCTGTTGTCATAGAAAATTCTCAATTCCAGGTTTTATTTATTTAGTGTCTCCTCTTTATTTGTATTTTACCTGTTTTAAGAAGAAAATTTAAATAGTTAAAATGCACAGGAAAAATAAGTTTTACAGAACAATTTCCCTCATATACATACCCTTTAAAATTACTTGGGAGGGAACTTCTCTTGTGGTCCAGTGGCTAAGACTCCATACTCCCAATGCAGGGGGCTTGGGTTTGAACCCTGGTCAGGGAACTTGATCCCAGATGCCACAGCTAAGAGTTTGAATGGATCCTGCATGTTGCAACTAAGACCTGGTAAAGTCAAATAAATAAAACTTAAAAAATAAATAGATAAATAGTTTGGGAGAAATTGTGAAAATAATTTGGATAGAGCAGTTATAAAGTTAAGAGGGGCCTATCAAATGTCTTAGGAAGAGTAGTTGTATTTCAACCATTTCTTTTCATTTTGCTAAAGTGTCCCCTGATGATGGTGAAGGCAGAAAAGGGGTTAAACGAGAGCAGCTAACTGATTGTCACCAGTTGGATGGGAGAAGGGAGCCATGTGGAAGCCTTCAGGCTTCCTGCCTCCAAAGCTGCCCTGTCTATCCTCCTGTATCTCTCTGCCTCATTCCCAAGGCTAGAGGTAGATACTGTGGTGAACGCATATCTTAATCTATAGAAGTACATACAGATGATTGAACAGGGTCAAGAACAAAGGCCTGTGGAGGGGTCAGTACATTTTCTCCTCTAGCGAGAGGTATTGGAGCTGTGAGCCACTGTTCAGAGTTGGCTAAAAGAAAGTGCAGACATCTCTGTGTGCAGTTTGGAAGAAAATCCCAGGTGCATAGGCTGCTCTTTCCTGAGTGTGCAGATCATCGCTTTCTTTCCCCTCACTAGCTCTGTCCCCTTCTCTCGGGACAGTCACATGATGATATCTTACCTTGGAAGCCATTTTTAATCCTGAAGTCGTGTTTGCATGCTGAAAGTGGTTCTTTTCTGAATGACGGAAAGCTTCAAGGTCATAATTAAATTTAGCTCCAATTCCTGTGTTACTTAGGTGCTTATGCAATAAATACAAGTGGCTGTCTTGCCATTCTTTCTTAGCAAAGATTAACTGACCATGCAGCACTTTAACTTTCCTGCATGTTTTTGTAGTATATTTTAAATCTTTCTCTAACTAGTCAATAAAATTTAATATTTCTAGCCTTTTCTCAAATCAGAGTTCTGAGATTTTAAAACATGTGTCTTCTTTAAGTTCAGTTCAGTTCAGTTGCTCAGTCGTGTCTGACTCTTTGTGACCCCATGGACTACAGCACGCCAGGCTTCCCATCCATCACCAACTCCCGGAGTTGACTCAAACTCATGTCCATTGAGTCAGTGATGCCATCCAACCTTCTCATCCTCTGGCGTGCCCTTCTCCTCCCACATTCAATCTTTCCCAACATCAGAGTCTTTTCAAATGTCAGTTCTTTGCATCATATGGCCAAAGAACTGGAGTTTCAGCTTCAGCATCAGCCCTTCCAATTAATATTTAGGACTAATTTCCTTTAGAATGGACTGGCTGGATCTCCTTGCAGTCCAAGTGAATCTCAAGAGTCTTCTCCAACACCACAGTTCAAAAGCACCAATTCTTCGGCAGTCAGCTTTCTTTATAGTCCAACTCTCACATCCATACATGACTACTGGAAAAACCATAGCTTTGACTAGACGGACCTTTGTTGACAAAGTAATATCTCTGCTTTTCAATATGCTGTCTAGATTGGTCATAACTTTTCTTCGAAGGAGCAAGCATCTCTTAATTTCATGGCTACATTCACCATCTGCATTGATTTTGGAGCCCCCCAAAATAAAATCTGTCACTGTTTCCATTGTTTCCCCATCTATTTGCCATGAAGTGATGACACCAGATGCCATGATCTTTGTTTTCTGAATGTTGAGTTTCAAGCCAACCTTTTTACTCTCCTCTTTCACTTTCATCAAGAGGCTCTTTAGTTCTTCACTTTCTGCCATAAGGGTGGTGTCATCTGCATATCAGATGTTACTGATATTTCTCCCAGTAATCTTGATTCCAGCTTTTGCTTCATCTGGTCTGGCATTTCTCATGATGTACTCTTCATATAAGTTAAATAAGCAGGGTGACAATATACAGCCTTGATGTACTCCTTTTCCTATTTGGAACCAGTCTGTTGTTCCGTGTCCAGTTCTAACTGTTGCTTCCTGACCTGCATACAGATTTCTCAAGAGGCAGATCAGGTGGTCTGGTATTCCCATCTCTTTCAGAATTTTCCACAGTTTGTTGTGATCCATACAGTCAAAGGCTTTGGCAGAGTCAATAAAGTAGAAGTAGATGTTTTTCTGAAACTCTCTTGCTTTTTTGATGATCCAGCGGATGTTGGCAATTTGATTTCTGGTTCCTCTGCCTTTTCTAAATCCAGCTTGAACATCTGGAAGTTCACAGTTCACACACTGTTGAAGTCTGGCTTGAAGAATTTTAAGCATAACTTTGCTAGCATGTGAGATAAGTGCAATTGTGTGATAGTTTGAGCATTCTTTGGCATTGCCTTTCTTAGGAATTGGAATGAAAACTGACCTTTTCTAGTCCTTTGGCCACTGCTGAGTTTTCCAAATTTGCTGGCATATTGAGTACAGCACTTTCACAGCATCATCTTTTAGGATTTGAAATAGCTCAACTGGAATTCCATCACCTCCACTAGCTTTGTTCGTAGTGATGCTTTCTAAGGCCCACTTAACTTCACATTCCAGGATGTCTGGCTCTAGGTGAGTGATCACACCATCGTGATTATCTGGGTCGTGAAGATCTTTTTTGTACAGTTCTTCTGTGTATTCTTGCCACCTCTTCTTAATAACTTCTGCTTGTGTTAGGTCCATCCCATTTCTGTCCTTTATTGTGCCCATCTTTGCATGAAATGTTCCCTTGGTATCTCTAATTTTCTTGAAGAGATCTCTAGTCTTTCCTATTCTATTGTTTTCTTCTATTTCTTTGCATTAATCACTGAGGAAAGCTTTCTTATCTCTCCTTGCTATTCTTTGGAATTCTGCATTCAAATGGGTATATCTTTCCTTTTCTCCTCTGCCTTTTGCTTCTCTTCTTTTCATAGCTGTTTGTAAGGCCTCCTCAGACAACGGTTTTGCTTTTTTGCATTTCTTTTTCTTGGGGATGGTCTTAATCACTGCTTCCTGTCCAATGTCACGAACCTACGTCCATAGTTCTTCAGGCACTCTATCAGATCGAATCCCCTGAATCTATTTTTCACTTCCTCTGTATAGTCATAAGGGATTTGATTTAGGTCATATCTGAATGGTCTAGTGGTTTTCCCTACTTTATTCAATTTAAGTGTGAATTTGGCAATAAGGAGTTCATTATCTGAGCCACAGTCAGCTTCTGGTCTTGCTTTTGCTGACTGTATACAGCTTCTCCATCTTTGGCTGCAAAGAATATAATCAATCTGATTTTGGTGTTGACCATCTGGTGATGTCCATGTGTAGAGTCTTCTTTTGTGTTGTTGGAGGAGGGTATTTGCTATGACCAGTGGGTTTTCTTGGCAAAACTCTGTTAGTAGGGCCTTTTAGTAGGGCCTCTTCTTTCAGTAGGGCATAATAAAGCTGTCTATCTGACCTTTCAGATGCGAGAAAGAATTTCTTTGCAAAAAATCCTGAAGTAAAATCTAAACCCCCTGAGTCCATCCAAGTCATGAGTATTTATTAGTGAATATTCAATTCATTGGTGCTAGAACCCATACGTTGATCAACAGTACCTTGAAAGAAGCAATTAGAGTACATACAAAATTGTTCTATATATTCTTAATTATAGGCTTTTTGTATTTATTTCTTTTGTGTTAAATACATCATGAAAACAAAGATAGTAAATGCTTTAAATAGACAAAAGGGATGTAGGGTTAAATTAGAACCTTAAATAATCTTGATTGATTAATTAAGTAGAAAGACAAAAAGAAAATGAATTTTAATTGACATGAATATAGATTCACTAAGCCAAAGAGAACCCATGCAGACACAAGTCAGGATTTTGTGTGAAGATGGCAAAAATACATATGTGGGGTTATGGTTGATGAAAAGTTTGTCAGTGCAGAATGACTGCGTAAAGGTAGCATGATGTTGCAACTACCACTGCTACTAATTAGCTAATGGTCTTTGTATAGTTACTGTCAGCCAGTGCTACTCTAAAGCCCTTCACTTATGACCGCTGACCCAGGACAGGCAAACAGGATTGTAGGACACAGAGCTATTCTTTCCTCCCCCAGGTCAGCCGAACACCAAGCAGTAGCATAGTGGGGACCCAGCCTTCCAGCTCAGGTGCCATGTCCCTCGCAATTCTACCTGCCATGGTGTTTTCACCGCAGGTAAAATTCCAGTCTCTATTTGCTGAGCTTTGAGGGGACAAGAGCTATTTCTCAGGATAGGAATAGATGCTCATTCCCTGGTGGATCAGATGGTAAAGAATCTGCCTTCAGTGCAGGAGATGTGGGTTCAATCCCTGGGTCAGGAAGATCCCCTGGAGGAGGAATTGGCAACCCACTCCAGTATTCTTGCCTGGAGAATCCCATGGACAGAGGAGCCTGGCGGGCTACAGTCCATGTGGTCACAAAGAGTCAGACATGACTGAGTGACTAACATTTTCATGTTACAAATAGAATAGTTAGAAGACATTTTTTAATTTGAAGCAAAAACATTTAAGTTTGACTTGTATTCAGAATTGTTTTATTCTGAATTTATTATTTATTGGAGGCCTACACATCTACATAGGAAGAAGTTGCAAAGATTCTGCTTTTGGTAGGAAAATTTAATACCACTTTGATATATAGTTTTCTGGTTTGAATCCATATGTTGACTTTAGAGAACTAGAAATGTATTTTAGTGCATTTAATGACATTATCAAACATCCTTGTTTCTTTGGAACAGATTTCTAAGAACCTTTTAATGCTCTAATACAGGCCCAGGAAGACGATTTTATATTATATTGTCAAGATCATGCATAAAAATAACAAAAATTATTTTCTTGGTTTTTAGATATGTGGTTTTTAACAACAGAGGAGTGGCGGGGGAGAATCTCTTGGTAAGTAAATTTAAAATGACAGCAGCTTAATTTTTAAAGAAATCCAGTTTTATAACAAAAAGATACTCTTTTTGATTTAAGATAACTTATTATATCAATAATACAAGTTCATTGTGGAAAAATACAGGTAAGGCGATAAAAAGGAAACTTGTAAAACCCATAATTACACAACCAGGGGAGTCTTCTTAGTCTGTGTTCATCCAGATCTTATATTTAAATTTTAAAATGTTACATATTTCTATTTTTTTAAATAAGGCCTTATTTTGTAACTCAACTTTTTATACTTACTGTAGGTTAGCATCAACAAATATTTATCAACATCATTTTTAATGAAAAACACATTTTCTTTAAAAATTAACTAGTGCCAAAAAAAAATTAACCAATAGAGTAATACTTGATTTACTTAAGAAATTTACTGTTACTGTGAAACAGATTGACTGCATGTTATATGCTTATTTGCATGCCAAAGTTTACATAGAGGAGATATTATTTTAAATCAGTTTTTTCCCCCCTTTTCTAAGCCCTAAGCTTTTGCTAGGATAGAATTTCTTGCATCTCTTGGAAAATCATCACTATCTGGTGTTCTACCTGTGAGTCGGAATGAGAAATATTACACTCACTGAAATTTTCTTGAAGCTTTTCAACTGTTAGTCCTTCACCACTTCAACAGGTCAAAGGCAATTCTATCAGAATAGAAAGAACTATTTTTTTTGAATCATTGATAGAGAACGATATTGACTATCAATAATTAAGTCATGCTGGAAATAAAAATTTACGATCATGTCACTATGTTGGTACATTATGAGAATTTGGGGGGAGAAAAGAGCTCTTGCACTTTGCTTGATAAATCCTGGAGGGGATCAAGATCAACCTGATTGCAAAAGCTAAAGTTATAAAGTGTTTATGGTCTTACTCCAGTTCCTTGTGAAGGTGAAGATTCCACTTTCCTTATTTGGTCCAGCCCTGTAGGAATCTCGTAGGTAGGTTTGTAGGTACTCTAAAAGGAAAGATTTGAATGTGTCACTGGCTCTGGACCAAGCCAGTCATTTCTGAGCAGCTCCTGTCTGCTGTGTGTCCTTCTAGATGCTTCCAGGACACAAAGCTGGGAAAGGCATGGTCTTAGCCTCTCAAGAAAATAACACGCTGAAAAGTAAAGGCCATTTGGTCCCATAAAATGAGAACAAAGGATCTGTTTGTT
Source organism: Bison bison bison (assembly GCF_000754665.1). Classification (NCBI taxonomy): domain Eukaryota; kingdom Metazoa; phylum Chordata; class Mammalia; order Artiodactyla; family Bovidae; genus Bison; species Bison bison. Next base: position 1,586,995 of record NW_011495057.1, on the reverse strand, counting down.
CAGCAAAGCTGTGTTGTATGCCTATTAAATCAGGTACCTGTACAAGGCCATAGTGAAGAATGCACACATTATTACACACAGCCCTAACCCTTTCTTAGGAAACTTGAGTTGCAAGAGACGGTACATAAGTTGCAAGAGATATATAAAAATATACACAGTACGGTGCTAATTGTGACCACAAAAAGGTGTCTTACGGCTACAGAGATTAGAGGGAAGGAGTAACTAACTCCCGGAGGAGGTGGGAGAACATAACATTGGAGGTGGGTTTGAGCTGGATCTTAAATGTTACGGTATTGAACCAGCAGAGGGGAGAGAGAAGCTTTCTCAGCATAAAGAACGAGATGTTAAAGAGCATGGACAGCAAGTCCTTATTCGTGGAGGGATAACGATGGTGATCATTTTCTCTAATGTTTATTGGGTCCTTCGAATATATCAGTTATGTCTTTTCCTATTGATGTTCAGCGATAGAAACAACCGTGTGATTTATGTGAGGGTAGCCACCATGATCCCCATTTTCTAGATGAAGAAAATGAGGCACAAGCAGGCTAAGAATGTGCCCTCACCAAGAAATTCAGAGCCAGGATTCAGACCAGGTAGGCTGACTGTGTGCTTATGTTCTTGATGTTTGTGCTGTGCTCCTTCTTATTGCTCAAGAAGTGCTAGGAATTCTCCCAGAAACGGAGGGCCAGATTTTGAAGAGTCATGTGTAGAACCCCAAGGAACCTAGTGTTGAACCATTAACTCTTTCTAAAGTCTCTTTTATGGACGTATAATTGACATATAAAATAACCTGGTCATGTTTTAGAAAGAAAACTGCAGCAGAAAAGTGATGGAGGGGAAGGAGGCTTGGAGGCTTGGCAATTACTAAAGATCTATTCAGAGTGTGAGGGGCTTCCCTAGTGGCTCAGTGGTAAAGAATCTGCCTGCCAGTGCAGGAGATGCAGGTTTGATCCTTGGGTCAGGAAGATCTCCTGGAGAAGGGAATGGCAACCCACTCCAGTATTCTTGCCTGGGAAATCTCATGGACAGAGGAGCCTGGTGGGCTACAGTCCATGAGGTCACAAAGAGTTGGACACCAAACAACAAACATCAAGAACATAAGCACACAGTCAGCCTACCTGGTCTGAGCAACCAAACAACAACAATCCAGAGTGTGAATGTAGAGGTCGGGGAAGAGAACAGAAATGAGGGGGTTTTCTGGGGCAGAAAGAATAGTATTCATTGTATTGTGGGAAGTGGAGAGGAAGGAGTCAATGTCAGCATGTCTAGTTTTGCTGAATTGTAAAAGGCTAATATGGTGAAGGGTAATATTTGCCGAAATAGGAAATGTAGGAGAATTTACAAGATTTGAGTGTTATCAAAATGACAAGTTCAGTTTTAGATGTTGGGGATGCTTTGATGTCATCCAGGTGAAAATTTCTCGTAAACACTCAGATGTACTAGACTGGCTGTCAGAAGAGACATACAGGCTGGAGAAAGGCATCATGGATTATGGGTATACAGTGGAACCAGGAGGTCAGGAGTGGATGAGAGTGCTTAGGAACCACTGGTCTAGCAAAGGATAGACTCTTAGAACATGAAAAACAGGAAGGAAGAGAAAAAAAGATGAAGAGGAGGAAGCTTGGGAAAACTTCTGCCTGAGCATTTACATTTAATTGGAAATTTACTTTGAAAGAAGGCAGCAACCCAGTAACTTTGAGCCATAAATTTGCACCTACATGCTCAGTCATGTTCTACTCTGCCTGCCAGGTTCCTCTGTCCCTGGGATTTTCCTGGCAAGAATACTGTAGTGGGTTGCCATTTCCTCCAGGGGATCTGCCCAACCCAGGGATCAAACCTGAGTCTCCTGCATTGCAGACAGATTCTTTACCTCTGAACCACTGGCAAAGCCCCATAAACTTGCATAGATTAAAAAAAAAATCTCCACAAGAATACTTCAGCAGATTTTACAAAAGGATAATAATTACATAATTTTTTTTTTTTTTACTTCTAAAGAACTCACTGAGTTCTAAGCAGGAGGATAAGAGAAGCTTGGTCTCTGGCGTCTTTTACAGTGCCTTGGTTGAATTCTGATGAACTGATACCCCCAGCAAATATCTGTATCCTAAATGCTAATTTGATCTAACTTTAAAAAGAATAGGATATCAAATGACTTAAATGTAATGACTAAGATCATGGCATCCAGTCCCATTACTTCATGGCAAATAGAAAGGGAAAAAGTGGAAGCAGTGACAGATTTTATTTTCTTGGGTTCCAAAATCACTGTGGATGGTGACTGCAGCCATGAAATTAAAGGATGCTTGCTCCTTGGAAGAAAAGCTATAACAAGCCTAGACGGTGTATTAAAAAGCAGAGATATCACTTTGCTGATGAAGTTCATATAGTCAAAGCTATGGTTTTTCCAGTAGTCATGTATGGATGTGAGAGTTGGACCATAAAGAAGGCTAAGCACTGAAGAATTGATGCTTTTGAACTTGGTGCTGAAGAAGACTCTTGAGAGTCCCTTGGACAGCAAGGAGATTGAACTAGTCAATCCTAAAGGAAATCAACCCTGAATTGGAAAGGCTGATGCTGAAACTGAAGCTCCAATACTTTGGCCACCTGATGAGAAGAGCCGACTTATTGGAAAATACCCTGATGTTGGGACAAATTGAGGGCAAGAGGAGAAGGGGGCAACAAAGGATGAGATGATTGGATGGCATCACTGACTCAATGGACGTGAGTTTGAGCAAATTCTGAGAGATAGTGAAGGACAGGGAAGCCTGGCGTGCTACAGTCTATGGGATCAAAAAGAGTGGGACATGACTTAATGACTGATCAATAACAAAAAATGAAATATAATTTAATATATATTTGTACCCAAATGGATCACAAAAACGAATTGCCAATATTGATTGTTAGAGCTGGCTTTGATATTGAGAGCTCTTGAGAGCCTTTCTTCTTTCTGCCTTAGAGCTATGAACAATGACTGTTTCAGACTAGAGGAACTCTATGAGTATTTATACCTTCCCTGTTCCAGAAATGACTGAATATAGCCCAGACCCAGAGTAAGTAAGACTTTAGGGTAGTCATGATAAAGAACAAGAGATGAATCAGCAAAGATCAAACAGGGAGAGGAACTGACTCGAACTGAAATTAATCCAAGAGAGCTAGCGAAGGTGACATAGAATTTAGGGTAAGCCATTCTCTTAGGGGGGGAAGAAAAGCAAGAGGAAAAGATTTGCTGAAATAAGTTGGTGATGTACTTAGAATTTATAGAGGTGGTTATGGCCCCTGCAAAGCAGAATAAGAAAGTAGAAATCTTCCAGCACCATATTGTCCTTATTTTTAATTAGTCTTTGCAAGATTGAGAGAAAGCCAGAAGCCTTGCTTGCTGGGAAATGAGAAGCCTGAGCTTTTCCCTCTCTGGGCCTCTGGGCTGTGGAAGACAGAGAGTCCCAGTCTTAGTAGACTAATCCTCAGATATCCCTGCAGGCATCCTCAAGGTGGACAGTGCCTTTTCTCAATTTCCTGCAGGTTGGTTTTCAAGGTCAGGAATCCAGGAAGCCAAGTTATACACAAACTTCCTCATATTAGTGATTACTTTGGGAACTGTCATGTTCCCAGCTTAGTTTAGGAATGATGATTTACAAAGAACTCAGTGAAACCTGAGTTTGTTAAAGGTTACACTCCCTCTCCTTTTATTTATAGGGTTATGCAGATTTCTATGTCCCTAAACCCAACCAGAAAACCCTCTCAGCCACTTTGGAACATATTCTGGGAGTTTCTCAAAAACTGAAAAATTGAGTTGCTGTATGATCCAGCAATGCTGCTCCTACGTATATATACAAGAAATGAAAATATTTATTCATACAATAACTTGTACACATGTATTTATAGCAGCATTATTCATAGTAACCAGGCTTCCCAGGTGGCACTAGTAGTAAAGGATCCATCTGCCAACGCAAGAGATGTAAGAGATGAGGGTTTGATCCCTGGATCAGGAAGATCTCTTGGAGGAGGAAATGGCAACCCTCTCAGTATTCTTGTGTGGAGAATCCCATGGAGAGAGGCACCTGGTGGGCTACAGTCCATGGGGTCTCAAAGAGTCAGACACGACTAAGCACACACACACACATTCATAATAACCAAAAGATGGAAGGAAACAGATGTCCATCAGCAGACAAATGGATAAATAAAATGTGGTACAGCTAGGTCATGGATTATAATTCAGCATTAAAAAATAAATAAAGTACTGATACATGCCACAATATGAAAGAGACTTGAGAACATTATGCTTAGTGAAAGAGATAAAAGCCAGATAAAAGATCACATACTATATAATTTCATTTATAATTCTAAAATATTCCAAATAGACAAATCTGTAGAGATGGAAAGTAGTTTAGTGGCTGCGTTGGGCTGAGGAAGCGGGAGTGACTGCTAATGGTGGAGAGTTTCTTTGGGGAGTGATGAAAATGTTCTAAAATTTTGATGATAGTTGTACAATTCTAAATATACTTAAAAAATCCACATCTTAAATGGGTGAATTGTATGCTAAGTGAACCACGCCTCATAAAGTTCTTAAAAAGAAAAGGCTTAGGACTTCCCTGGTGGTCCATTGGTTAAGACTCTGTTTTCCTATTGCAGGGAGCCTGGGTTCCATCCCTGGTCAGGGAACTAGATCCTGCATGCTACAGTTAAGACCTGACATGGCCAAATAAACAAATAAAAACAAATAAATATTAAAAAAAGAAAAGAAAAGCCTCCTTCAAGTACTTTCCAGTT
>NW_011495057.1:1573915-1582131 GCF_000754665.1 Bison bison bison | reverse complement strand
TGTCGGGGGAGGGTTAACAGTGGAGCAGAAGCCAGAAAATACTTTTAAATACTTTGAGTGAAAGTCATTCAGTCATGCCTGACTCTTTGCGACCTCATGGACTTCAACCTGCCAGGCTCCTCTGTCCGTGGGGATTTTCCAGGCAAGAATACTGGAGTGGGTTGCCATGCCCTCCTCCAGGAGATCTTCCCAACCCAGGGATCCAACCCAGGTCTCCCGGGTTGCAGGCGGATTCTTTACCGTCTGAAACACCAGGGAAGCCCAGAAAATGCTTTAAAACCACGCTACTCCAAACGTGGTCTCTGGACCAACTTCCAGTTTTCAAACTATCGGACACCATTGCTAACAGGATGAGAGAATGTGAGCCAACTTCAGCTCCAAGCACTCTGCCGAGGTGAGCTGATTTTTTCTTTCTCATAGACACACTGTCTGGGTGAGAGAAGCAGCGCACTGATTTACATTCTGACATCAGCCCCTTATCTCACCCTGGCCTGGCACTTTAAGTAGCTCTGCTTCAGGGATCCTCTAATCCAAAAAAAAAAAACCCCACGAAAAAAACCCTCATTTAATAAATGAGGACACCTCTGGAGAAGTGGGCTGACAGGCCTGAGGTCGTAAAGCTGATTAATGGTCTTAGGGCAGGAACTCCGACTGTCCAGTGTCTTAACATTTCAGCTCTGGCTTTTGGTCAAGTCAGGCTGAAAAGCTGGGGGTTGAGATAAAGAAGGTTTTCGAAGAGAGGGATCTTGCCTCAATCTCCAATGCTTTGGATGGTTAATTAAGGACTCAGATCTAGAGAAATATGCTCTTGTTCCCTGCTGAGCTTTTCCACCTTGGAAGTTAATGGGGTAGGTGGGATTTAGGAAATTCACAAGGGATAAAGGACTTGCTGGAGGAGGAACATACAGTGCATGGCAGGCCAGGGCACAGTTCAGACTCTCACCTTCAGGCACTGCCTTTCCCATACCCAGCCATTGTGTGCCACCCACGTTTGCTCTTTCCTAAATGCTTCCCCAGATAGCCTCTTCTGCTACCTATCACAACAACCCTTGAAGGTCATCAGTCAGGTGTGGATATGAGTGTGTTGAATCCTTTAGAATTTTCTTCTAGTACTGATAGGTGCAGTTCAGTAATATCTTGTAATATCTCAGTATTATCAATGTTATGAGGTGGTATCACTCACTAATATCAACTCCTGGTGGGTGTGCAAAAGATTGTACACTTCTCTATAGTTAAACAGTTTTCAGTGAACTAGAGGGAAGTTGCTATATAACACAGGGCACTCAACCTGCTGCTCTGTGACAATCTGTTGTTCAGTCTTTAAGTAGTGCCCTACTCTTTGCGACCCCATGGACTGCAGCATACCATGGACTGCAGGACTGTGACAACCTAGAGGGGTGGGAAATCCTATGGACAGAGGAACCCGACATGCCGCAGTCCATGGGGCTGCAAGGAGTCAGATACGACTTAGCTACTGAACAACAGCTAAGAGGAGTGGGATGTTGGGGTGGGGTGGGAGGAAGGTTCCAGAGGGAGGGGATGTATGTATACTTATGGCTGATTCATGTTGTTGTACGGCAGAAACCAACACAACATTGTAAAGCAATTATCATCCAATTAAAAATAAGTTTGAAAAAGAATTTTAGGAATGGTATATCTTTAAGGAATAACAGTTATAATTTTAGGAGCAACAATGATGTGATAACCAGCTACCATTTATTGAACGGTTTCTTTGTGCCGTGTTAGTCAGTCGTGTTTGACTCTTTGTGACCCCACGGACTGTAGCTGGCCAGGCTCCTCTGTCCATGGGATTCTCCAGGCAAGAATACTGGAGTGGGTTGCCATTTCCTTCCGGGGTTCTTTCTGATAGAACCCGGGTCTCTTGCATTGCAGGTGAATTCTTGACCATCTGAGCCGCCAGGGGTTTTGCTGTGAGCTGTTTAGCAGTACTTTGTGCGCTGCAGGCAATCCCTGTAGAACTAGACGTTCCTCTTCCCCAGTCACTCTAGGTAGGCTTTGTCATTCTTGTCACTGCAGCCTCCTCCTTTCTTGGCTCAGCTCTCACCCTGGTTCTTTATTCCCTTTGAGCAGTTCCTTCTCAGCCCTGGCTGCACAGTAGGATCCTCTGAAGAACTTCGAAAAATCTCTGATCTCTGAATGCCATCCTCCAAAGATTCTGATTCATTTGACCTGGGGTGGAGTCCCCGGGTCTGTTTTTGTCCTAACGCCCTCTTTCTGTAGGCCTGGCTGAAAATCACTGTGAGGTGGTGCGGAGTCCCAGGTTTCTCAGGATCCTGATCTGAGAACTCCTGTCTGTGTGGCTGATCTGCTCTAAGCCACTAACAAACTGTGCTCATTTATCAGAGTCGCTTTGCAGCATGACTGCGTAAGCATGTGTGATAGCCATCCAGAATGTTGGCAGGAACACGGCATACAGGCTATCTTGGCCTCAGAGCTGGCCAGGATATTTCCTGGGGCCCTTTGTTTTGTGGTTGGTTATTTTAAATAATTAAATTCTCAGGCATATTTGGCTACCTGGTGGTTTTGTATGTCTATCCACGGAGGTGAAATGATTATTCACTGTAGAGCTGGTTTTGCTTAGAGATGCACATACATTTGTTTTCTCTGACTCCTTATTTAACAAACTCAGCTTCCAGAAATAGGGTCACTTTTCCTAAGAATGATTCAGGCAGCTCACTAAGTACTGGACTGGGAGTGGGTTGAGTGAAAAGAAAACAATACAACGACAAAAATGGGGAGAGCAGTTAAGAAGTGTCAACTAAAAAAGATGTGCAACTTGAGAGTTGTGAGTTAAGTTTTATTTGTGGCAAAATGAGGACTGCAGCCCGGGAAGCTGCATCCCAGATAGCTCTGAGAGACTGCTCCAAAGCGGCTAGTGGGGGGAAGTCAATATATAAGGTTTTGGTGAAGGGGGAGTTCAATACCATGAAGCACTCATTTTACAAAAGGTTTTTTGTTAGTCATGAGGATCTGATGTCACCATGAAGGGATTTAGTACTTCTCTAGATATGAGGAGATGCCAGGATTGAGATCATAAAAATCTGTTCCTAAAAACATACAACTATCTAAAGTCCACCAGATTCCCTGGAGCCCAGCGTGCCTCACTCCCCTGCCGTCCCTCAGGGGTTGTTGCAGGTCAACAGCTATAGCAGCATGGGGCTCAGTCTCCGGAGAGGCAGCGGGCAAATGCCTTTGTTGTTCAGTCGCTGGCAATGCTCTTGGTAAGTGCCAATTTGTAGTTGACAGAAGCATAGTTAGTCCTATTATAAATGGATTATCCCTTTTGGGGTAGCCTACATCCGCACAAGATTTCACAGAGTTTATTTAAGCATCATCATATCAAAGTACAGACCTTTAAATGCTAGTAAGAAGAAGACTGTAAAATGAAATATCTTAAGCTCTTGATGTTTACCAAGACATTAGAGTAAATGTGAAATGTAAGTGATTTTAAAAAAGATATTTGTGTACCTTTTCCAGTTTTATTTTTTTCTGGGCAGAAAACTGAACTCTTTTTATGAGCTGGCCTGGTTCAGTGTAGGATATGCGGCAGGCATTGAAAGGTCCCGGGTTATGGCTTTTTCTTCAGATTAACAAATTAATCTGCTCCCAGAATAGCTAGGGAGAGTCAGGCTATCCGATTAACAGGGTGAATTTTAATTTTTTCTATACTCCCCACATTTTTTAAAGGAAATTTGCATTTTATAAAACAAATGACTTCTAAATCAGGACAAGAAAATTCTCTTTCGGGATAAGGAGAAATCACTGTGTCTACTTTTTGGAAGTTATGAGTAAATTAGATATCATTCATAGATAAATATAAAATATATGCTTTATTCTTTTCTGATCTATTATGTATAAATAATTTATAGTTAATTTTACTACATTATTCTCATCAAAGCTTTTTTTAAAAACTAACTTCTGACAGTCATGTACACACTGCTTTATTTAAAATGGGTAACTAACAAAATCCTATTGTATAGCATATGGAACTCTGCTCAGTGTTATGTGCCGGCATGGATGGGAGGGGGTTTGAAGGAGAATGGGTACCTGTTTACGTATGGCTGAGTCCCTTCCCTGTTCACCCGAAACTATCACAACATTGTTAATCGGCTATATCCCAATATGAAATGTTTTGGTGTTAAAAAAAAAAAAGAAAATTAACTCTAATAGCCATTTAAGAAATTACTATTGTTTCTCTCTGATAATAGTTGCAGTTGAACAATATGAATAATCTTGGTTTGTAATTATCATCAAATTATTCTAACTTGTAAAAATACTTATGTCCAATGTCTGCTTGAAGGTTATCTCTCCTTTAGATTTTTCTGCATTTTTGAAGAATACCTTTCTCATTCTCTTTTTCCTATAAAAGGAGTTCATCATTCAATTGAATCCTGCCAGGTCATTCTTCCTTCCTTTAGTGATTAGATGTGGCTTACTTTACCTCTGTTCTGGAAGCATGAAATAAGGCAAGGATTACTGCAATATGATAGTTGTTAGTAATAATATTAATAGTAGCCCCTAGCAACTGGGGCTTCCCTGGTGGCTCAGATGGTAAAGAGCCTGCCTGTAATGCAGGAGACCTGGGTTCAATCCCTGGGTTGGGAAGAAGAGAATTAACTAACATGCTTTATCTAAAACGATGTTACTATCATTTATTAACACATATATGTGTAATCTAGAAAGATGTTACTGATGAACCTGTTTGCAGGGCAGTGAAAGAGACAGAGACAGAAAGAGCTGACTTGCAGACATGGCGGAGAAAGGAGAGTGAGGCAGATTGAGAGAGTAGCACTGAAACATGAACATCATCATAGTAAAATAGCCTGTGGAAATTTGCTGCATGAAGCTTGGGGCTCAAATCCGATGCTCTGTGACCACCTAAAGGGTTGGTATGGGGTAGGAGGTGGGAGGGAGGTTCAAAAGGGAGGGGACATGTGTATATTCATGTTGATGTATGGCAGAAACCAACACAATATTGTAAAGTAATCATCCTCCAGTTAACTTAATTAAAAAGATGCTATAAATTTATATCTTCAAATCTGAAGAAAATTTCTGCCAATTTGATGTATTACCCCCCATAAATGTCTTCGCTGTGTGTCCTGGATGAATTCTTTCTTTAGTGGGAGTGAAGTCCTATGAAGAAAGCATACGATGTTTCCTGCTGGAGCCCCGTCAGGTAGTGAGAGGTTGTGTGATAGAACTACATAGTTTTGCATGTCTGAAGTTACCAGGTCATCTCACTTTCCACCTTGTATGTTTCCGTGTAATCTGACAAGTGTTTAATGACTGTCCGAGATGGAGAGGAGTCATAGTAAGAGAGAGCGCCTCACATATATCACAAGGGCTGGGAGCAGGCTGGCCAGGACAAGTCGGGATAGAATTGGGAAAGGCTGTGAGTTCCTTGGGATAACAGGGGCCAAGTCTGACCTTTTGTCTGATGTTTATTGAATTAGTTCAAGGCATTTCAACAGGCAGAGCTGACCTTGCAGGCCATGTGGCAGAAGTTTACACAGGTGGCAAGGGCATTGAGAAACTTAGCAGACGAGAGAGGGGCAGGGTCCATGGCCCAGAATCCATACAGATGGAGGAACACTGAAGCACAGGGCTGGAAAGGTGACTGGGCGTATTAGGAAGGGCCTCAACAGGGGACTTCGTATTTAATTCAGTCGGCAATGGAAAGCTAATGGAGCATTTTAATCAGAAACTCTGTCCTGATTAGAGCTCTAGGAAGATTAATCTCGCAGTGAGTGGGATGTGTGATTATGGATGGTTATTAGGAAAGGCTAGGAGTTAACCATGTCAGAGGGTATCACCTCATGGTCCAAGCGAAAGGTACAAAGGCCTGGGAGCTGAGAAGGCTGGTGCCACACCCCTCCCATGACTTTTTCCTCTTGACACGTACCATTCCCATCTAGCTTACCTGATGGCTTCCCACCGCAGGCACTCGCATCTCCAACAGTGGCGGTGGGAGGGCCCCGAGCCACAGAAGGCTGCTGAGCCTGTACTGAGGGCAGACCAGGTGCCGGGGGGTTAATCTCCAGGATGCCTCCACCAGTGGTGAAGTTAACTGTGCGTGCTTAGTCGCTAAATCGTGTCCGCCTCTTTGCAACCCCATGGACTGTAGCCCGCCAGGCTCCTCTGCCCATGAGATTTCCCAGGCAAGAATACTGGAGTGGGTTGCCATTTCCTTTTCCACCAGCTCCCTTGCCACTCGGTTGAGATAACTTTGAGCTTTGTTCAACAGTTTTCCAAAGTGCCCCAATGGGACTGAATCCCAGTCATGCACAGCCACAAACTGCTGGCTAACATTCCTGATTGCTTCCTACCCGTTCTGACTCACCACTCCCCTGCTCCCACTCACTGCTATACCTTCAAATGAACCACTCACCTTTGTCCCAGAGGCCTTCTGAGAGAATCTAATATACCAGGTCTTTACTCGAGTAGAAAGAAGGGATTGCCTGTGTGTCCTGCACAGATTCTGGAGAGGAAGAAGCTATAGGACTTGTAAGTGTATTGACTGTGGGTTAAGGGAAAGGAAGAAGGCAATGTCACCTACAGTTTTAACTAAGAAAATGCAGACATCATTCATAGGAAAACGGGAAGTTAGGGGAAGCATTAGTAATTTTCATGAAGAGATAAAAGGGTTTGCTTTGGGGCATTTTGAGTTTGAAGTACAGATAGTACTTTACTTCTAGAACTTTAGAATTTGCATCTGGAGCTCAGGAAGAAGGAAGAGCCTGGGGATTCAGGTTTAGTTGGAGCCAAAGGCAACAGGAGAAGGGGGCAGAAGAGGATTAGATGGTTAGATAGCTTCACCAACTCAATGCACATGAATTTGAGCAAACTCCAGGAGATAGTGAAAGACAGGGAAGCCTAGCGTGCTGCAGTCCATGGGGTCAGAAAGAGTTGGACACTACTGAGTGACTGAACAACAAGAGGTATTTGGTGAAGCTGTGAAGGTAAACGGGACCTCCAGGAGCTGAGTGTGGACCAGAGAATGAACAGATGCAGGCCTATGACAGAACTTCCGGAACTGAATCCTCCCTTTTGGGGTGGTAGGAAGAATGACAGGAACTAGCAGGAAATGGAAAGCCAGTGGCCGGAGGAGGATGGGACACAGTCATCCCGGGAGCCTAGGGAAGGGCTGGAACCAGGCAGATGAGGCCAGAAAGGCTCTGTGTGTGCTGAGTTTCAGAATGCTGGGAGCTTTGATCTGTTAAGGGAGTGTAATTTCCTCGGTTTTGTCTCATCACAACAAAAATTTGAAGCGATGGACGTTAAAGCCCTTGGCAGATCACAGCTCTCAGATAGTGTTACAGCACAGTTTTATTTAGATAAAGGAAAATACATCCTCGAGGCCTGAGCGCATGCGGACCCAAAAGACATGAAGAGAAGAGGGAAAGAGAGCATGCACGTGCGGGAGAGAGACCCTGGCCTTTTGGCTCCTCTTTTTATATGTTTTTTCCTCCCCTTGAGCCTGCCCTATGTAATTGGGCTAGCCAGGAGTGCTGTTTGTTCTACCTGAGGGCCTCGATCCCGTCCTCGGACCTTCCTTTCTTCTATTTTCACGGGCTTTTCCCTTCCTCGTCTTTTAGCCACCACCATTCTGGACTGCTTTTTTCTATTCTAACTACCTAACATTCCCCCCTCAAGAGATGGGAGGCCCAATTCTTTGGGAATAGGGGCATCAAGGTCTTTCTGGCTACTTCCTGCTGAACTGGGATGGCGAGGGGCATTGGGCCTCCCCCTTTTTCTAGTCTCAGGCCTCAGAGTCCTTATAGCGGTGTCCATCTAACGGTCAGTGATATTTTCCATGGTCAGCGGTAGTTTTATATATCCTTGTTGAACTTGCACTGCATGCTGTGGCTTGTTGACCTGGGCCAAGACAAAATGGATTCAGTTCGGTTCAGTTCAGTTGCTCAGTCGTGTCCGACTCTTTGCAACCCCATGAATTGCAGCACGCCAGGCCTCCCTGTCCATCACCAACTCCTGGAGTTCACTCAGACTCACGTCCATCGAGTCAGTGATGCCATCCAGCCATCTCATCCTCTGTCGTCCCCTTCTCCTCCTGCCCCCAATTCCTCCCAGCATCAGTCTTTTCCAATGAGTCAACTCTTCACATGAGGTGGCCAAAGTACTGGAGTTTCAGCTTTAGCATCATTCCTTCCAAAGAAATCCCAGGGCTGATCTCCTTC
>NW_011495057.1:1571056-1573815 GCF_000754665.1 Bison bison bison | reverse complement strand
CTTCACATGAGGTGGCCAAAGTACTGGAGTTTCAGCTTTAGCATCATTCCTTCCAAAGAAATCCCAGGGCTGATCTCCTTCAGAATGGACTGGTTGGATCTCCTTGCAGTCCAAGGGACTCTCAAGAGTCTTTTCCAACACCACAGTTCAAAAGCATCAATTCTTCAGCACTCAGCCTTCTTCACAGTCCAACTCTCACATCCATACATGACCACAGGAAAAACCATAGCCTTGACTAGACGGACCTTAGTTGGCAAAGTAATGTCTCTGCTTTTGAATATGCTATCTAGACAATTGATAATACATGGAGCAATCATAAGCAGCATCAATATGGCATAATAAGGACTAGTAGGGGCATTAGTCAACTCCAAATTCCCATTGCCAGGATGGCTCAAGTGCCTTCTTATTCAGGGATCAGAAGATCTATCTCCTGTCTGTTTTGAAGTACAACCCCTGCCAAGCCGTTGGCTCTTTAGAGCTGTCCTGAGAAATCTTATCCCCAGAAACTAGATTTTGGGGGTGTTCATTAGAATGGCACTCATTTGCAGTCCTGAATAGGTATCTGAGATCTCTGGGGGCTCACAGGTGTATTGAGTATCCTCTTCTGTTTTCTTCCACGGCTTGACTCGTGAGTAGGAGTCATGTCCTGGTACTTTGACTGCTGTAGGGGTAGAAAGTATTACAGGGTAGGGGCCCTTCTATGTGGGCTGGAGTTGAGCCTTTGGGGACCCATCTTTCCAGACTTTAATTAGGACTTGAGTCCCTGGAGCATATAGTGGTGACTTGTTAGAATCTTTTGGGTCCTGGTTCACACCCCACAAGCGTATATCCTGTTGGAATTGACCAATGGCCATGGTATAAGACTGGGGAGTCTGAGCCTCTGGATCTAGGAAGAGGTCATTGACATAAACAAAAGGTCTCCCATATAGCATCGCATAAGGACCAAGACCAACCTATTCCTTAGGGGCAGTACGGATGTGGAGGAGAGCTACTGGTATGGAAGCTCCTTTCCATCCCAGGGAGGTCTCCTGGGTTATCTTTTTTATCACTGATTTTAAGAATTGATTGGCTCTTTCTACTTTTCCTGAAGACTGAGGGCTCCAGGTACAATGGAGATAATAAGTAATGCCCAGTGCTTTAGAGACACCTTGGGTGACCTTAGAAGTAAATGATGTCCCACTGTCACTTTGTGATGACCTGGGCAGACCAAATCTTGGAATGATTTCATGGAGTAGATTTTTTATCACTTCCTCAGCCCTCTCAGCCTGGGTGGGAAAGCCTTCAATCTATCCTGTGGATATATCTATCATGACTAATAGATATTTATACCCTGGAGGAACTGGCATCTGAGTGAAGTCCATCTGCCAGTCCTCTCCTGGGTGGGTCCCACGTCGTTGGATGGGCTGGGCCAGCTGGGGTCTTTGAGCTCCTTGGGTGTTGTTAAATTGGCAAGTGAGGTAAGAGGAGACCACTTGCCTTATAGTCATTTGGAGGCCTGTTCTTCTGAAAGACCTTTCTAGTAATCTTTGGAGGGTCTTTTCTCCTAACTGAATAGTGGTATGTAAGGAGTTAACCAACTTCCATTGGAGGTTCCCAGGCAGAAAAAAGAGTCCCTCCTATTGGAACCACCCCATATGATCTTCTTGAAAGCTCTCACTCATAGTTTATGAGTCTCACCTTCAGTATATGAAGGAGTTTCTGGCAAATTAGTCTGCGGAACTAAGGTGGCAACGCCTATTAGGTCATTGTTCTGTAATGCTGCTCTCCTAGCTGCCTGATCAGCTGCTTGGTTCCTCCGTGCCACTCCATGCTCCCTTTTCGGCGTCCTTTACAGTGGGAGACTGAAACCTCAGTGGGCAGATGGACCACCTCCAAGTCTAAGGATTTGATCACCATATTTGATTGGGGACCCTCAGGTGGTCAAGTGGCCTCTTTCTTTCCAAATAGCAGCATGTGCATGTAGCACCAGAAAGGGATACTTGAAGTCAGTGTAAATGGCTACTCTTTCTTTCTCCCAGCTCTAAAGCTAGAGTCGGGGCTATGAGCTTAGCTAATTGGGCTGAAGTACCTGGTAGCAAAGGTTTAGCCTCTATGGTCTCAAAATTGGAGACTACTGCATATCTAGCTCTTCTTTTTCCGTCCAAGACAAAGCTGCTTCCATCAGTGTACCAGATTTCCTCAGGATTGGTCAGAGGATCTTCTGACAATCCCTCTTGGGGTTTTGTCCATTGGTCCAAGGTTTCTAGGCAAGAGTGAAAGGGGGAGAGCCCTCAGGGGTAGGCAGGAGGGTGGCTGGGTTAAGAACCTCACAAGGGGATATAGTGAGGCCTGGATTTTCCATCAGCACTACTTGATATCTGAGGATTCTTTGATCAGTTCAGTTCAGTTCAGTCACTCAGTCATGCCCGACTCTTTGTGACCCCATGAATCACAGCATGCCAGGCCTCCCTGTCCATCACTAACTCCTGGACTTCACTCAAACTCATGTCCATCGAGTCGGTGATGCCATCCAGCCATCTCATCCTCTGTTGTCCCCTTCTCCTCCTGCCCCCAATCCCTCCCAGCATCAAAGTCTTTTCCAATGAGTCAACTCTTCGCATGAGGTGGCCAAAGTATTGGAGTTTCAGCTTCAGCATCAGCCCTTCCAATGAGCACCCAGGACTGATCTCCTTTAGGATGGACTGGTTGGATCTCCTTGCAGTCCAAGGGATTCTCAAGAGTCTTCTCCAACACCACAGTTCAAAAGGATCAGTTCTTTG
>NW_011495057.1:1561564-1570956 GCF_000754665.1 Bison bison bison | reverse complement strand
TCGTCCCCCTTCCTCCCTCCCTCGCCCCCCAACTCCCCTCCCCACGCATCAAAGACTTTTCCAATGAGTCAACTCTTCGCATGAGGTGGCCAAAGTATTGGAGTTTCAGCTTCAGCATCAGCCCTTCCAATGAGCACCCAGGACTGATCTCCTTTAGGATGGACTGGTTGGATCTCCTTGCAGTCCAAGGGATTCTCAAGAGTCTTCTCCAACACCACAGTTCAAAAGGATCAGTTCTTTGGCGCTCAGCCTTCTTCACAGTCCAACTCTGGTCCACACAGTCAAAGGCTTTGTCATAGTCCATAAAGCAGAAATAGATGTTTTTCTGGAACTCTCTTGCTTTTTCCATGATCCAGTGGATGTTGGCAATTTGATCTCTGGTTCCTCTGCCTTTTCTAAAACCAGCTTGAACATCAGGAAGTTCTCGGTTCACATATTGCTCAAGCCTGGCTTGGAGAATTTTGAGCATTACAGAACAGCTCCAAGGCACTGTCAAAAGACAGAAGAGTGAGTGCTTCCCCCGTGGTTGGGATGATCCTCCCACTCATTAGCATATGAATTCACCCAGCTTGCAAAACCTAGCCAGACCAATTCCTTTGGTGGAAGCACTTGCCCTCTGCAATGGTCCACACTCTGAAGAGTGTACTTCTCTCTGAATCCTAACAAATCCACCTCTCACCTATCTCTGTGTCTCTCACTGAATTTTTGCAATGAGACATCAGAGCCTGAGCTTCATTGGGTCCTGAAGCCACTCATCATGGGTTTTGGCCAGGCTTAAGTCCCAGGAGAGAGGAGCTGAAGGATGGGAGGAAAAAGCAGAAGAAAAAACGTGCCACGGAATCCCCTTCATAGCCTGCTGGAAAATCTGCTGAATACCTGACCTGTGCTCACAGTTTTCATTGGCTTGATCCTTGGCACAAAGAAGATTAAGGACAGAAGAACCCCCACCACCTTGGGTAACAGCTACTGGGGCTCAGCAGAGAGTGGAGCCTTAGGGACATACTGAGAAGTAGCCTCTCCAGAGTCCCTACTTGTGCCCACTGCCGCTCGCCTGTTCGTGGCGGGGTTTGAGGAAACAAGAAACGAGAGATTTTAAAGGAATAAAGATTTTGTTAGGCATATGTCCCTCCAGCCATAGCACCGAGGGCCTCCTACCTTAACCGGAGGTCTTCTGGAATCTGAGACAGCCATGTGAGCTTTCTGCTGAGTTAGTTTTTCCCTGTTCCGGTTTCCAGCACGCTGGGCTTCTTGTCACTTCCCCTGCACTGGGTTTTCTTCACGTTCTGCTTCCACCATGGGAGCTTTCGCTGAGTTGGGCTCCTGCTTTGCTTGGCCTCCTCTTTGCAGGGGTCCGCGTCCAGGTTGTTTCAGCCAGGTTAAATAGATGTTAGGGGAGTGTGTAATTTCCTCGGTTCTGTCTCATCACAACAAAAATGTGAAGCGATGGACGTTAAAGCCCTCGGCATGTCACAGCTCTCAGACAGTGTTGCAGCTCAGTTTTATTTAGAAAATAAAGGAAAATACATCCTCAAGGTGTGAGGGCATGCCAACCCAAAAGATGCGACGTGAAGAGAGAGAGGGCGCGTGCGCGGGAAAGAGAGCGAAAGAGAGCATGTGCTCTCAGGAGAGAGACCCCTGGCCCTTTGGCTCCTCTTCTTATGTTTCTTACCACCCCCCAACCCCCACCCCCCGGGCCGTCCTATGTAAATTGGGCTAGCCAGGAGTGCTATTTGTTTTACCTGAGGTCCTCAGACCTTCCTTTGTTCTATTTTCGCGGGCTTTTCCCTTTCTTGTCTTTCAGCCACTGCCCTTCTGAACTCCTTTTTCCTATTCTAACTAGCTAACATTTCCACACCAGCGTTATTGGTTTCCAACTCAGTGTAATCCATTTGGGAGAAAAACATTAAGGGAAAGAGAAGCTCCTATCTCTGAGGGTCCCAGATAATCGATTTGCTTATTAAACATCTCATGGAATCCTAGTGCTTTATGATAACTAGTTTACTTACTACAAACATAAACCCTGAGCTTTGCTACTTTGTGACTTTTGGTAAATTACCCAACCTTACTGAGCTTTGGGTTTCCCACTTGTAAATAAGGAAACAGCTGTTATCCACAGGCATTCCTGGCACTAAGATCCTAATAATTTTCCCTGGCCATTTTTAATCATACCCTAACTCTGTGTGCAGAGAAGGCGATGGCACCCCACTCTAGTACTCTTGCCTGGAAAATACCATGGACTGAGGGGCCTGGTGGGCTGCAGTCCATGGGGTCGCTAGGAGTCGGACACAACTGAGCGACTTCACTTTCACTTTTCACTTTCATGTATAGGAGAAGGAAATGGCAACCCACTCCAGTTTTCTTGCCTGGAGAATCCCTGGGACGGGGGAGCCTGGTAGGCTGCTGTCTATGGGGTCGCACAGAGTCAGACACGACTGAAGTGACTTAGCAGCAGCAGCAGCAGCAGCAACTCTGTGTGTGCTTTCCTGGTGGCTCAGTGGTAAAGAATCTGCCTGCAGTGCAGGAGATGTGGATTCAATCAGGAAGATCCTCTTGGAGAAGGAAATGGCAACTCATTCCAATATTCTTGCCTGGAGAATTCCATGGACAGAGGAGCTTGGTGGGCTATAGACCATGGGGTTGCAAAGAGTCAGGCATGAGATTAAACCACCACCACCAACTCTGTGTGTATGTTCATGTATCTGTGTGTGCAAGTGTGTATACACATGTATACACTTACTTCACTTGAAGCCTGCATAACAAGAATATGTGTTGGTAACTGTTTATATTAAATAATACAGAAAATTTAAAGCTATGCAGTGTGAATAAACACAAATACAGTAAAAATGCTAAAGGATATTTTTTTCACCTGAATTTTTGTGACAAATTCTGCAGTTACTATGAATAAGCATGGTAGTAGACATTGGTCTGTTTAGATTTTACATTGAATTTGTGCCCCTCAAATGCATTTAATCACAAAGTATTTTTGGAAGTATCTCAGCTTCATCGTGTATTAGCTGTTCTTGAGTTTACAGGAATTATTTAACCTCTCTAAACTCAATTTTCTATTAATAACTCAGTTTCCTAAATAGGATCTGCCTTGGGGTTTTGTGGGCACAAATTTAATTATTCAATAAGTGTTAGCCATTGTAAATCCTGTGAGGTTAACATTTGTCTTTTGGAGAGTTTTATATTTGCAGATCTCAAAAAGATGGTAGTAGGAAATAGGAGTGTTTTAACCTTGAGTTTAGTTGCAGGGATCAGTGAAAATTGAAGTTTTCTCAGACTATGCATTAGTGATTGAATGGTGGGTGACACATAATCTTCCAGTCATATTTTATTGGAATATTACCATCCGGGTTGTACAGATAACTGGTTTTGGCTTTTTTATTAGGGCAATGTTACCAGATTTATCTCTTTGTTGTTAAGTTTCTAGTTATTTTATCTCATGCATACTTTATTCATGCACACACTCTCACATACATTGTACAGACAGGATTGCCCTCTGTTCCCAGATCTCAAATAAAGCATCTGTGAAGCTTTTCTGCTGGAAACAGAGCCCTTATTGATGGAGTTCACATGAAAATCATTTGTTTTAATGCATTATGTATTGAGGCATAATCAGCTTTACATATTTTAACATTTTAAGTGTCTGTTTTCAGTGTAGCGCAGCTGGGGTTATATGGAAGTCTTATTGAAAAAGAAAATATCTAATTAATAAAGCAGACTGCATGTTGCTTGATCTAGAGTGAAGGCAGTGTCAGAAAAAAAATCACACTCCTTCACTGGTAGACAGCATTCAGGTTATACCTGAGCAGGAAGGAGTTACAGTTTAGATTTTTTTGTGGATTATTGAAAACCTTTTTTGTTTGCTTGATTGTGTTGTTGTTTTTTTTTTTTTTAGTAAGAATTACTTTGGGGCTTGCCCAGTGGCCCAGTGGTAAAGAATATGCTTGCCAGTGCAGGAGACACGGGTTTGATCTGTGGTCCAGGAAGATCCCACATGCCATGAAACAGCTAACTGCCGCCGTATGCTGTAGCTACTGAAGCCTGCACGCACGTAGAGCCTAGCTGGAGTAGCGCCTGTTTGCCACAACTAGAAAAAAGCCTATGCAGCAATGAAGACCCAGCACAGCCAAAAATATAAATAAATAAATAAAATTATATATTAAAAAAATAATTGCTTTGGCATTGTCAGGCCTAAATTGTTGTTGGTTTCCTATAAAAAAGTATCGTTCTCCACTTTTTCTTCCTAAATTGACTCTGTTCTTTAGTTAGAGACACATTTGAATAGAGTATTGCATATCTGTTTAATTTAAGGTATTTATATTGGTCTTGTCCCATTTCCCTCCAGACTTCCTTGTGTGATTAGAGTCTTTTGTTAGTGCCAACTCGGGTAGTACTGACTCTAAATGGCATAAATTTGAACTGCAAGACAGAAAATGGAAAATTATCCTGACTCATATAGTGTGTGCAAACAAAGGTCATTTTCTCCCAGTTATGACTTTTTGCTCTTTTTTACATTTCTGTGTTACACAAATGATTCCCCTCCCAATTTTAATTTTTGTGCTTTACCTGTTGTTGCTTGCAGACGCCAAGGACTTACTGTTGTTCGAACACTGAAGACTTGGAGACAGTCATTCACCACGTCCACAGTCTGTACCCTTCTGCTCCATTTCTGGCAGCAGGAGTGTCAATGGGAGGGTAAGATTTTTCCTTTCTAAAATGTCCTAGAGGGAAGTGGTCCTAGTGCCTGTCTCTTTCTGATGACCATAAGCTAAATGGGCATTTAAAAGCAAATGTTTGGGTTGCTCATATTTTATCACATATGGTTGGATGAAAATGTTAGTTGCTCAGTCGTGTCTGACTCTCTGCGACCCTACAGACTGTATGTAGCTCACCAGACTCCTCTGTCCATAGTATTCTCCAGGCAACAATACTCAGGTGGGTTGCCATTCCTTTCTCTAGGGGGATCTTCCTGACTCAGGGAGCGAACCCGAGTCACCCTCATTGCAGGTAGATTCTTTACCATCTGAGCCACCAGGAAAGCCTAGCCTCATTTGTGCTAATTTTTTGTGTGTTTTTGTTGTTGTTGTTGTAGTAATAGTGAGCTTTAATAAAAAACAAAATTTTTATTATATGGCATTTTGCTGTGCTTAGAGGACCTAAACCATTGTCCAAAATCAGCAAACACATGGAAACAGAAAATATTTTTTCTTAATTCTATAGTCAATGTATCTGTCAATTTTCAAAATGTCTTGCGAGCATGCTTACTTGAAAATGAACAGCTTTACAAATGATGGGCTCTGAAAGATTGGCTCTCACCGTAGTTTTTTAGACTCTGATAAGCATAAAACTAAGAAGCAAAGAATACGTTTCTTACATTAGCATGGAAGGTCGGACTTGACCTACTAAAAAGGAAGAAGTCTGAATCAGGGCAGAAAACCCAGACAAAATCTGTGAATTGTGCTTAAAGAAAAGTATTTCACTTTTTCCTTTGCCCCACAATGAGAACCTTAAAGGACAGGGTGGCAGCTGAACTTTCTTCCCTTAGTCATATAAATTCTTGAATTTTTAAAAAGCCAGACTTTATGTAAACAGGCCCTGATTCTTTATTCAGAGGCTCCTGGGAAATGCCTATTCTTGTCGAGTTGAAGTCTCAGTGCCTGAAGGCAGAACTTGACCATTAGCCTTTGCAGCTGGTTGAATATTAATGTCTTGTAAATTGTTGAAAGGGAAGTCCCCTTTCTAGTTGCCTAGCACTGTGACATGTTCCCAAGTGGGTTTACCACTCTGGGATGTGGTTTATAGCTTGATACATTTTTTTCCTTTTGGAGATGCAGCAGACAAAAGCATCTAAGACCCTTATGCCCAGACTGGGTGATCCCCACGCCTGTTATGCCTGGGGCCAAGCAGCAGTTTGAGCCAGAACTAAGTCTCACCAAGGAATCCACGCTGCTCGAGACCTGGTCACATTCCAGTCTCCCATTGGGTTCCTAGACTAGCTTTAAAAATGTATAGAAATTTCCAAGTATATATGAGTAGAAAGAGTATGATTCCTCATAAATATTCATCTCCCCAGCTTCAATGACTGTCAATTCAAGGATAATCTACCCTCCATTCCTTCTCAACTCTGATTACATTAAAATAATTTTCAGACATCATTTATAGAGATTTATGGGTCTCTGACAGGTAGAGTCTCTTAAGAAACAATAACAACAACCCACCACAGTGTATTATTACACCTGAACAAAGCTAACAGTAATTCCTAAATGTCATCAAATATTCGATGTCAGTATTTCATTTCACTGTCAATCTGTTGGCTGGTTTTTACAGTTTGTTTGAGGCATGAGCCAGATAAAGTCCACATATGGACAGATTATGTCTCTTAAATCTCTTAATCTGTGAGTTCTTTATCTTTTCTATCTGCTTTTTTTTTTCTTGGTGAAAAAAGGGAGTCTTTTTCTTATCAAAGTGACATGGCCTTTTTATGGGGTGATATCTTGATGTTATTTTACTCCTGAGTAATAACCAGGAAGTGTCCCCACCTACTCAGTCACAGCTATTCTTGGTGCTTCCTGCTCCTACGAGGTTCGTTTCTAGCTCTTTCAGTTTGCCTTTTACACCAGCCTCACAGAAACCTCTTGACTGCCAGCCAAAGAATTGGGCCACCACAACTAGACACTGGAATGACCCCTTTGCAGGAGAGAAGCATTATCCCTTAACTAGCTTAGGGAGCTATGTACAATAAAAAAAGGAATGCAGTCGTTATGAAGAGTTGTTCTCAAAAGGGAAATCTCCAGCCTGAGGTCTCTGCCCTGGATCAGGAAATCACTGAAGGAGATTCTGACATGATGGAAATGCTGAAGCTCTTGGTTTTTGGCATCTGTCCAGCCTGCAGGTCACTTAGTCTACAGCTGGGATGAATTTCAAAACACAGCGTGGAGCCATTTCTGTCTTTTTGCTGTAACATTTCCAACAAACCTCATTCAACAACAGCAAAAATACCCAAAAAACCAGCAAACCCCGAAATTTCCATTTTTGATCTAATATCTCTCATTCACTCTGTAGTCCATCTGGGTTGGAAAAAAAAGAATGAGAGAGAATTTTTACTCATTTCAGAACCTGAGCAATTGGAGAAATAAAGGATGGAAAATAGAAACAGAATTTATACTATTATCCTTTCTCTTAGTTGTAAATGTCAAACTTGGATTTCTGGTGTACTGTGTTACATTCCATGCTTGTCCCTTTTACCAAAGTAAAACTAGAGTAGAATCAGGAAAAATGATAGAACAAGAGGAAAATATGTGAAAGGAGATAAGGACAAACAGCAGGAGGGAGCAGGAAAAGAAAACAAGTGACTTTAGGGTTGATTGCTCTGCCACAATTGAGGAAGTCTAACTCTAGACAAGGAGCTGTAGGGAGCGAGGCGTGCATGTGTGCCAAGTTGCTTCAATCATGTCCAGCTCTTTGTGACTCCATGGACTCGAGCCCGCCAGGCTCCTCTGTCCATGGGATTTTTCAGGCAAGAATACTGGAGTGGGTTGCCATGCCCTCCTCCAGGGGATCTTCCCGAACCAGGGATCAAACCTGCATCTCTTATGTCTCCTGCATTGGCAGGCAGGTTCTTTATCATTAGTACCACCTGGGAAGCCCAGGGAGCAAGGATGCACAGACAATTGGAAAGGCCATCCAGACCAATTACTCCGAATCTCAAGGTGAGACCCAGATCAATCAGTTTTTAAAACTCCTCAGGTGACTTCAGTGTGCAAACACATTTGAAAACCACTCCTTGTGATTTTTCACCTGTGTCAAGCATTGGCAAACCACAACCCGGAGGCCAAATCTGACTGTTTTTGTGCAAGAGCCAAGAATGGTTATTATATTTTTCAATGGTTGGAAAAGAAGAATTATTTCACGACATGTGAAAAGTATATGAAACTCAAATTTCAATGTCCATATATAATATTTTATTGAAACACAGCCATGTCCATTCCTTCACACATGTCTATGGCTGTTTTAAAATACAGTCACAGGGTTAAGTATTGATGGTTGTGACTGAGTTTTTAGGGCCACCAGAACCCATTTGCTTTGTGGCCCTTTATAGAAAAAGTTTGCCTGAAACACTCCTCCCATAATAAGTTAAATACTCAGCTAGGGGGCCAGGGGCCAGGGAATTGCAAAGTTTTAATAGACCCCAATATAATTTTCAAAAAAGAAAACCACTCTTACGATGGATTTTCCTGATGTTTTACCTCCAAGAAAGATACACATTTAACTAACAACTGTATGCTTTGTCCCATTCTCAAATTCCCTATCCATATTTATCCATTCTCAAGATAAATATGTGAACAGAAGGAAAGAAAGAAGGTATTTTCATGGTTTTCCAAGATAAAGGGTTAGACACACTGGTTTATATGTTTCTTCTCCGTGGTTAAAAGTCCACAATTAGAAACAGGATGTCTTGTGATATAGAACGAATTAATCACTGTGTTCTGTTTTTCCTCATTTTAGAATGCTGCTTTTAAATTATTTGGGCAAAATTGGACCAAAAACTCCTTTGAAGGCAGCTGCAACTTTTTCAGTTGGTTGGAATACCTTTGCTTGCTCGGAGTCACTGGAGAAACCACTGAACTGGCTGCTTTTTAATTATTATTTAACAACTTGCCTCCAGTCTTCCGTGAATAAGTAAGTCATTTTAAACACCTAATGTCTCCAAATTTTTCGGAGTAAGTGCCACAGTAAAATGTTTTAGAGGACAACACTGCTAATGTATATATATATTTGTTATATGCACTATTATGTTATATACAGTAACAAATTAATCCTTCAATTTCAATATGTACAAAAATAAAAAGATTTTATGTATAAGCTAAAAATATAGATAAGAGCTCTGATGTTTTCTTTCTGTACCACAATGTACCTTGTACAACCTCTAGTCTCTGTGCCCCATTTTGAAGATCACCATTTCATTACTGTTCTAAATTATTCTAAAAGAATAAAAATATTAGTATTGAATGTGTTGAATAACTATGGGCTATTTCCCTGGATTTTCTACTTGTTGCTAATCTTATTAGTACCTAATTCTCCCCTGGGTAGTAACTAATGTGTTAAGTGTTTTCAGAGCTAAATAATATGTTTTTTAAAGCTTGTGTTATGAACATAATATGTTTTAGAGGCTTAGGAGCATGCCCCTAAAATATGGATATTCTCAGCCCCCACAATTCTTAACATTACCAAAATATTATCTGTGAATTAGTTTTTTTCTGAAATTGTTTCAGTTCAGTTCAGTTCAGTCACTCAGTCGTGTCCGACTCTTTGCGACCCCATGAATCGCAGCACGCCAGGCCTCCCTGTCCATCACCAACTACCGGAGTTCACCCAGACTCACGTCC
>NW_011495057.1:1558136-1560864 GCF_000754665.1 Bison bison bison | reverse complement strand
ACAGGTCCAGTTCTAACTGTTGCTTCCTGACTTGCATACAGATTTCTCAAGAGGCAGATCAGGTGGTCTGGTATTCCCATCTCTTTCAGAATTTTCCACAGTTTATTGTGATCCACACAGTCAAAGGCTTTGGCATAGTCAATAAAACAGAAATAGATGTTTTTCTGGAACTCTCTTGCTTTTTCCATGATCCAGCGGATGTTGGCAATTTGATCTCTGGTTCCTCTGCCTTTTCTAAAACCAGCTTGAACATCTGAAAGTTCATGGTTCATGTATTGCTGAAGCCTGGCTTGGAGAATTTTGAGCATTACTTTACTAATGTGTGCTGCTAATGTGAGATCAGTGCAATTGTGTGGTAGTTTGAGCATTATTTGGCATTGCCTTTCTTTGGGATTGGAATGAAAACTGACCCTTTCCAGTCCTGTGGCCACTGCTGAGTTTTCCAAATTTGCTGGCATATTGAGTGCAGCACTTTCACATAATCTTTAAAAAAAATAAATATATAAGTAATCTTTAAAAACGAGTCTTCAGAACAATTACCTGCTATTATTCCTGCTATGTCTGATTAAGTAACTATTTTGTCGTTGTTTATTGTTATTTAGTTGCTAAGCCGTGTCCAGTTCTTTGCAACCCCCTGGATTCCTCTATCCATGGGATTTCCCAAGCAAGAATATTGGAGTGGGTTGCCATGCCCTCCTCCAGGGGATCTTCCCCACCCAGGGATCAAACCCACATCTCCTGCACTGGCAGGCAGATTGTTTACCACTGAGCCACCAGGGAAGGTCAATAAATATTTTATTGAGTAACAACTTTATGTCCTGTGCCAAGTTACTTATTGTTAGGTGTGTTTGAGATGGGAATGACTTTTTTATTTTTGAAATTTTGTTTCCAGGCACCGGCATATGTTTGTAAAACAAATTGACGTGGATCATGTCATGAAGGTAGGAGAGAAACTTTATGTAATACTTTTATTTCCTCTTTTGATGCCAAGAACATATATAGTTGGTTTCTGTTTTTCAGGCTAAATCCATAAGAGAATTTGATAAGCGATTCACTTCTGTCATGTTCGGTTACCGGACAATTGATGACTATTACACCGATGCCAGTCCAAATCGTAGACTGAAGTCAGTAGGGATTCCAGTGTTGTGTCTGAATTCTGTGGATGATGTTTTTTCACCCAGTCATGGTAAATTAACATCTTTGTATACATTTTGACATGAATCAACTGTTTAAAAATAATGTTCTTTGTGGGAAAATACAATAATAAGAAACAAAATGTCACTCATATACTGGTTTCCACTGTGATAAACAGAAAAAAAACAGCTTGATACTCATAATTTAGTATATAAATGCTTCAGATCACTTTAAACATTTTCATATATTCTTCTCTAGTCTACTGTGAGAGCCTCAGAACAAATTATGGCTCTCAGTATTTTGCTTGTATTCATTCTTACAACCTTTCCTTCTTATCAAATATCTGTTCTTTGGACAGGCTATGTTAAGTATCTCTACCTCAAGAGTACATTGACATAGTTGGCCTTTTCTTCCTGAGGTTCTTATACAGAAAGCTTTGTAAAGGGGAATATTACTCCCCTTTTAAACCTAGAAGAGAGCTTGAGACTTTATTAATAAGATGTCCTTGGATAACTCAATGAATGTAGCACATTCAGACAATAAAGTCATATTTGAAGGCAAAGAGTTTGTTTTACCCCAGATACTGTATAGAAGAAAATTATGCACAAGTTAACTTCCTCATTCTCTTAATTCAAGATATACAGAATTTTGTAACAAAGGTATACGTACCTGTGTTCATACATTAAAGCAATATAAGATGCCTATCAGAAATCATACCTATCTTAAGGATAAATAGATTTGACCTCTAATTTTTTTCTAATGAAACTTCACAAAGCTTCTTATAAAACCTTTTCTTATTTCTCCCCTAAATATTTAAAAAAATTTTCCCCAAGTACTGTATTAAACTATTCTGAGTACCAACACAGCACATATGTATTGCCAAAATTTCATAAAATCCCCAGTTTTTTAAAAATGTCACTTTAGGGGAAGGCGCCAAGATGGCGGAGGAGTAGGACGGGGAAAACACTTTCTCCCCACAAAATCATCAAAAGAGCATTTAAACGTCGAGTAAATTCCACAAAACAACTTCTGAATGCCGGCAGAGGACATCAGGCACCCAGAAAAGCAACCCAACTCCTCGAAAGGAGGTAGGAAAAAATATTAAAGACAATAAAAGAGACAAAAGAGGGAGGGACGGAGTTCCGTCCCGGGAAGGGAGTCTTAAAAAGAGAGAAGTTTCCAAACACCAGGAAACCTTCTCACTGCCGAATCCGTGCCGAGCTTTGGAAGCACAGAGGACAACATAACAGGGAGAAAAAATAAATAAACAATTAAAACTCGCAGATTGCGAGCCCTACGGTAACTCCTCCAGCGGAGAAGCAGCGCAGACGCCTGCATCTGCCATTAGCAAGCGGGGGCTGGGCAGGGAGGCGCGGCGCGGGCTGCATTGCTGAGAGTAAGAATCTGGCCTGAATACCCTGAGCACTATCTGAGCAAAATAATTTGGGCTAGCAAACCAGACTGTGGGATATCTACCATGCGAAAAGCCAGCCCTAACCTAAGACACCGCCAGCCCGCGCACGGAACAAAGGACTAAACAGAGGTAGCCGGCTGCAAACCTTCCCCCTCCGGTGACAGGCAGCCAGAGCCGGAA
>NW_011495057.1:1557432-1558036 GCF_000754665.1 Bison bison bison | reverse complement strand
GACAAGCCACCTCTACATACCCACACACAGCGAGGAAACGCCACAATAAAGAGAACTACCACAAACGGACCAGAATACAGAAAGGACTCCCAAACTCAGCAATTCAACAAGATGAAGAGACAGAGGAATACCCAGCAGATAAAGGAACAGGATAAATGCCCACCAAACCAAACAAAAGAGGAAGAGATAGGGAATCTACCTGATAAAGAATTCCAAATAATGATAGTGAAATTGATCCAAAATCTTGAAATTAAAATGGAATCACAGATAAATAGCCTGGAGACAAGGATTGAGAAGATGCAAGAAAGGTTTAACAAGGACCTAGAAGAAATAAAAAAGAGTCAATATATAATGAATAATGCAATAAATGAAATTAAAAACACTCTGGAGCCAACAAATAGTAGAATAACAGAGGCAGAATGATAGGATTAGTGAATTAGAAGATAGAATGGTAGAAATAAATGAATCAGAGAGGATAAAAGAAAAACGAATTAAAAGAAATGAGGACAATCTCAGAGACCTCCAGGACAATATTAAACGCTACAACATTCGAATCATAGGGGTTCCAGAAGAAGAAGACAAAAAGAAAGACCATGAGAAAATA
>NW_011495057.1:1556676-1557138 GCF_000754665.1 Bison bison bison | reverse complement strand
AAACCAGCTCTCCAACAAATACTAAAGGATATTCTCTAGACAGGAAACACAAAAATGGTGTATAAACTCGAACCCAAAACAATAAAGTAAATGGCAACGGGATCATACTTGTTAGTAATTACCTTAAACGTAAATGGGTTGAATGCCCCAACCAAAAGACAAAGACTGGCTGAATGGATACAAAAACAAGACCCCTACATATGTTGTCTACAAGAGACCCACCTCAAAACAGGGGACACATACAGACTGAAAGTGAAGGGCTGGAAAAAGATTTTCCATGCAAATTGGGACCAAAAGAAAGCAGGAGTCACAATACTCGTATCAGATAAATTAGACTTTAAAACAAAGGCTGTGAAAAGAGACAAAGAAGGTCACTACATAATGATCAAAGGATCAATCCAAGAAAGAAGATATAACAATTATAAATATATATCCACCCAACATGGGAGCACCACAGTATGT
>NW_011495057.1:1547405-1556576 GCF_000754665.1 Bison bison bison | reverse complement strand
ACTAAAGCAAAGCACAGTAAAATGAGGTATGGCAATAAAAGGCGTTAAATTTATCAAATAAAAAAAATAAAGTGCTGAAAAATTAAAGCTGTACAAAAAAAAAACAAAACAAAGTAGGGGCAGTATTCTTTAACAATGACAATATCATAAAAAACAAAGAAAGGCTGTAAAAGTGTTCCAGATTAAAAGAGACTTTATCAACATGACAATGAAATGCAATATCTGATCCTGGACTAGATCTTGTACTAGAAGGAAAAAGTGCTAAAAAGGACACTGAGGGTCAGTTAACAGTATTAGAATACAGACAGTAGATTTAATAAAAGTATTTATCCATGTTAAATCACTGAAGTTGACAACTGTACTATTACAGTTATTAACCGAATATCCCTATTCTTAGGAAATTCAGAAATATGTACTGAAGTATGTGGGATGCTTCATGGGAATAAAAACCATGATATCTGCAGCAGGCCTTCCAAGAGTTTAGAAAAAAACTTTTTGGGTGGGGAGCAGACAAATAATAAAGAAATGGGGTGAAATGATAAGAACAAGTGAAAAATCTGGGCAGAGGTTATATGGATATTATTTGTATTATTTTTGGAACTTTTCTTTAAGCTTGACATTAAAAATTAAAAATGCGCAAAAAAAAAATAAATAAAAAGAAAATAAAAGAAACCTAAAAAAAATAAAAAATAAAATAAAAAAAAATAAAAATGTCACTTTACCATCTCTCTGAAGAAGTGAAGTGAAGTGAAGTGAAGTCACTCAGTCATGTCTGACTCTTTGTGACCCCATGGGCTGTAGCCTACCAGGCTCCTCAGTCTATGGGATTCTCCAGGGAAGAGTACTGGAGTAGGTTGTCATTTCCTTCTCCAGGGGATCTTCCCGACCCAGGGATTGAACCTGGGTCTCCCGCATTGTAGGCAGATGCTTTACCGTCTGAGCTACCAGGGAAGCCCATCTTTCTAGGGGATATCATTGTGTGATTTATGATTAAATCAAAGTAGTTTTAGACAGATGGAACTCTTGGCCTTTGACCACAAATCAAAAATTAAACTGTGAACTGTTTTTTTGGCCACGTTGTACAGCCTTGTGGGAATTTAGGTCCCCAAACAGCAATTGAACCTGGGCGCTCGGCAGTGAGCACGTGGAGTCCTAACCACTGGACTGCTGGGAAATTCCCTAAACTGTGAACTTTAATATCAGTTGAATAACATGGAGATTGTTTAGCCTATTTTCATTGGATTAAGGAAGTCTAGTATTTCTGCATCTGTTTTTATATTTCACAGGCCCTTCTTCCACCAAAAAAAATTTCCCAGCATTTAACTTGTTTTGACCTTGGTTGAAGTTTAGACTCATTATTTCTTATTCTTTCCCAAGCCACACTGAAAATAGTAGACAATTGTCTGCATTCTGAGAGCACAGGCAGCCAACATCTTTCACATGACTCCCATGGCCCAGCCTTTTGTTCTCCTGACATGACTGTAACTATCAGTGTGTTAGAAATTCCTGAGTGTATCCAGAATGTGAAAGTGGGGCTCTTAATAATTCCATCAGAGACAAATGAAGCACTTTAAATCTAAGCCCTTAATGTAAGATGATAAAGGAAAAGAAAAATAGTATCAAGTCATTTCATCTGCCCCTCCCCTTAAGTTCTCACATCTGATCCCAAGATAGATATTCTGTTTTAGGTGTAGCTGGCTGGATAAGGATCTGAGTTCAGGACCCATTTAGGACAAGGACTTGGCTTCCTAGGCCTTGATTTAGGGTCTCTAGGTTTATTCTTCAAAGAATGTAGTGAAAGGTCAGTTTTAAACAGGCAGTTGGGGTCCTGCGGCAGCCCTTTCTTGAACTGGTCTCAGTTGTCCTACAGTAAAATTACCTTCCGTTCCATTGAAGGGTGTGGAGTAGGGAGAGCTTAACTATAAATAAAAATTCAGAGAAGAAAAAATATAATCACAAATGTTTTACCACCCAAAGATAAACACTGTTACCACTGGGGAGTATTTTATGCCATTGTTTTTTTGCTATCTATATATGTTTTTATAAATCGTATCTATAATTTTGGATTCTTAACACAGCCACCAATTGGCCTCAGGAATCTAACTTCATGTAAAGTTAACCAAAGTCATACATAGTGAATTTATAACTCTCACAAAGGTAATAAGATTTGTTTTTTTTCCCTTCGTGTAACACCTAAGTGGGACTCTTATAGCATAATGGAAGTATTCACCATTTCTTGAATTATTTAATTTCTCAAAAGAAGACTAGGCCTGTACTTCTGTTACAACCAATCAAATGATTCTTCCAAAAATGATGATCCAGTACATGAATGTGAACATGAACTGTTAGAAGAATATGGGTGGTTAATATAAATTAGATTTATTTGATTAGCCATTCTCATTATGAATATTTGTTTAACGGTATTTTGGTTTAAAATGATTAGAAGTGATAAAGTTGCACACTTTTCCTAACAACAGTTAATATATATTTTTCTCTCTCCTTCCCCTCTCTTATCCACCCTCCCGCCCGACCATCCCCCATTTTTCATCAAGCTATTCCAATAGAAACTGCTAAGCAAAACCCAAATGTTGCTTTGGTCCTTACTTCTTACGGAGGCCATATTGGTTTTCTGGAGGGAATCTGGCCAAGGCAGTCCACCTACATGGACCGAGTCTTCAAGCAGTTTGTGCAGGCCATGATCGAACACGGACATGAGCTCTCAAGCATGTAGTTCTTCAGATGCACTTTGTCTGAACTACCATACACAAAGGCAGCTCAGCTTAGTGCACAGCTCTTGACTACTGTATATAAAGCAAATAAACCAGCAGGTGGTGAAGAGGTCCAGAACGACATGCAGAAACTACTTTTTTGGAGAAACAAACAACTTTGTTGCAAGAAATAAAATATAGATTTAGATGGCAATTTAGGTAGATTTTATTTTTACTATGCCTTACCAAGTATGACCTTAAATAAAGTAGTACAAACATGGAATTGCACTTAACCAAAACTGGTGTATGTAAAAAGATTTTAATTCCTCAGGGTTTTAATTTAGGCTAGTATTTTTTTAGATTACTTATTTTAGGTGATTTATCGTACTTTAGTAATTGTAATAGGACTTTGGTTATTTGAATGTAAGTTATAAGTTGGCACATTCCTAAGGGTATTTATACCTAATGACAGTAACATGAAAACTAAACATAAAATACAATGTGCTAAATCTTTTATGTATCTTAACTTTGAAAAGCAAATGAAACAATGTTAGACTGACTTTACATACTCTTTTACTCTGATAATGTTAAATTAAGGCTGACTTATGTTTTATAATGATTATAGTTCACATGATTATTTTTTAAATAGTATATGTGTATACATATATATCATTATATGAAATAAATTCTACCATTTTAAATTGTTTCTTTGTGAGTTTTTAATCCACAGAAAAGTAATCCTGAGAATGTAATTTATGATCATTTCATAAGTGTGTTAGTAACAAATATTAAAACTGTTTTGTTTCACTGATTCCAGAATATTGGGCTCCCACCATTTGTTCCAATTAAAAGTGCTTTCAGCTACAGGAAACCCATCTGACACTGATTTGGGAATAATAATATTTAATTATCTTGCCTCACAAGAAGTCTCCAGGTAAGCAGGGCAGGGCTGATATAGATGTTCATCAGTGTCATCAAAAAAACAGGCTCTTTCTGATGCCATATCCCTGGCAGTCAGGATAGCTAGCTATCTCCTAGACACAAGATATAAAATGAACTCTAAAATTCATATGTAGGCAAATGACTGTGATACACTCAAGCTACCAGACCTTAAAGTTGGGCTTCCCAGGTGGCACTAGTGGTAAAGAACCTGCCGGCCAATGCAGGAGACCTAAGAGACACAGGTTCAATCCCTGGGTCGGGAAGTTCGCCTGGAGGAGGGCATGGCAACCCACTCCACTATTCTTGCCTGGAGAATCGTATGGACAGAGGAGCCTGGCAGGCTTTAGTCCATAGGGTCGCAAAGAGTTGGACATGACTGAAGCAACTTAGCACGTAGACACAAGATGGCAGCTCACACATCACGTTTGTACCCTGAGAAGAAAAAGGCAGAAGGAGTGGGGCCAGACACATTAAAATACAAGAGAGACCATGTTGAGGAATCTCTCCTATAGAAAAGCCAGCACAGGTATGTAAAGATATAGACTTGCTGCCGCTTTGGACATTCAGGATAACCTATTTTGTAAGGGAATGGGCAAATTATGACACATCCACAGGGTAGAGCCATCAAAAATAATGAGGTGGCCCTATGTGTAATAATTTATAAAAATATTTCTGATAGCTTATTTAATCTAAAACAATCTGATTCATATATATAGGGTCACATTACAAAAAAATGCAAACAAACTTTTTGGCCAGTCCAATATAAACAAAAATAAAATATAGCTCTACATGCATGTGATAGTGTGTGTGTTTTTGTGTGTTAATCGTAATGAATTGAGCATTTTTAAGTGCTGATGTGGAGGGTCACATTCTCCCCAGTATCTCCACACTCTCATATGCTTTGAGAAAGAAAGGCTGTAGTTTATTTCTACAGCCCACGCACTTAGCATACTGCCTGGAACAGAGCAGGTCAACAATAGCTGAATAACAGAGGTTTGTGTAAGAATGAAAATACTACCGTGTAAGCCAGATCTCTGATTTGATAAGTTAATTTGAAGTATACTCTGAAGTCTTTTCTAGCTGTCTCCTCAGTTTCTGTTGGTTATTATCATCATTAAACATTTATTCAAAGCCTCACAGAGCATTGTTTTAGAAATAGGGATACAGAGGATACATGGGCTTTCTTTTTCTTTCATTTTTGACACTGTCCTATACTACACATTTTGTTACATCTTGAACCCAGTGCTAACACATATATTTTGTTACAGATCCTCCCCAGCCGGTCCCCAAAAAGGCACCTTCTGCCTGGTGTCTTTTGAGCCAGTAGATCAAGACCAAATGTGGTCACTTGGCTTCCAAAGAAAAGTTTTAGTCTTTGATCAGAGAGCCAAGAGATGCAGGTCCGGCCCTGATGGAAGGGTACATCTTACATACAGATCAGGAGCTGGGAAGAGGAGGGGTTTTTGCAACCTCATTCCAAATCAGAACATCTATTAAAGCAGTGTCTATTTCCCCTGTAGACTTCAGTGCCAAAATGGCAACAAAAAATCTCACTGTTGCTCTGAACCTAAGAAAGTGCTGGTCATGAGGTAAGCATCCGGCTTCTTGGAACTTAATTTGGAGTCAGTGAGGCCAAACTGCAAGGTCAGGTGATAAAGAATACTTAGGAAATATGCTATTTTAACTACAGTTCTCACTTAAAAGAGTCTTCCAGTCCTAACCTTTTCTACAAACAGGCCAACATATATAATAGAAACTGGTGTTTCTTGTCCTAAAATATGTTATATAATCTTGTCCTAATGATATATTGTTGATATCAATATTGATACCTAAAGAGGTAAAAATTGTTGTATATTTTATTCTTTTAAATTTTATTTCTAAATATTTATATATTTAGAATATAATTTAGAATATACAATATTTATATATTTTATTTCTTGAATATTTATGTATTCAAGGCCTTGTGATAAAAAAGTTTTCACTTTGTCACATGCATTATCAAGCTGTGAATTATTCAACTGTGCTGTTTATCTCTATTCTAAAATTAAGAGAAGCTTCTTCCAGTTCTATCCTTCAACCACTTAAATGTGGGAATTACTTTGAAAAATGTAAATGGTGAGAATTTGACAAGACTAATTTACCTCACTGAGTATCTCTTTTAAATAAAGACAGTAATTTGGACCAAGTAAGAAAGACTTCACTGTCAGTTAAGACCATGACTCAGTATTAACTTATTACAGGACAACTGTTTATTTGTGCCCTCTATAGAGGGTTGTCCTCCCCCGGAGTTAGACACTGGTACCCAAATTTTGCAAGCAGTACAATGATCATATCTAGACCATCTGTACTTTCAGTTTATTGTTAATTATATTATCAAGCATTCAGTACCAGCTGCATATGAATAGACAGGCTGTCAGTGTATTAACAGAGCAGAATGATCACAAAAGAGCATTACTCTCTTTTAACTGTCAACTTACTAATTGGTTTCTGCAAGTTTTAAATATCTTATCTGCTTTACTCTACCTATGGGCAGATAGCTTCAGATTTTTTCCCCCTATCTTTCCAGCCTCAAAATGGAACATGCATAGTGCTTAATTCCTGGACTCTGATG
The DNA here is from genome assembly GCF_000754665.1 of Bison bison bison. Lineage (NCBI taxonomy): Eukaryota > Metazoa > Chordata > Mammalia > Artiodactyla > Bovidae > Bison > Bison bison. The sequence goes on along the minus strand of NW_011495057.1, from coordinate 1,550,315 downwards.
GTGGTTTTTTTCCTTCTAATGCCATATAGGAGTGATGCAGTATGGCCTTTGAAACCTCTAGGTTTTCTTACTAGAATTAAAGGGACTCTGAAAAATATGTCGAACAATAAACTATCATATATGTTTTCATGATATATATTCTAGAATATATGAATAGATATTATAGATAAGATATATAAATATCAATATATGAAGTAAAAATGCCTAATATTCTCTATATTTACCTAGAGCTCTTTATTATCATTAATCATAGTTCCTACTATTTTTAAGATCATTTCTTGGGAAAGAAGTTTGGGCTTGAATTCAGAGCACATGAGGTTGATTCTTGGCTCTGCTATTAATTCACCATTTGACCTGAAGGAAATCATTTGTCCTGTCCAGACTTTGATTTCATCTAGAAAATACAGATGGTTAAAAATATATATATAGCTAGAAATATCAATGTTACAGAGTTATTATGAGGATTAAAGAAATACTAATAACATGTGAAAATACTTTATGAACTGTGACAGTGCTATATATAAAATACTATGTTGCTATGAAAAGATGTTTACTATTATAAACCAAAACCAAATAACATTTTATTACTAATATAGCTTTCTCTATCTAAAACGCGTTGGGTTTAGGGTAGGGGGAAAAGTACATGTTGATCTCTGTGGTGATATTAACCTTGATCCCTTGGCTAAGGTGGTGTCAGTCAGGATTCACCACAGAGAAGTTACTAATTTTTCCTTTGTAATTGATTCAGGAGTGGGGTGGGGAAGGGAGGAGGGCCTATTTTGAGACTATGCAAATATCCTGTTTGTTTAAATTTCTTTCTACTCATTGGTGGATCTTATCTTGCCTGTAGCAAGGTACTGTTGCGTTCTGATGGTCTTTTTCTATTTCTCACATTCCTTCTGTGTTTATAACGGAAATCCTTATGAAAGAAAATGCTGTCACTTTTCTCCCACTGGCCCCATTTCTTTGTTCAGGTGTTGACATCAGTATAGATTCATGAGTATTTTTCTTTGGCTTGTAATTAAATATCAATACTATCCTTATTTTATTGTTCAATTTGTTTCAGTTTGGGCATTCTGGATGGCTTCTATGTCCCTTTAATATGCCTTTTTTTTTTTTTTTAAGTGGGTTGGCATCACCAGATGGTCTAGTCTCATATTTTATTTTCTCTAGTCCAGTCTTGGAATCAATACAGTTCTTCAAGGAGTCCTGATTTCTTTTATTAAAGAATGGCATTTAAAAACCAAGATACTGGGACTTCACTGGCAGTCCAGTGGTTAAGACTTTGCCTTCCAGTGCAGGGGTTGTGGGTTCAATCCCTGGTCAGTGAGCTAAGATCCCACATGCCTCAAACTGCCCCACCACCAAAAAAAAAACAAAAAACAAAAAACCCAAAACATAAAACAGAAACAATATTGTAACAAATTCATTAAAGACTTTAAAAATGGTCCATGCCCCCCCCAAAAAAAATCTTAAATAAAAAAGAAAAATCAAGATCTGGATGTAGATATGCTCATTGCTACAGGGGTCCCAGTGCTTGTAGCCCTTTTCAATGGAGTTAGGAAAAAATTATATGTAAATATAATGCATGCACATGTCTATATTTATCTATCATCTATAAGTAAACAAGTCCATCCATACTGACAGCTCTGACTCCAATTCAGCAACAGAATGAATTATCATTTCTTATTTGTAATTTCTTCCTCTAAGTTAGAAACCTGGCTCTGATGGTCTACAATATATTTACTTATTTACTGAACAATACAACTAAAAGTAGATAAAGTCGTTTCAGAATTTCTAACCTATACTCCTGTGAGAAATTTACTTAACTTCACTCAATGTGGTTATGTGACTCACTTGTAATACACTTAGATTCATTTGTGATTATCTGTATTCCATCCTTCTTACCACATCCTGATGGATTTTTAAAACTTTATATAAAGTTTACTCTTTGTGATGAACAAGTCCATGAGTTTTAACAAATGCACAGAACTGTATGTCCCCTACCACAGCTCCCTATTCAAACTTACTATCACCTGCCTAATTCCCCCATGATACGTATTAATAGAAACCCATTCTCTCCATCCCCACAGAATCTGGCAACCACCAACCAGCTAATATTTATTAGCTGTGCTTTCTGAGGGCAAAAACAAGGAATTTATAGTAACTTTTTTTTTTTTTTTTTTTTTTGCCATGACACACAGCTTGTAGGATCTTAGTTTCTTACCAGGGTCAAGGCAGTGAAATGCCAAGTCCTAATCATTGGGCCACCAGGGAATTCCCTAAGACTTCGCCTTTCAATCACTGAGTCATACTGTTTAAGAAGCTGTGAAAAACATAGCAATGAAAAAGAATACCATCCATGAAAAATTATTGAGAAAAAATTAAACTTGAAGCAGGTAAACTTCAAACTTCCAGTTTATAGGAAGTTCAGGGGTCAAAGGAACATGTTAAGAGACCAAATGGGGTGCAATCAGTAAAATGAAGAAGTCAGGAAACTTTACAAGTTGCATGGAAAAAAACCAAAATGGGGTAAAAAAACAAATCAACTGCAAAAATATCATCCATAAAACTTTATTTTTTTTGGCCACACCATGTAGCTTGTGGGACCTTAGAAACCTCACCAGAGATTGAACCTGTGTCCTTGGCAGTCAGAGTATGGAGTCCAACCCTAACATTGATCCTGTGGTTATATTTTTTAAAACTGCCCTTATTTTTCAGGAATACACACTGAAACATTTATAGATGAAATATCTCACATCTGCTTCAAAATAATCCAGTGGGTCATGGCAGAGGGTAAGGGTGGGGAGATGGGTGGCAGTACAGATGAAACAAGTTCGACCAGAGCCGACAATTGTTGAAGGTGGGTAGTGACTATATGGGAGCTCAGTGTACCGGTCTATTCTGCGT
>NW_011495057.1:1546308-1547305 GCF_000754665.1 Bison bison bison | reverse complement strand
AACAGAATGAAAGTGGAATATAATCCCACTAGGAAATACTTATTCGAAGATGAATATAATCAATTACTATCTACCAAACCACTTCAAAATCCTGCTGAGAGTAGTCAGTTCAGCAATACACTGCAAACGATTAATCAAGTAGAACATTCCCATTTTTACAGGGGCCTCATTCCTTAAAGCAATGGAGGATACACTGTGACAACCAACTTGCCCAGCTATAAATTCATAGGCTCTTTGTCACATATATAGACTGGCCAAATTCCATTTTAAACCTCGAATAATGTGTAGAATTGTTACCTTTACAATTTATCCTGTCCTTAACAAGTCAACTGAACAAAGCAGGAATAATATTGTAGCACAGGGGCTAAGAGGTCTCTTTCATTAGAAACTGTATCACACAGGAATGGCATTTGGCAACAGATAATACAAAAAGCAATTTACTATAGTTTGTTCTAAAGTAGTATTTTTTTGTTGCAGAACAGTAAGTTCGGGAGAAGACAGTTGCTGGCACTGGTTAAACACCTTAAGAATGTGAAGGTCTAGGTCCTTAATTCTCTTGGCCTTTTCCTCATTGTAAAAAATAGCTGCCTTAGCTCCAGTTATCCCATCTGTGTTCCAGGGAAGAAGGTGGAAGGGATATAGAGTAAAAGACCCAAGACAGATGATTCTGTTTTTAATTCGAAAAGAATAGCTTCTCCAGAATCCCTGTATGAGATTTCTATTTACATGTCATTAATCAGAACTATTCTTTGGAACTCTGCATTCAGATGCTTATCTCTTTCCTTTTCTCCTTTGCTTTTTGCTTCTCTTCTTTTCACAGCTATATGTAAGGCCTCCCCAGCCAGCCATTTTGCGTTTTTGCATTTCTTTTCCGTGGGGATGGTCTTGATCCCTGTCTGCTGTACAATGTCAAGAACCTCATTCCATAGTTCATCAGGCACTCTATCTATCAGATCTAGGCCCTTAAATCTATTTCTCACTTCCACTGTATAATCAT
>NW_011495057.1:1544112-1546208 GCF_000754665.1 Bison bison bison | reverse complement strand
TCACTTCCACTGTATAATCATAAGGGATTTGATTTAGGTCATACCTGAATGGTCTAGTGGTTTTCCCTACTTTCTTCAATTTCAGTCTGAATTTGGCAATAAGGAGTTCATGATCTGAGACTGTATAGAGCTTCTCCATCTTTGGCTGCAAAGAATATAATCAGTCTGATTTCGGTGTTGACCATCTGGTGATGTCCACGTGTAGAGTCTTCTCTTGTGTTGTTGGAAGAGGGTGTTTGCTATGACCAGTGCATTTTCTTGGCAAAACTCTATTAGTCTTTGCCCTGCTTCATTCCGTATTCCAAGGCCAAATTTGCCTGTTATTCCAAGTGTTTCTTGACTTCCTACTTTTGCATTCCAGTCCCCTATAACAAAAAGGACATCTTTTTTGGGTGTTAGTTATAAAAGGTCTTGTAGGTCTTCATAGAACCATTCAACTTCAGCTTCTTCAGCGTTACTGGTTGGGGCATAGACTTGGATTACTGTGATATTAAATGGTTTGCCTTGGAAATGAACAGAGATCATTCTGTCGTTTTTGAGATTGCATCCAAGTACTGAATTTCGGACTCTTCTGTTGACCATGATGGCTACTCCATTTCTTCTGAGGGATTCCTGCCCGCAGTAGTAGATATAATGGTCATCTGAGTTAAATTCACCCATTCCAGTCCATTTTATTTCACTGATTGCTAGCATGTTGACATTCACTCTTGCCATCTCTTGTTTAACCACTTCCAATTTGCCTTGATTCATGGACCTGACATTTCAGGTTCCCATGCAATATTGCTCTTTACAGCATCGGACCTTGCTTCTATCACCAGTCACATCCACAGCTGGGTACTGTTTTTGCTTTGGCTCCATCCCTTCATTCTTTCTGGAGTTATTTCTTCACTGATCTCCAGTAGCATATTGGGCCCCTACTGACCTGGGGAGTTCCTCTTTCAGTATCCTATCATTTTGCCTTTTCATACTGTTCATGGGGTTCTCAAGGCAAGAATACTGAAGTGGTTTGCCATTCCCTTCTCCAGTGGACCACATTCTGTCAAATCTCTCCACCATGACCCGCCCGTCTTGGGTTGCCCCACGGGCATGGATTAGTTTCATTGAGTTGGACAAGGCTGTGGTCCTAGTGTGATTAGACTGATTAGTTTTCTGTGAGTATGGTTTCAGTGTCTGCCCTCTGATGCCCTCTTGCAACACCTACCGTCTTACTTGGGTTTCTCTTACCTTGGGCGTGGGGTATCTCTTCACGGCTGCTCCAGCAAAGCGCAGCTGTTCCTCCTTACCTTGGATAAGGGGTATCTCCTCACCGCCACCCTTCCTGACCTTCAACATGGGATGGCTCCTCTAGGCCCTCCTGCACCAGCGCAGCCACTGCTCCTTGGACTTGGGGTTGGTCGTAAAAAAAAGATCTTCACAACCCAGATAATCACGATGGTGTGATCACTGACCTAGAGCCAGACATCCTGGACTTGGGGTTGGTCCTCTGAATGCAGAGTTCCAAAGAATAGCAAGAAGAGATAAGAAAGCCTTCCTCAGCGATCAATGCAAAGAAATAGAGGAAAAACAACAGAATGGGAAAGACTAGAGATCTCTTCAAGAAAATTAGAGATACCAAGGGGGCATTTCATGCAAAGAGGGGCTCGATAAAGGACAGAAATGGTATGGACCTAACAGAAGCAGAAGATATTAAGAAGAGGTGGCAAGAATACACAGAAGAACTGTACAAAAAAGATCTTCACGACCCAAATAATCACGATGGTGTGATCACTCACCTAGAACCACATGCTAGAGTCCAAAGTCAGGTGGGTCTTAGGAAGCATCACTATGAACAAAGCTAGTGGAGGTGATGGAATTCCAGGTGAGCTATTTCAAATCCTGAAAGATGATGCTGTGAAAGTGCTGCACTCAATATGCCAGCAAATTTGGAAAACTCAGCAGTGGCCACAGGACTGGAAAAAGGTCAGTTTTCATCCCAATCCCAAAGAAAGGCAATGCCAAAGAATGTTCAAACTACCACACAATTGCAGTCATCTCACACGCTAGTAAATGCTCAAAATTCTCCAAGCCAGGCTTCAGCAATATGTGAACCGTGAACT
>NW_011495057.1:1539131-1544012 GCF_000754665.1 Bison bison bison | reverse complement strand
GAGAGAGATGGGAATACCAGACCACCTGATCTGCCTCTTGAGAAATCTGTATGCAGGTCAGGAAGCAACAGTTAGAACTGGACATGGAACAACAGACTGGTTCCAAATAGGAAAAGGAGTACGTCAAGGTTGTATATTATCACCCTGCTTATTTAACGTATATGCAGAGTACATCATGAGAAACGCTGGACTGGAAGAAACACAAGCTGGAATCAGGAGATATATCAATAACCTCAGATATGCAGATGACACCACCCTTATGGCAGAAAGTGAAGAGGAACTCAAAAGCCTCTTGATGAAGGTGAAAGTGGAGAGTGAAAAAGTTGGCTTAAAGCTCAATGTTCAGAAAACGAAGATCATGGCATCCGGTCCCATCACTTCATGGGAAATAGATGGGGAAACAGTGGAAACAGTGACAGACTTTATTTTTCTGGGCTCCAAAATCACTGCAGATGGTAACTGCAGCCATGAAATTAAAAGATGCTTACTCCTTGGAAGAAAAGTTATGACCAACCTAGATAGCACATTGAAAAGCAGAGACATTACTTTGCCAACAAAAGTCCATCTAGTCAAGGCTATGGTTTTTCCTGTGGTCATGTATGGATGTGAGAGTTGGGACTGTGAAGAAGGCTGAGCACCGAAGAATTGATGCTTTTGAACTGTGGTGTTGGAGAAGACTCTTGAGAGTCCCTTGGACTGCAAGGAGATCCAACCAGTCCATTCTGAAGGAGATCAGCCCTGGGATTTCTTTGGAGGGAATGATGCTGAAGCTAAAACTCCAGTACTTTGGCCACGTCATGGCGAAGAGTTGACTCATTGGAAAAGACTCTGATGCTGGGAGGGATTGGGGGCAGGAGGAGAAGGGGAGGACAGAGGATGAGATGGCTGGATGGCATCACTGACTCGATGGACGTGAGTCTGAGTGAACTCTGGGAGTTGGTGATGTACAGGGAGGCCTGGTGTACTGTGATTCATGGGGTCGTGAAGAGTTGGACACGACTGAGCGACTGAACTGAACTGAATCAGAACTAGGCCAAATGGATCCTGATAAGACCAAATTGAGTGGGAAAATAAAGCTTTTAGAGCTTGACACATTTCTATTCCCCTGAAAACTGGGCTCTTGTAAGAGTAGAGCATGAATATTGAATTGGTGACTAACCATGTATGCTACCAAACCCATTTAACCCGAGGTCTTCAAAATTTCAGCTTTTTAAATTTCAAAGATGACCATACCTCATCTTTGGGTTTTGAATAAAACTGAGAAGACAGGTAGGTTCAGATTACCTACTCTATTAGTGGTTAAGACAGATTAAAGAACGTAACTTGTGTTGGAAGATAAAATTAATGCTTTTCTTCCCCCGAAGCACACTTAGAACAAGCTTATGGGAATATAGAGCACTCTTACTCAGTCCTTGGATCACAAATAAAAGAGGAAGTCATAGGGTGGAGGACCTCTTAGAAGATGCCTCTAAGGAATGTCAACAGAACAGTCTTCCTTGGGGAGGTAAACAAAATGGCCAAGGCTCTTCTACCCTCAGTATCTGATGAAAGTGTTTGTTGCTCAGTCCTGTCTGAGGTTTTATGACTCAGTGGACTGTAGCCCACCAGGCTCCTCTGTCTATGGGATTTCCCAGTCAAGAATACTGGAGTGGATTGCCATTTCCTTCTCCACAGGATCTTCCCGACCCAGGGATCTAACTCCTGCATTGCAAGTGGATTCTTTACTATCTGAGCCACCAGGGAATCCCAATGGCCAGTATTTTATGGACTCAAGCAGGAACATGGAGAGAGGAAGAGATACCCTACCCCTATATGAGAGATAATCTTTAGGTTTTCATTTTCAGGGATACTCCCTGAGAGTTATCATTTTATGAGAACACTGAGTAAAGGTTGGCAGCCTATTATAAAAATATAATTAGGAAATTTAAGCAAATTATTTCTTACTGAAAGATAAATCTGAAGTATATCACATTATAAGATCCTGGTTTAAATAAACTTGCTTCTCACTGAGGCACAGTATGTTCTAAGCAGAGTATTTGGTTTTTCTAAGTTGCGTGCCAACAAGAACATTTACACATGGACTGTATCAATGTTACCCAAAAGAAGTATAAATATACAAAGAAGATAACTCCAAAAGAGAAAACTACAGCTTAATGAATGGGAGAAACTGGATTAGAGGTGAAGCTGACTAGCAGTAAGGAGTAGACACAAAAGTGAGAAGGAGATGATTAAGACAGATGTAAAGCCCTGTTCTCATGAGGTTGATTTTGTGTCAAATTGACTGGGTTACACGTGTGTGGGTATTTGCCTTAACATTACTTCTGGGTGTGTCTGTGAAGATGTTTCAGATGAGATTAATATTTGAGTTGGTGGACTGAGTAAGGCAGATATCCCTGTTCAGTTTGGATGGGCACAGTCCAATCTGTCGAGGGTCTGAACACAAGTAGAGAAAGACAAGAGTTTGCTCTGTGAATTGGACTGATTGATATGAACTGATCTTCCTCCCTCAGACTGGAACTTCCAACCATCAGTTCCCTCAGTTCTCAGGACTTGGACTTCCACCATTGATTCTTAGGCTTCGGGCTCAGTTGGGAACTTTCTTAGGTCTCCAGCTTGCAGAAGGCTGATCATTTCTGGTTTTCTGTCTTTTTAATTGTGTGAGCCAATTCATCTCTTTGTATATGTAAATATCTTTTAGTGGTTCTGTTTCTTTAGGGGAACACTAATACAGTTTCCCAAGAAAGATGACTGGTTTCCTTTCACCTACAAATGCATTAAGATTCATATCAGCCAAATGCCTCAGGTAACATTTGATATTTCCAGCAAGGAAAAACAAAAAGCAATTGTCATAAGCTTTATCTGTGTACAGTTAAGGGAAAATACCCAATAAAAACAAATGTGAGACCCTGGCTCAAATCTTAAAACTGCAGAATGAAATACTCATTCAGATTGTGCAAGCTGTAGATGAGTCTGTGCTCCAGAGGCTCTTACTGGGCAAAAGCAGCAGCCAAGGGAAGATTAACCTGCCCATGGGTCAAGACACAAAACCAAGGCCCCTGGCTTGGAATTTCTTGTCACTTGCCTCTGTGTATTTTATTTTGGCTTCTCTGTTGTTCACCAAGTTGTGTCTGACTCTTTTGCAACCCCATGGACTGTACGTAGCCCATCAGGCTCCTCTGTCCATGGAATTTCCCAGTCAAGAACGCTGAAGTAGGTTGCTATTTCCTTCTCCAGGGATCGAACCTGGGTCTCCTGCACTGCAGACAGATTCTATACTGCCTGAGCCACCAGGGAAGCCCTTTGTAAACGAAATCTATTATATATTAACCTTACTCAAAATATAGGAAACACACAGAACTTTAAAACTTTTACTTAGGGGAAAGACTGATTCAGATAAATGAACACTACCATGGTCCTGCACAGAAATTTAAAAAATGCAAAATTTCTCTTCCTTCTCAAAAGTACACCTCTTATTTTGTGAGTCCACCAAGAATTTTCACATTAAATAAAGACCAATATTAGACATATTCTTGTTGTTTTAATTGGCATGTCTCTAGAAATGTCTGTCGTTGGTTGTAGATAGAAAATTCTTCCTCAACATGATAAGCAAAGTCCATTTTAGGTTTTCAGGACTGTTATTAAATGTTATTCTGATACACTGGCCACCTGATGCAAAGAACTGACTCACGGGAAAAGACCCTGATGCTGGGAAAGATTGAGGGCAGGAGAAGGGGACAACAGAGGATGAGATGGTTGGGTGGCATCACCGACTCAATGGACATGGGTTTGGGTGGACTCTGGGAGTTGGTGATGGACAGGGAGGCCTGGTGTGCTGCGGTTCACAGGGTCGCAGTGTTGGACACGACTGAGTGACTGAACTGAACTCATCCTGATATTATGTAAGACCATGTGAATTTTGACTACTAAACACATTATTACATTTCAAAATACTAAACCATCTTTGTTTAACCAATCTAGTTGCAGTAAAACAAAACATGCTGTGAAATATAATTTCTCTATTAGCTCACTTACAGTTTTCTATATAAACTCATTAATTTCTTTAAACAAACCCCCAAATTCCACAAAATCTTAAGCTTTAAAAGATATAAAATTGGGAATTCCCCAGCGGTCCGGTGGTTAGCGCTTTGTGCTTTCACTATTGACGGCTTGGGTTTGATCCCTGGTTGGGGAAATAAGAACTCACAAACCAAGTAGTGTGGCCAAAAGGAAAAAAACCCACCCCAAAACATAAAAACAGAAGGCAATCCTTTTTGTAATACCACGTGCCTGGTAAAGCCTGCCCTTGAAAACCAAAGGCGACAGGACAAGGAGGAAAGTTCTACAGTCCAACTGGCCAGCTTCACTTCAAACCCAATTACTTCAAACATCTGGAGATGAGGGTGATGCCTATTGGTTATCCAGTAGGAAGAAACCATCTATTGTCCCCTGGGGAGCCCAGCCAATCAGAAACTGTAGTTACCCAACCAATGAGAGGCCTCTTTCTGCAAAAGAGGCTGCTTATTACTGCCCCTCCCCAGGCCTCCCTGCCTCCCTCCCCCAGGCCCTATCAAAGCAAGGCGCGCTTCCTGGTTCTCTGGAGTTGCCTGTGCTCAGCCACAGTTTGCTGCCAAACTGCAATTCTTCTGGCTATTCTTAAAGTCACTGTGCTGATAGAATAACTGGCTATTATTAAAGTTGACAAATTCAATCCAGTACCCACTAGGTTTCGCCTTATATTTAAACTGTTCCCAGACTGGTTTCACACTACAAACTTTGAAACATTAAAATTCACAAAATGAGACACAGTTAAGGGACTTCTGAAACTCCAATACTTTGGCCACCTCATGTGAAGAGTTGACTCATTGGAAAAGACCCTTTTCC
>NW_011495057.1:1529970-1539031 GCF_000754665.1 Bison bison bison | reverse complement strand
AACATTAAAATTCACAAAATGAGACACAGTTAAGGGACTTCTGAAACTCCAATACTTTGGCCACCTCATGTGAAGAGTTGACTCATTGGAAAAGACCCTGATGCTGGGAGGGATTGGGGGCAGGAGGAGAAGGGGACGACAGAGGATGAAATGGCTGGATGGCACCACCAACTAGATGGACATGAGTTTGAGTGAACTCTGGGAGTTGGTGTTGGACAGGGAGGCCCAGTGTGCTGCAGTTCATGGGGTTGCAAAGAGTTGGACACAACTGAGCGACTCAACTGAAGGGACTTCTCAGGCGGCCCAGTGGTTAGGACTCCACACTTTCACTGCAGAGGGCACAGTTTTGACTCCCTGGTTGGGAAACTAAGACCCTGCATGTCATGTGGCTCAGCCAAAAAAATTAAAAAATAAAAAGGCACAGTTAAAACATTTTTTTTTAGTGGCATTTGACTTAAAATGAGCTTCCACAGTTTTTAAAACAGACAAGATAATACAAAGTATTATCAGAATATTCACAATTTGCAATTGTGTATGTTTTCCTTTCAGCCTGTTAGTACCATGCAGTCAGGAGTCATATGTTTATTCACAACTTGTGCTTTACTGTTTGTCCCTACCTTGATGAACACCGGGTCCCTTTGCCTTCTGTTTGCAGTCAACTAATAGGTACAAAAACAGAGGGTGGAAAAAGATACACACATACACAGCACACACAAATGCTGGTGCTATCTCAATTTACCTAACTTCCCAGAAGGCCTAAGGCTCCTGTTTGGTAACAATCTTTGCAGAATATCTCCTTCTTGTTAAACAAACAAACACAAGTACATGATTAAATGAAAATACAGAATCTAGTTCACTCCAATCCTCAGTCAGGTTTTCATCTTAGTCTATAAACAAACAGCAGCAAACTAGCTTTTTAAGAAACCATGTACTGAGACTTACGTTCTTTAGGGTTTCCCTGATGGCTCAGTGGTAAAGAACCCACTTGCCAATGCAAAAGACATGGGTTTGACCCCCGTGTCGGAAAGATTCCCTAGAGAAGGAAATGGCAACCCAGTCCAGTATTCTTGCTGGGAGATCCCATGGACAGAGAAGCCTGGTGGGCTATAGTCCATGGTGCTGGCACAGGAGTCACATACAACTTGGTGACTAAAACATTTTTCTCTAAATCTAATCTATTAAAACAATTCAATAAATCCTTATTAATGATCGGAAAGAATCCAGTTTTGGCAAATAAGTCAGTCGCCTTTTTTTCATTCTTAAAGAACTACTTGTAAAAGTATTTGGTACAGGAGCCAATGATATGTATATTACACATTTACAAGTTTCAACACTGTTCATAACAGATAATCTAGTGAACACTATTTACAGTTTCAACGCAGAGAATGTAAAACAGAGACTTCCTTGGTGGTCCAGTTGTTAAGACTCTGTGCTTCAAATGCAATGTACATGAGTTTGATCCACAGTTGGGGAACTAGGATCCCACACATTGTCTGACAACCCCCCAAAAAACCCCCATTAACAATGACGACAAAATCAACGACTCCTGAATTAGAAGATGAGCATCACCCTTTACTAAGAAACTACATCTTCATGGACCAAACTCAGGAAGAAGAGAATCAATTTTAGACCTCATTCCACAGGACCTCAGTTTCTGAAGTATCAAAAAGGACTTATTTTACTTGTAGGAAGGTTCCACGGAATGGAATCAAGGTAAAACAATAAAACACACCAGTGCATGTGAAATAAAAAGGTATATATTCTATATACATTCATAAAAGAAATATTATAGTTCAAAAATTAAAAGCCTGATCTAAGATTGGAATTACTGTGGGACTACCTAGTAGTAATGCTTAGCTCTTATTGTGTTGATATCAAGTATATACACATGAACTTTAAAAGCTTAATATGATAGTCAACGGACAAATGTGTTACATTTTTGTTTATTAAAAACTGCTACAAACAAACAAAGCCTGTACAAAAAACTTGAACATTCTTCCCTGTGAAACAGTAAGCTCCAGCAACATTATTGCTTAGGACTTCTGCCTTGGCCTTAATCTTCCTCTGTCAGGTATTCGTCTTCCTGCCCCACCTGCCATAAACAAAACCAGGACAAAAAATATCCCATAATTCTTATCACTCTGCAACAGTAATCGCGAAAGACATTATCACTTAGGACTCCCTCTTTCTCTGCCTTGGCCACGCCCTCTTCCTTGGCTGCCAAAAATGAAACTTGTACCAAAAAACATACCGTAATACTTACTACTTTGAGATAGTAGTCTTGAGAGACATTATCGCCTAGGACCCCCTCTGCCTCTGCCTCGGCCTCGGCCACGTCCTCTTCCTCGGCCTCGGCCTCTTCCTGCAACTGAGGGAAGAGAAAAACAAAGCAAGGTAAATTCTCTTCTGTGCTGATGTGACCTGGCCACCGCCAACAGCACCTACAGTAAAGAAAATTTTAACTCAGTTTCTCTCAAATGTGATCTCAGAGTCACCTCTTCCGATACTTTATCATACAGAACCAAGAACTGCTGGCCTAATACCTTAATATTTGTTTCATTTGACTTTGTTTATGGAGAAATTCATCAAGGTTTAAAATATTTTTTCTTTGTATCATGCCTCAAATTCACCACAAAATGAAACACAAATGATCTGAACTTCACAAAAGATGAAAGAAATTTCATACTAATGGAACAGAACAGAAACACTATGTGCCAGTTTTGTTACTGAAGAGAATCCAAATAAGTTAATTCATGTCAAGAAAGTTTAAGATACATTGCATCAAATAACAACCTCATGATTCTTCCGAATCTTAAGTCATCTGACCCAATCATATTGTTACTTTAATCCAGTAACAATATCCCTGTTACCTGGTCATCCTAGCTCTGAGCTTCTTATTTTCAGGTATCTATGAATGTTTTTAAAACCCTGACATTTCTACTCATCGTTCGGAGTCTTATCATTCAAAGCAATAGAGTAAATCTAGCACTTCTCTTGAAACAAGGCAGATTAACCACACTTATCTCCAATTCGCTCTGAGGTACTATTCACGATAGAAAAGAAAGAAAAATAGCAAATATCCATGGAGCGAGGGCACAGAAAAAACGCAATAGTTTAAACATCTCAACAAATTTCTAAGTCAGAAAACAGACTGAGAACAACAAATGTTTAGTAAAGGAAGAGTAGCCTCAAAAAGACCTAGGACCTTGGAAGCCAGGGGTAAGGTGAGGCAGGAGGCTGAAAACATGGGGGAGAGGCTGCCAGTCCTCATGTGGGGCAGCAGACTGGCTAGCCCTCTTCCCATCCTGCAACGCTGAAGCCTATTTCCCTGACAGGTAGGCAGGAAAGGAAAGAGAAAATTAACCTTAAGACCTTGAAGCAGAAAGGGTTTGGATTTGAAAACAGTTGCAAAGTGGATGGCAGCAAAAGTCACAGAGCCAGAGGGACGAAGAGAGGGATCAAGTCAGTGTTTTTCGAGCTATGTGGTATAGCCTGAACATTTTTTTTTAACTGAAAGAGAACAGGACAGGAAACTTAAGGGCATCTGCATGTATTAAGACTAAACAGTTCTTTGTGAAATTTTGAATGAATAGGTCATAATGCAAAAAAGTATATTTCTTAGTGTGGGTGAGAGGAAAAGTCTAAAAATCATTGTGGTAAGTTTAGTATCAGTCCCTTTCTCCTGTCCTGCTCCTATGATGCTGGTTGCCAGACACGTCTCCCATGTGACTAGAATCTTTTTCTGAGAAAACCAGTTCCAGAAAAGATTTCCACATCCTAAAATGTGGGGTTGCCTTGGTGGAGAAGCAAATTTACTTTGAATCCACCAGCGAAGCAGTCCAGCCTCCCTTTCCAGAAGTTCTCTTTTCAGGTTCCTTCTTAAACAATGGATGGCCAAAGTGCAAGATACTACAGTAAAGCCTTCAACATAAAGAGCATATTAAGAGGTTAAATAAAAAGAGAAACCAGAGAAAACAACACCAAGTTCAGAATAAAAGACAGAGAGAAAAATAAGAGAAAAGACTCAGTCAGAAAACTCAATTATTAAGAATTCCAGGAAGAAAGAACAGAATAAGCAAAACAGAAGAAATTTATAAAGGTACACAAGTAAATTTCTTAGCTCTAAAATACAAGAATATCCATACGGAAAGGGTCCGCCAAGTACCCAAAACAATGAAATGGACAAAAAGCTAAGTCATTAAGAAATTTCAGAATAGCAGGAATAAAGGGTTCATCCCCAGATGTTCCAAAGTGTGCAGGGAATGCGGGACCAGGCCATGCAAAAAGGCCCAGCAGGTAAGAACAAACAACACTGGTCTTTTGAACAGCAATACCAGGAACTGTAAGAAACTCGAGGTGTACTCATGGCGAGCATAGGCAATTAAAAGCAACCAACCAATCTGTGTTGTCTGCAGATATAAACATATTTTGAATAGTGGATTAGGGTATAAATATACCATACACAAAAATGTTTATAATCCTTCAAACTTACCAGCTTCCCTTTTCTTAGACTTCACCTTTGGTTCCACATCCACGAGTAGTGTATCCAGAGGTAAGCTGTCTGGCAGAATAAAATACCGAATGTTATTTCCTCGAATACTCAGTGTTTCCAGCTGTACAGGTTCTCTGTTCTTCAGGGTCATTTTCACTGCTTTAAGATGTGTGTTCATACTGACATCTACACCTGGAGGGAAAAAAGAGGGCAATTATTAGCATAAAAAGGAAGGCAACCAATTTATCTATCAGGCCACAGTTGGTACTATATTAGATTTACGAGCTCTATGTTCCAGGAATGGTACGCTAAGGCATTTTAGTTTAATCCTCAATGTCCCTATGGTAGATGGTATGATTATCCCTACTGTTAGGACTAAAATATATAGCCAGGATATAAGAAATGTAACACTGGTTGTCCGTGAGGGGAGAGAATTGGATTTTTACTAGATTTTGCTCCCCCAATTTACTAAATTTTTATTAAGTGCCTACTATCTGTGAGGCAAATCTTGCACTGTACTACTTGTCTTCCATCATTGTATTTTGAATTCTTAAAAAGCAGGAAGAACACTCAGCCCCCTCTACCACATGTAACACAAAGCTCAGAAGTGAAAGTGAAAGTCGCTCAGTCCTGTCTGACTCTGAAACCCCCATAGACTATCCAGTTCATGGAATTCTCCAGGCCAGAATACTGGAGTAGGTAGCCTTTCCCTTTTCCGGGGGATCTTCCCAACCCAGGAATCGAACCAGGGTCTCCCGCATTGCAGGCGGATTTTTTATTAACTGAGCTGCTGCTGCTGCTAAGTTGCTTCAGTCGTGTCTGACTCTGTGCAACCCCATAGGCGGCAGCCCACCAAACTCCCCCGTCCCTGGGATTCTCCAGGCAAAAACACTGGAGTGGCTAGAGGAGACTAAATCATTGTTTAAAATCACAGAATTTTAACAGCAAAATTATGCTTCCTTAGATACGATCAGTATGTATCAAAACCTTATACTACATGGATTTCCTTTCATAGCAATTGGTGTTGCAAAGTTCTAGCAAACTCACAAAAATTACCAGTTATGTAAATATTTCAGAGAGTAGAATGGGGCCATCTGCTAAGATAGCATTTTCTTTCATCAATTCTTTTAAAAAATCTGCCCTTTGGCAGGTGTGTGTGTGTGTAACACTACTATTAGTGAAGAATCATAGTGGCTTTAAATTTAAAACTACATATCCAACATTTTACGTCACTAAAGCAAAAAATACTCAAAAATGTTATGCTTAGGTAAAATTATGGTTCCTCATCACCCCCTCCCCATTTCCCATGTGTGTTTTACCCAAGATAATCAGATACGGAAACCCTATTCTCTGTCTTCAAAGACTTTACCGTTGAACAGGGGACACAAAATTCTAATAAAAGTAATATGTGTTTTGGAAGATGTAACACTCGAGGGGGCACATACAGGCCAAAGTGGAAAAGGCATCAATCAAGAAAACAGTGGTTGCACATGGGGTAACCTGAATCCTTCTGGTATTAGCACAAGAGCTTAAGGGGAGACATACATAAGAAGGTGCATGTAATACTCCAGACAAAAGGAAGGAGATTTGTACTAAATAAATGTTATTAACCAAACAAAGAATTCTGGCCTGCAGGTCAAAGAGACGGGGGAAAAAAGTGTTATAAACTCAGTCCAACCTCCATACCTGTGATTGTTCCGTGGACTTGTGTTCCATTCTTTAATTCAATGGTTACAGTTTCGTGACTCAATTTCATCAAAAATCTATAAAGACATTAAGAATAAACAGTAAGTTTTTACTTTTACTACTCCAAAAACATGTTTATGAAGTCAAAGTGAAATTTCTAGATATAGAAAACGTGCTCTGGATGCTGTCTGCACCCATTCCCGTTAATAGTGTGCACTGTAATTTCCCTAGTTGTATGGAAAGGTGCCTCAATAACATTTACTTCCATTCCTCACTTCATCTATTCTGTTCTCCAAATTATTATGAAACAATGCAGAGGAAGTTGAAGAGTTCACAGATTCACAACCACATCTAGGAAAGTGAACAACAATCCTACAGTCTGATCCAATATGCAATTCATATTCAAAATTTCTGGTCTATAGTATAGTATGTACTCTGTGTACTCTACTACGGCATCAATCACAGCTGCAGGATTCCAACAACTGGGGGATTCCCTATGTCCCCACAGCTAGAGTCCATTTGAGAGGTGGGATCAGGAACTTTATATCTAATCTTGGATTGTAACAAGCACTAAGAGTTGGCTAAAATGTTTCCATGATTAAAGGGAAGTCAGCCTTAAAAATGCAACTTTTTAAGTGGTATAGATAGCCATCAAAATAGGGGAAACTACTTGATCTTGTATAAAAGCAAGTTTCAAACCTGCTCTCATATAAAGAAAAACCCATGTGCTAAATCCCTTCCCTTTCCATATTTGCTGTCAAGGAAAAAAGTGTCTCTTGAACTGAATCCAAATACGTTTTATCCAGTCCAAGGATATTTCTTTGATAAATAATACGTGCCATTCTATATTAACTGGTACTCCCTGTGCTTGGTAATGAGTATTAAAAGTGAGCAAGACTAAGCTCCCAAGGAGTTCAAACTCTAGGAGGAAGAAGAGACACACAAAATAATTTTTTAAAGTAACTACATAAATTTAAAGCACAATGGAGATACGCACAGGTTTTTTTTTATCATGAATATAATGTAGCATGAGTAGGAAGGAATCAGATCTTAGTGGGCTGCTAGGAAGAAGTCTGAAAGGTTGGTAATATGCGCAGCAAGAGAGATAAAAGCAAAGATACAGTAAGAAAACAGCACAATGTACACAGACACTATAGGTATTACTGCTGGAGTATTAAGTCCAAGAAAATGAGTAGAGAAGAGTTTCCTTTCAGGGGATGCCCAAGCTCTGTTAAAGAGTTCTCCTACGAGAACAACAGAAGGGTTTTCATCAATGGAGTGGAGCATCACATTAGATGACAAAGCAGGTGTCTTCTAGAGAGCAATATAGAGATTAAGGTTTACACAACTGAGAAACAGAAACAATAAACCAATGAAACAGAACAGAGACCAGAAGTTCATTATCCAGATAGGGGTGTGGATTTTACAGGTGTATACACTTTTCAAAATTGGGAAATGCATGCTAAATTTCATTGTATGACATTTACCTTTTAAGAAGTGAGATTTTAAAAAACTGGGTGGGGAAAAAGGAAGTCTGAGCAGCTTAGTGGTGTGACAGGAGTGGCAAGGGAGGGTTTAGGGAGGGCAGGAGAAGGAAACACTACCATCCAAGCCAGGAAGCAGACAAATTAAAATTATTTTCTGATAAATCCTTCACTATCTGAATTCCTTCTGCTTACTGAAATTCAGATACTCAGATAATACTTAAATATTCAGGTAAAATGGGATCCTTTAGTATACCACTGAAATGGCATCCAAACCCACACTATTAAATTAAAAAATCAAAGAGAACAGAAAGTGAAAGATGCTTATTAGGTACTTAAATCTGCCAAAACCTGGCAATTTATCAGATTATTAGGATCATCAAGAGGAATAAGTCATGGATGACTCCCAGGTTTTTGATCAGGGTGACAGTAAAATAATAATTATGTTACCAACTGAGATACTGAAAGAAGTCAACCAAATCTGCAAACCACTTAGCCAAACAACCATTTTTCCGGTGCAAAATACATTCTTCAGGTATTAGAAATTTTGTTTCTATAGTCTAAGACATGGAATAGGATTCAGTACATTCATTAAAATTTATAGGAATATTCTGTCACTGTCACAACACGGAATGTCTTTAAATGAGACAAACTGATTTCAAACAGTACTACATAAAACTTAACTATAGATTCAGGTTGGCAGGTATTGACCACACACCAGTTATATCGCAATAAAACTGGAAGGAAAACAATGTACAAAAAGTTGACCTTAAATGCACTCTCTAAAATGCCACCCTGAATATACCAATGAGTATTTTATATGTTATTTCAAATGTACTAGAAACTATCTACTTGTCTGCCTTCACCACAAAACATAAAACTCCAACAAGGCAGGGACTCTGCCTTGGGAAAAAAAAAAAAAATCCATTATGAACGTACAGTGTAACAGGTGGCCAAAAACTAGTCGACACTGACAATCCTTGACTGAGCAGACAGGAAACTAGCTAAGTTAGTTTATAGCTGCCTGCTAAGATATAAACTTATTTATCAGAAACCTCTGCTTCTATGTTCCACCTCTCAGTCTCAAGCAAAACCACCAAACCCAATCTATTTGCAGGGAGTACAGAATGAATTACTTCAATCAATAAGCACGTCTTCAGTATGCAAAACTAACAGGCCAAATTTAAACACAGATAAGAACCAGAAGAAATCTTGAATATCTGTGTAATTAGTCCAAAAATACAGCAAAGAGATTCTGTCCCATGTTGGGAGATTCTTCCTAAATCAAAAGCTTATTCTACAGGGAAATAAATGCAGACTGTATAACGTAAAGTCTAGGGAGTAACAACAAGAGGGGGAAAAACACACTAAGAAAACAACTTACGAAATCAAAAAAGTC
>NW_011495057.1:1529524-1529803 GCF_000754665.1 Bison bison bison | reverse complement strand
GACTTGAAACATTTCGGAATTGGCTTACATTATTTCTTAATAAACCTCTGCAGCTTCTAAGCACTCTTTTCCAGGCTCTGCATGCTGAGACGAAGCAGAAAAGTAACCCAGACTAGAGCACAAGTTCGACGCCAATCAAAGTCTATCGACTTTCACCCAGAGTTAAGAGCTTGGGAGCCTGGCGCTGCACCTCTAAGGCCTCTATGACTCTAGGTAGGAACACCCGGTCCGGCCTTTATTTCCACCTCTAGGAAGACAGGCAGGACCCCGGCACAAGCC
>NW_011495057.1:1526090-1529424 GCF_000754665.1 Bison bison bison | reverse complement strand
CGGCCACCTCCTCACCTCACGAGCTTCATCCTAGAGGCGCCGTCACCCTTTCGGCCCGATAGGACACGAAATCCGACCACCGAGAGCCGAGGTTGGGCGTATGAATGGCCGGAAACACTTACTCTCGGGGCTCCGACGTAGAGACCGCGCCGAGCGCAGGGACGCACGGCGGAAACGCCGCGGCCGCGCTTGGGCTACTCTCCTTTCCGGCTGCGCGAAGCGCCACTGCGGCCCCTGACGGTTGGAGGTGTGCCTTGCAACTGCTGAGGGTGTTCAGGGCAGGTTTAGGAGACTTTCAGTATGGAGATTTGAGATTACATCCCTTTAACGGGCAGGGCAGGGCTCCGTGTATTATGCAGCACCAGATTTACTCGTTAATGAAAGTTAGTTCTGGGGGAAGTCCAGAGGATTATGCTAATTCTGTTCCAACAGCAGGAACCTCAACATTACTTTATGTGCCTACAGAAAATCACAGAATTTTAACTGATTATTTTTAAATTATGGTCACAAACCTCAAAAGGTGCCCAGAGATCTAGAGATCGTGTTACGCTTCTCTAATGGATACTTTCTCCTTTAGTCCAGGTGATCTCCAAAACTAGGGCTTTAATTTGTACCTCCAGCTTGGACTTCATCCCTGGTCATCAGAATTCCTGAATATTGTGAGGCATTGCTCATCAAACATCAATGTCATCTGGAGGAAATGTTAGAATGAAATTCTGATTCTGTCAGCATGGGGTCTGAAATTCTGCACTTCTAAGCCAAGGGCACCCCACTCCAGTATTCTTTCCTGGAAAATCCTATGGACGGAGAAGCCTGGTAGGCTGCAGTCCATGGGGTCGCTGAGAATCAGACACGACTGAGTGACTTCACTTTCACTTTTCACTTTCATGCATTGGAGAAGAAAATGGTAACCCACTCCAGTGTTCTTGCCTGGAGAATCCCAAGGACGGGGGAGCCTGGTGGGCTGCGGTCCATGGGGTCACACAGAGTCGGACACGACTGAAGTGACTTAGCAGCAACAGCAACAAGCCTTCAGTTGATGAAGATGCCCCAAGTCCATGGATCTCAATTTGAGTAGCAAGACTGTAATGGACTTATGTGTGCTACCTTCTCAACATCTATCCCCCTGTCTTCCCAACAGCTCCTAATAACCCCCTGGCGATCCAATGTGGACCAAATGGCCATCATTTTTTTTTTTTTTCTAGCTTGAAAAATTTTAATAATTTTTACTCTCATAGTATAAAACCGTCAAGAGTCCTGAAATAAAGTCAGCAAGAATGGAGCGGCAAAGAAAAAGCCTCTATTTGCTGCTAGCTGGAGGGTCAGTCTGAAAATGAGACTCCTCTGTCTTCTTGGAGTTAGCTGAGGTTTTGTATGTTACAAGTATTTAGATTGGCCATGAGAAAGAAAATAAGGAAATGAGAATGCAACCAGCGGGGCAATCCAGCTGTTCCATTAATTTTTAGAGGCAGATGTCTTAATGATAAGGGCTTCCCTGGTGGCTCAGTGGTAAAGAATTCATCTGCCAATGCCGGAGGCTCTGGTTCCATCTCTGGGTCAGGAAGATCCCCTGGAGAAGGGAATGGCAACCCACTCCAGTATTCTTGCCTGGGAAACCCCATGAACAGAGGAGCCTGGCAGACTACAATCTTTTGGTTGCAAAAGAGTCAGACATGACTTAGCAACTGAACACGAGCAGCATGCTAACCCCCACCAATTTTACTTATGCAAATCTTCACCAACACTAATTGTCACCAATCTTCTTATGGACAATTTGATAGGGGTAAAATTAGACCAGCAGGCTACAGTCCATGGGGTTGCAAAAGAGGTGGACAGGACTTAGCAACTAAACAATAACAATGAATTCCTTATGTATCAAAAATAAATACATATGGTTTTATACGGTGTAACCTTTGTAAGGATTCCCATGTTCCTGATTGTGGCCAATACAAATACAGTGAATAGAGAACTCAGAAGCAGAGGCTCTGGAACTTCCCTGGTGGTCCAGTCCTTAAGACTCCATGCTCCCAAAGCAAGGGTCAGGGAACTAGACCTCCCATGCAGCAGCGAAAAGATCCCACATTCTGCAACTAAGACCCAGCATGGCCAAATAAATATCTTTTTTAAAAAACAAAGGCCTATTTTGGGGGAATGGAAACTTGTAAATATGGTTTGTGTAGTTGTGTATGTCAGAATTTGAGTTATTACAGATAAAGTGGTTTACACACAGAAAAAATTCCACCAATTGTCTTGACAATCTAAAGGTGAAGGTAAATGTATTAGAAAGTCAGATATTGTATCAGTAGTAGATAACCAGCTTTAATCAGGTTGGCAGTCTACTCCCTGGCATTAAGGGCACAGACCCTCTGCTTAGTGGAAAATCCATGCCTGATTTACAGCTGCCCATCCATATCCTGGGTCCTACAACCTCCCAACAATCAACTGATGATGACTGTTTACTCTAGTATTTACTACTGAAAAAAAAAATCCCCGTATAAATTGGGTGTGTTTAAACTTGTGTTGATCAAGGGACAAATGAACGTGTCAAGGTTTTGGGATGTGGGGGTGAGGGGCGGCAGACAGGTTTTTGCCAATTATCACAAGATATGGTGTCGTGGCCAATGGCTTCACCCACCAAGACCTCTCATTTTGGTTTTTAAACCATAGCACCTCTCCAGACTAAACTGACAGGCAGCTCTATAAAGTTTTATGGAAGATGATGAAAAAAAAAAAATCAGGCTTCAGCAACTTAAGAGGGTATATTGGGGTGGACTTGGCTTCAAAAAAGGAGGGCAGTAAGAACCATGGGGGAGAATCCACTTATGATCACCTCTTCAGATTCTCAAAGGCAAGAGGACTCATTTACCCATCCTCACAGTCCTACAAATAAGCAAAGAGAAGCACAGAGGGCGTGTTCAAAAGCAGTGTAGAATCAAGAATCCTAGGATCCTAGATTCAATCTTTGGAGGCTTCTAAGAGCCAAAGCTTTGTCTTAACACACGCCGTTACTAAACTTGGTGGAACTTCCTGCAATTTCTTGTCGACTCTTGTGCTCTGATGCCCAAGGAGCAAAGTGTGCAAGGAGACGGGGAAGCCCTGGATTTTGGGGAGACGCTGGAGTGCAATGCCGGGAAGGAGGGAGAACGGATCAATCGCCTCCCCTTTTTTGTACACTGGCTCGTGTGGAAGATGAGAGGTATCTGAACTGGAAGTCGCAGAGAGCAGTACCTGCAACCAACAGAAGAACCGTTGGCGACGGATCTTCAAGACAAACCTCCACCGCTGGGCGCGTGGGTGGCTTTATTCCGAGACGACAGGGGGGAAACAAGGGAAG
>NW_011495057.1:1518311-1525718 GCF_000754665.1 Bison bison bison | reverse complement strand
GCTGGCTCGCGTCGGACCCTCGGCCGGGAGCGAGGAAGGGAGGCGAGCGTCCCGCCCGCCCCGCCGCCTCTGTCGTCCTCGTCTCCCTATGGCCAGCCCCTCCGGAGAGCCGGACGCCTCTCCCCTTTCCCGTCCCACCCTCTGGGTCGCGTCGCCTCGCACGCCTTTCCTCCTCCTAGGGTCCCGGCTTCGGGCGCCCCCGGGAGGGAGTGGGCGGTTCCGGGACGCGGTCGCCGGAGGCAGGCAACCAACCTGCGCGCCTCGGCTGCCTGGCCGCCGCATCACCTGCCGCGGCCCGCTGGGAGGTCGAAGGTATTGAGGGGTCGTGGCCAGGGTCTCGCCGGGCTTCTGGAGCCCCGTGGCGGCGTGCAGCGATTGCGGCGGCCGGGGCGGTGTCGGCCCGCAGGTAGCCGGGCCTCGTCCCAGTCTTCTCCCCCGAAGCCGCTGCTCCAGCCCCGGCGGAGCTGCGGTCCTGCGGCTCGCTGTGCTGCCCGCCGCCCACCCGCTGACCCGGCGTGAACCCCGAGGCCTCTGCAGTCTGAGGGCTGGGCTGTGGGGATCCCGGCTTCACGATCCTTAGCCTGGGAGGGGAGCGGTGGCCCGAGTCCAAGGTCAGAGAGGGATTCTGGTTGGATCCGAGGATCTGGGCGCAGGCCAGGCTGCTCTGGAGTAGAAATTGGGTTTGTTGAGGACCATCGCGAAGTTTGTAGAGATAGATGCGAGCAGAAGGGAGTTGAGTCCTCGATTTTGATCCCTGTTCATAAGATTATTTTACAACGGGGGTTTGTTTTCCTCGGGCAGAATGGGAGAGATAGCTAGTCCAAAAACTGGAGAACGCTCCCTCTCCCACACCCTCAAGCTTCCCCTCCCCCATCCCCAAATTTTTTTTATTGAAAACCCAGCTCATACAGTAGGGCTTCTCTGGTGGCTCAGATGCCAAAGAATCTGCCTGTAATGCAGGAGACCCAGGTTCGATACCCGGGTTGGGAAGATGCCCTGGAGAAGGGAATGGCCACCCACTCCAGTATTCTTGCCTGGAGAATCCCATGGACAGAGGAGCCTGGCGGGCTGCAGCCCATGGGGTCGCAGAGTCGGACACGACTGAGTGAGTAACACACGCACAGTATTTTCCAGGAGAGGGGGAAGGGGAGGAGGAAGGAGTAAGCCTTGAGGTTTGATAAGTACTGTGAACCTTGTTTTCCGGTAGCCTTTGGATGGCTGAAAAGGGATTCTTTCTGCAGGAAGTAATTGCAGCACAGAGTATTTAGATAGTATTATCAAATGCCGTTTCAGTAAATAGTCTTTGCAGAAACCAACAAAAGAATGCTACTTAGTAGAACAGTAGGATGTGGGTGTACTTTGTTTTCTTCCCACCTCAACATTTTTTTTAAAGCTGAGTAAAGCACGAGTTCAGTTTAAAACATTTTGAATGCCGTGAATTATGCTATATTCAGCGACTTCTGATCAGGTCTTTAGTAACGCCCAGCACCAGCGGCAGTGGAACTGTTTTTAATTTGAAAAACTTGAAAAAAACCCATGGACAGAGGAGCCTGGCGGGCCACGTCCATGGCGTTGCAAAGAGTTGAACACGACTGAGCGACTAATACACTAAAACATCTCACCGTGGAATTAGATATAAGAGTAGGATGAAAAGTGCTTAATTTGGAAGCTGCAAATTCAGGCCTAGAGCATGTGCGGAAGTGAGAAAGCTGTAATACAGACATTTCCCCTTTTTAGGCAGAATGCAGTATATGCCCCTAGGTCAGATGTGTGACTTTGGAAGTACCCGTCTTAGAAGAAAACTTGTCCTACTTTATGCACATCTGCTCATCTTACTATTTCTTGGATAAAGAAAATTCGTTGATTACTATTATGATTTTGTAGTGAAAAAGTAATTGTCAGCGCCAAGCAAGATTTTGTGTTAGCCCTTTAAATCAATACATTATGCTTCCAGAAGAACTGGGGAAAGGCCCTAATTAATGAATGTCATTTACCCCTTTTGCTGAATGGCCGTTTTTAGCTTGGTCGTTCACACAGCACAAAGCTGACTGTAATTATTCTAATAATGAAGGAGACTGGCATTGCACAACGGATTTTTTTTTAATAGTTAAATGTTTATCATGAGATTTGTTACCTGATTTATATTACACTTTGTGAGTAAGTTGAATAACCTCAACTGAAGGTGATCAGAAGTTGAGACCGTAGTTAGAAACTAACTCCAGTGAGATTTTAACCATACGTAATTTGCTTAAGGACTCTTTTACACCCCCCTCCCCAGCCCAGACTTTAATGTTTTTCCGTGCATCCTTTTTTCTTGGCACAGTAAAAGTTCTTTGGCTCGCTTTCTGCCTAAGTTCTTTATATCAACTACTGTGGTTACTTTTGACAAATAACATCATTCTGTTGACCTTACCACCCTGTCTTCTTGTTTGAGAGAGCTACATTTTATGCTTAGTTGCATTATAGTACACCTGAAGAAGTCAAGATTTATGTCATCTGCTCTCTTCAGCTTACTTTAAAGATTTATGGCTGTGTATGTGAAATTCACAAGAGATAAAGCTCAGTATATAAATTAAAATGGGGTTTAAGATGTTACTTTTTAAATTTTTATTTTATCAGCCACACCTCATAGCTCACAGGATCTTCATTGCCTGACCAGGGATTGAACCCTGGTCCTGGCTTTGAAAAGGTAGAATTCTAACTCCTGGACTGTCAAGGAATTCTCTTAAGTGTTACTTTAATATAGTGGTCTCAAGCTTTTTGGTCAGGATCCCTTTACATTCTTAAAATTATATAGGACTCCAAATAGCTTTTGTTTTATGTCTGTTGTATCTATTGGCAGTTACTATATATTAATTTAAATATATTTAATATATAATAAATAGCTAATAAATAATTACAGGTTAATATAAATAACTTTTTAGAAATTTATTATTTTATTCTCCCATGTTGTATAGGAGAACCTTAAGCATAGTCTCTTTTTTTTCGAACTTTAAACTTTGTATTTTGTTTCGGGGTGTAGCCAATTAACTAACAGTGTTGTGGTAGTTTCAGGTGAACAGCTAAGGGACTCACCATACATACGCATGTATCATCTTTCCCAAACTCCCTCCCATAAATAACTTTTTAAATGCAAAACTACTATCCCCCCACCCAAAAAAAAAAGATTAGGGAAAGAATAGCAACTGTTTTACATTTTTGTAAATCTCCTTATTGTTTGACCTAATAAAAGACAGCTGGATTCTCCTATCAGCTTCTGCATTCAGTCTTTATGTTGTTCTGTTTGAAGCATACATCCAGCTGCACAGGGATGTGTTGGGAGGAGTGATTGAATAACATTTTGAATTAATTGTGATACTCTTCTTTGACTTTACAACAAAACTCAGAGTCTGAAACTATACCTATATCCTTTTCATACAGTGTTGCATTAATTTCATTGGTCTGTTTGCAGTTTGAATTGATCTTTTACTGGTATATGATTTTAATCTCGTGAGCCTTTGAAAGGGTCTCTGGAATCTGCAGGATCCCTGTCCCACACTTTGAGAACTACTGCTTTAAGGTAAATAATTTAATAGTTTAGATTAATGTAATTACGGAAGCTGAAAGGGATAATGGTAATATGGCAAGAGTTGACAAGTAGTTAAGTGAAATGAGGCATAATTAAGACAAACATTTTCTTTTTCATGCTTTCTTTTCATAAAAAATGATACATCAGTATATTAATTATTACAGCTAATTATTATTATAACTAATACTTAATAACTGCTTACGGTTCTAGAAACTGTTCTAAGAGCTTGGTATTAGGAAATGAAATGTTACTGTTGTCATTGTTGCTGTCATATTCATTTTTTTGGCTTTATTTTCTTGATGTGGGTAGACAGTAGTATAATAAACTGTGGAGAATGCTGATAGTGGAGTGACTTGACTGACAGCTGAATTTAAGGTGCCTTTAAGACATCAGGATGTGTATGTCCAGTATGTTGTTGGATATCTGAGTAGCACTAGGGATGGAAATTGTGTTGGGCTATCATTTGTGTGTTAGTGGTCTACAGGTAGTAATCGAAAGTATGAGTATAAATGAAATGAGTTAATGTGTGTCTTTTGTGTTAAGAAACCAAACCTTGGGGAATACTAATTTGTAAGAGACTGGTGGAGGAAGATAATTTAAAAAATTAAATTGTCCATGTCTTTAAGAGTTTTAACTAATGATGTTGAGAATAATGTTGTTTTACTGAATGTCTATTATAAATCTAGTGTAATAAAGAGATTTTTGTCTTTGAATGTTTGGAAAAATTTATTAAGGATAGTACCTGGTCAGGGAACTAAGATCCCACAAGCAGTGTGATCAGCAATAAAAATAATTTTTTAACTGAGATGTAATTTGAGATGGACTGTAAAATTCACCTAATTATATAATTTAGTGGATTTTAGTATGTTCAGACTTGAAACAGAGAAAAATTTATTAGGGACAGTACCTCGTATTACTGTATGTTTCTGTTGCATTCTCTGTTAATGGTATATTGTTGCTTCGGTTGTAACATTTTATATGTTTTTGGCTAGTGGTAATTCATTTAATTTTATGTTCCTTAACATGTTTTTTTTAATTTCTAAGTATTTATTGGCATTTTAGAACATGAAAAACACTTGAATTACCCTAAATAGGGGATAATGAATGGATTGGCAGGATACACAGAGAAATAAGGAAGAGAAGACTGTATTTGTAGAGCCAGATCTTGGGGAAGGAGAAAACAGGAATCATCAACACTAGGCCTTACAGAAATCAGAAGTTAGTTCAGGACTTAGAAGGTTGCTGAGAAAAGGTGCAGCTCTGGCATTTGGCTTACTTACAGGGTAAACCAAATGTTCATCCAGGGGTGATTTTTGCCTTCCAGGACATATTCAGTATTGCTGAGAATATGAATATATTTGACTGTAAGAACTGAGGGCAAAGTGCCACTGGTATCTAGTAGGTATGCTACTAGGGGTATAGGGTGCTAACAGGGATGCTAGCTGTTAAAACATCCTCCATGCCCCCACCCCCATACTCCCTGTCACAGATTTTTATTTGCTCCAAAATATTAGTAGTGGCAGGATCGGAAACCTTGCATCACAGTGACTGTATTGGTTGCTTTGGGGTCAGGAATCTGCTGGAGAGCATAGGGACCGCAGGTTCAGAATATAACTATTTATGAACTCCCTAAAGGCCCCCACCTTTGTTTCTTAAAGCAGGTACCTGTGGACATGGTGAATTTTCAAAAGAGGTTATGAATTTGACAAGCCACCAGTCTCAAACATAGAGTTTCCACATCACCCAGTAGTTATATTCTTAGGTATATACCCAAGAAATTTGAAAACATATGTTCACATGATAATTCATTCAGGATTATTCATAGCATTGCTCATGATAGCCAAGAGGTAGAAACATCCCATCAAACAATTTATCTACTGATGGATAGGTAAATAAAATGTAGTATATTTATACAGTGAAATAGTATCTGCCGGTAAAGAACAAGATATTACAGATACATGCTGCAAACCTACTGAATGGAGAAGGAAATGGCAACCCACTCCAGTGTTCTTGCCTGGGAAATCCCATGGACAGAGGAGCCTGATGGGCTACAGTCCATGGGGTCATAAAAGAGTCGGACACGGCTTAGCAACTAAACAACTCTACTTGAGCCCTGAAAGCATTAATGTTAAGTGAAAGAAGCCATCCACAAAAGGCCACATGTATTGATGATTTCATTTATATAAAACAGCCAGAATAGTGAAATCCATATCCACGGAAAGTGGATTTGTAACTATCAGGGACTGGAATGGGGTTGGGGATAGGGAATGACTGCACATGGGCTTGGGGTGGTGAAAAGATTCTGGACTTAGTGACAATTATTATACAACTCTGAACATAACTAAAATCCACTAAATTATATAATTAGGTGAATATTATAGTCCATCTCAAATTCAGATCAGATCAGATCAGTCGCTCAGTCATGTCCGACTCTTTGCGACCCCATGAATTGCAGCACGCCAGGCCTCCCTGTCCATCGCCAACTCCCGGAATTCACTCAGACTCACCTCCATCGAGTCAGTGATGCCATCCAGCCATCTCATCCTCTGTCGTCCCCCATCTCTCCTCTGTCATCCCCTGGCCAATCCCTCCCAGCATCAGAGTCTTTTCCAGTGAGTCAACTCTTCGCATGAGGTGGCCAAAGTACTGGAGTTTCAGCTTTAGCATCATTCCTTCCAAAGAAATCCCAGGGCTGATCTCCTTCAGGATGGACTGGTTGGATCTCCTTGCAGTCCAAGGGACTCTCAAGAGTCTTCTCCAACACCACAGTTCAAAAGCATCAATTCTTCGGCACTCAGCCTTCTTCACAGTCCAACTCTCACATCCATACATGACCACAGGAAAAACCATAGCCTTGACTAGCTGGACCTTTGTTGGCAAAGTAATGTCTCTGCTTTTCAATATGCTATCTAGGCTGGTCATAACTGTCCTTCCAAGGAGTAAGCATCTTTTAATTTCATGGCTGCAGTCACCATCTGCAGTGATTTTGGAGCCCAGAAAAATAAAGTCTGTCACTGTTTCCACTGTTTCCCCATCTATTTCCCATGAAGTGATGGGACCGGATGCCATGATCTTTGTTTTCTGAATGTTGAGCTTTAAGCCAACTTTTTCACTCTCTTCTTTCACTTTCATCAAGAGGCTTTTTAGTTTCTCTTCACTTTCTGCCATAAGGGTGGTGTCATCTGCATATCTGAGGTTATTGATATTTCTCCCGGCAATCTTGATTCCAGCTTGTGTTTCTTCCAGTCCAGCATTTCTCATGATGTACTCTGCATATAAGTTAAATAAGTAGGGTGACAATATACAGGCTTGACATATTTATTCTCCTATTTGGAACCAGTCTGTTGTTCCATGTCCAGTTCTAACTGTTGCTTCCTGACCTGCATACAGATTTCTCAAGAGGCAGATCAGGTGGTCTGGTATTCCCATCTCTTTCAGAATTTTCCACAGTTTGTTGCGATCCACACAGTCAAAGGCGTTGGCATAGTCAATAAACCAGAAATAGATGTTTTTCTGGAACTCTCTTGCTTTTTCCATGACCCAACGTATGTTGGTAGTTTGATCTCTGGTTCCTCTGCCTTTTCTAAAACCAGCTTGAACATCAGGAAGTTCACGGTTCACATATTGCTGAAGCCTGGCTTGGAGAATTTTGAGCATTACTTTAGTAGCATGTGAGATGAGTGCAGTTGTGCGGTAGTTTGAACATTCTTTGGCATTGCCTTTCTTTGGGATTGGAATGAAAACTGACCTTTTTCCAGTCCTGTGGCCACTGCTGAGTTTTCCAAATTTGCTGGCATATTGAGTGCAGCACTTTCACAGCATCATCTTTCAGGATTTGG
>NW_011495057.1:1515463-1518211 GCF_000754665.1 Bison bison bison | reverse complement strand
TCCACTAGCTTTGTTCGTAGTGATGCTTTCTAAGGCCCACTTGACTTCACATTCCAGGATGTCTGGCTCTAGGTGAGTGATCACACCATCGTGATTATCTGGGTCGTGAATATCTTTTTTGTACAGTTCTTCTGTGTATTCTTGCCATCTCTTCTTAATATCTTCTGCTTCTGTTAGGTCCATACCATTTTTGTCCTTTATCGAGCCCATTTTTGCATGAAATATTCCTTTGGTATATCTGATTTTCTCGAAGAGATCTCTAGTCTTTCCCATTGTGTTGTTTTCCTCTATTTCTTTGCATTGATCGCTGAAGAAGGCTTTCTTATCTCTTCTTGCTATTCTTTGGAACTCTGCATTCAGATGTTTATATCTTTCCTTTTCTCCTTTGCTTTTTGCTTCTCTTCTTTTCACAGCTATTTGTAAGGCCTCCCCAGACAGCCATTTTGCTTTTTTGCATTTCTTTTCCATGGGGATGGTCTTGATCCCTGTCTCCTGTACAATCTCAAATTACATCTCAGTTAAAATTTTTTTTTTTTTAACTCCTGATCACACTGCTTGTGGGATCTTAGTTCCCTGACCAGGGATTGAATCTGGGCCCTTGGCAGTGAGAGCTTGGAGTTTTAACCACTGGACTGGCAGAGAATTCCCAATTGTAAAATGATTTTTAAAATATCACTTTAAACTTAAAATATATTGGGTGATGTAATCTAAATGCTTTAATGATTAAAATTTGAATATATTTTATCATAATGTACAATTTAGAAATTGGATGTACTCTTAAATTCTCAGGCACTTTCTAACATGTATCCTGTAAATTATCTTTCTATATAAGTATTGTGGATTTTCTGAAGTGATCGTTTTATGTTAAGTTTGATTATTGTTTTTTGGCCCCAATATTGATTTTATTAGAATTCTATTAAGAAGCTAGCTTTGGCTTGTTGGAGGGGTCTTGTCAATTTGTTAACAGGTGAGAGAATGCATTTTTATAAGATTTTATTTAATAGAAAGGGATGTTATTAAGGTATATAATGCTAGGTTAATAATGATTTAACATATAGGGCAAACTAAAGTGAACTAATCCTTACCATAACTGAACAGGTGAGTGGCAAATGCTGTAGATTTGTGTATCAGTTAACCTCTTTGTTCTGTTAGGGTCCAACTGCCATGTGTTAAAATATTTAGAAATTGGGAGGAAATGATGTAAAGTAATTCATAATTTTTAAAATTAAAATTTTTGTTGCTTAAGTAATAAAGGACATTAAATGTGTTTTTTCAAGTTATTATGCCTCAGAGGTTTGTGTCTGTGTGTGTGCATGCACAGTTGCTCAATCATGTCCGACTCTTTGCCACCCTATGGACTGTAGCCTGCCAGGCTCCTCTGTCCATGGTATTTTTTAGGCAAGAATACTGGAGTGGGTTGCCACTTTCTACTCCAGGGCAACCTGACCCAAGGATCAAACCTGTGTCTCTCTGGTCTCTTGCATTGGCGGGCAGATTCTTTAGCACTGTGCCACCTGGGAAGATAAACCTCTCAGGCTTCAGATCAGATCAGATCAGTCGCTCAGTCGTGTCCGACTCTTTGCGACCCCATGAATTGCAGCACGCCAGGCCTCCCTGTCCATCACCAACTCCCAGAGTTCACTGAGACTCAACGCCCATCGAGTCAGTGATGCCATCCAGCCATCTCATCCTCTGTCGTCCCCTTCTCCTCTTGCCCCCAATCCCTCCCAGCATCAGAGTCTTTTCCAATGACTCAACTCTTTGCATGAGGTGCCCAAAGTACTGGAGTTTCAGCTTTAGCATCATTCCTTCCAAAGAAATCCCAGGGCTGATCTCCTTCAGAATGGACTGGTTGGATCTCCTTGCAGTCCAAGGGACTCTCAAGAGTCTTCTCCAACACCACAGTTCAAAAGCATCAATTCTTCTGTGCTCAGCCTTCTTCACAGTCCAACTCTTACATCTATACATGACCACAGGAAAAACCATAGCCTTGACTAGACGAACCTTTGTTGGCAAAGTAATATCTCTGCTTTTGAATATGCTATCTAGGTTGGTCATAACTTTCCTTCCAAGGAGTAAGTGTCTTTTATTTCATGGCTGCAGTCACCATCTGCAGTGATTTTGGAGCCCAGAAAAATAAAGTCTGACACTGTTTCCACTGTTTCCCCATCTATTTCCCATGAAGTGGTGGGAACGGATGCCATGATCTTTGTTTTCTGAATGTTGAGCTTTAAGCCAACTTTTTCACTCTCTTCTTTCACCTTCATCAAGAGGCTTTTTAGTTTCTCTTCACTTTCTGCCATAAGGGTGGTGTCATCTGCATATCTGAGGTTATTGATATTTCTCCCAGCAATCTTGATTCCAGCTTGTGTTTCTTCCAGTCCAGCGTTTCTCATGATGTACTCTGCATATAAGTTAAATAAACAGGGTGACAATATACAGCCTTGACATATTCATTCTCCTATTTGGAACCAGTCTGTTGTTCCATGTCCAGTTCTAACTGTTGCTTCCTGACCTGCATACAGATTTCTCAAGAGGCAGATCAGGTGGTCTGGTATTCCCATCTCTCTCAGAATTTTCCACAGTTTGTTGCGATCCACACAGTCAAAGGCGTTGGCATAGTCAATAAACCAGAAATAGATGTTTTTCTGGAACTCTCTTGCTTTTTCCATGACCCAGCGTATGTTGGTAGTTTGATCTCTGGTTCCTCTGCCTTTTCTAAAACCAGCTTGAACATCAGGAAGTTCA
>NW_011495057.1:1514272-1514539 GCF_000754665.1 Bison bison bison | reverse complement strand
TTCTGCTTCTGTTAGGTCCATACCATTTTTGTCCTTTATCGAGCTCATCTTTGCATGAAATGTTCCTTTGGTATCTCTGATTTTTCTTGAAGAGATCCCTAGTCTTTCCCATTCTGTTGTTTTCCTCTATTTCTTTGCATTGATCGCTGAAGAAGGCTTTCTTATCTCTTCCTATTCTTTGGAACTCTGCATTCAGATGTTTATATCTTTCCTTTTCTCCTTTGCCTTTTGCTTCTCTTCTTTTCACAGCTATTTGTAAGGCCTCCC
>NW_011495057.1:1510420-1514172 GCF_000754665.1 Bison bison bison | reverse complement strand
ATTTTCTTGGCAAAACTCTATTAGTCTTTGCCCTGCTTCATTCCGTATTCCAAGGCCAAATTTGCCTCTTACTCCAGGTGTTTCTTGACTTCCTACTTTTGTATTCCAGTCCCCTATAATGAAAAGGACATCTTTTTTGGGTGTTAGTTCTAAAAGGTCTTGTGGGTCTTTGTAGAACCGTTCAGCTTCTTCAGCGTTTCTGGTTGGGGCATAGACTTGGATTACTGTGATATTGAATGGTTTGTCTTGGAAACGAACAGAGATCATTCTGTCGTTTTTGAGATTGCATCCAAGTATTGCATTTCGGACTCTTCTGTTGACCATGATGGCTAGTCCATTTCTTCTGAGGGATTCCTGCCCGCAGTAGTAGATATAATGGTCATCTAAGTTAAATTCACCCATTCCAGTCCATTTCAGTTCGCTGATTCCTAGAATGTCAACATTCACTCTTGCCATCTCTTGTTTGACCACTTCCAATTTGCCTTGATTCATGGACCTAACATTCCAGGTTCCTATGCAATATTGCTCTTTACAGCATCGGACCTTGCTTCTATCACCAGTCATATCCACAGCTGGGTATGGCTCCATCCCTTCATTCTTTCTGGAGTTATTTCTCCACTGATCTCCAGTAGCATATAGGGCCCCTACTGACCTGGGGAGTTCCTCTTTCAGTATCCTATCATTTTGCCTTTTCATACTGATCATGGGGTTCTCAAGGCAAGAATACTGAAGTGGTTTGCCATTCCCTTCTCCAGTGGACTACATTCTATCAAATCTCTCCACCATGACCCGCCCGTCTTGGGTTGCCCCACGGGCATGGCTTAATTTCATTGAGTTAGACAAGGCTGTGGTCCTCTAATCTTGGGTAAATCTGGGGTTTCCCAGAAAATTTAACTATAATATGTATTAGTTATTGTTGTATGAGAAACTGCCCTACAACTCAGTGGTTTAAAACTGTGTAAGCAATTGTTGTTGATTATACATCTGTAAGCTGCTGTGGGTTAGATGATTTATGTTAAAGTGACTTGAATTATGCTTTGCTGTGGGTGTGGGTGGGCTTGGTGCCTCATTAGGGGTTTGGCTCCGGTTTACTGTTTGTGTTTCTTCTGGGGCCTGAGCTGAAGAGGCAGCATCTACCTGCTGAACTCTTCTTCTGGTAATGGCAGAAGTAGGAAGACCAATTGCACAAAGACATTTTAGATCTCTCTCTCTCTTTTCTGCTAACATCCCATTGGCCAAGTCATCAGATGGCAAAGCTGTAGGGGCAGGGAAGTATGCTCTGTCCACCATGAGGCCAAAGTAAGACATATGGTCAAGCTGAGCCTCTGATGGGAAGGAAAATAATATACTCCTTCCATGGAGGTGCAGTTTGGGGTAGAAGATCGTGATTATTTTCAGAGAAAAATCAAATTTATTATATGGTATAAGAAAATGAGATGTAACCATATTGAACTGCAAGATTTTTGTATATCAAGTGAAAAATCATCACTAAGCCATTGTTAGTCTAGCTTAGTCCAAGTTGTTCTAATAGTTAATAGACAGTTAATAGATGATACTGTTTTTGTATTCTCATGTTTTTTGATAGATTGTTTTACTTTAGCTATATAGAATTCTTTTTTTTTTTAAGATTAACAGCCAAACACATGGAAGCTGTTAGAAGTATCATTCATTAGAAGCATCATCTATCAACTTGAAGAAAAAAATTATATGTAATTTTCATTTCAATAAGGTAAGTAGCTTATATTGTTATAATTTAGTGCCTTCAAAGATAATTGGTCCGTATGCCAAATACACTTAAATATATTCAAAGAAATGTAACTTTTTTGGACAAGATTATATGTTCACATAATAAAATGGAGTATATAGTGGAAAGTAAGCTTTCTTTCCCCACACTTCTTGCACTTGGTCCCATAGTTCTCTTTCTCGGAAGTCTTCACTGTTACTAATTTCTTGGGCATCCTTCCAACCTATTGTGTTCACAGGCAAGCATGCGTTTCTATACCTTTCCTTCCTCCCACTGTCTTCCTTTTTTCTTTTTATGACAAGGGGAAGTCCGCCCTGTTATGCACCTTGCTTTATTTGGTTTAACTGTGTTTCTCAGTTGTAGGTCCATATCAGTTACTTAGAGTTCTATTTTGGGGGTAGATTTACTAAAGCATAATGTATGTATAAAACACGGCAGCCTTTTAAAGTGTACAGTTTGGTGGATTTTGACAGATTTGCACGTTCTTGGAACTACCATCACAATCACGATAGAGATTATTTCTATTACCTCCAAAAGTCTCTCTCTCCCTCTGCTCCTACCCCAGGCAGTGACTCATCTATTTTCTGTTACTATAGATAAGTTTTCCTTTTCTAGAATTTCATAAAAGTAAAATACTTTATGTACTCTTTGTGTCTAGCCCTTTTCATTCAACATCATGATTGTGAAGTTCATTCATGTGGCTCCAAGCACTGTTCCTTTTGATTGCTGAGTGTTCTGTTGTACTGAAACATCATATTTTTGTTTCCCCATTCACCTGGGTAATAATTGGGATGGCTGTGTGGGGATCTTTCCCTTTATGTGAGTCCCATTTTCTCCCCATCTTGTGGTACTGCCCATTTCTGCTGCTTGAGAGATTCTCTGGTTTAAGTAGAGTTGGTTCTCACTTGGCTTTCCTCAATTTCCAGTTTAGGATCAGGTTTCTTTGAGTGTGGAGGTTATTTGTCCTTCTTTGTAGCTTCTGTACTTTTAATTTTTGTCATCTACACTTTTGTTTTTATCCTTTGGGTTTATGGTTTTGTCTTGCTTCATTTTAATCTATTGCTTTTTTTTTTTAAGTATTACATGAGAGTAGACATAAATGTTGTGTATTTAAATCTGTCTTTTTATCTGTCACTATTTTTCTATGAATGTAATTATTTACATGCACTATTTTTCCTCAAAGTAGGATTTTGCTTTACTAGCTTAACCACTGTATGTATGATGATTTTTTTTGTTACAAAGTTTTTCTAAAATGTAAAATTGAAATAGAAAAGCTTACTTCATTGGATGCACGTGCCATAGTTTACTTCAGATTAGAAATACTATACTTAAGTGTAAATGGAGCTCTGAAAACTAATGTTAGGGACAGGGTAAAATTATGGGGTATAGATTAATATATTAATTAATAGATGAGATGTAAATAATTACATCTTTGTACTTTATAAACATTTCTCAATATTTTACTTTTAGGTGCTGTATAATGTGTTAAAAGGAAATTATAAGGAATGATTTTGTCAAATTCTATGAGTTATGGTGGCTGAAAGATCAAATGTTTTTTGTGGGAAAGGAAATGTAAGTAACCTCAAGGAGAGATTGATTTTCAGCTATTCTCTGTTTATTTAAGACAGGTTTTCGATTTATAAGACTATACTTAGGGTACATTTTCCTGTTAGCCTTAAGTATGCTGCCCCTTCAGCTTGGCCCCAGAAGAAACACAAACAGTAAAATAGAGCCAAACCCCTAATGAGGCACCAAGCCCACCCACACCCACAGCAAAGCCTAACCCACAACAGCTTCAGTTCAGTTCGGTTCAGTTGCTCAGTCGTGTCTGACTCTTTGCAACCCCATGAATCGCAGCACGCCAGGCCTCCCTGTCCATCACCAACTCCTGGAGTTCACTCAAACTCACATCCGTCTATCGAGTCGGTGATGCCATCCAGCCATCTCATCCTCTGTCGTCCCTTTCTCCTCCTGCCCCCAATCCCTCCCAGCATTAGTCTTTTCCAGT
>NW_011495057.1:1485233-1509939 GCF_000754665.1 Bison bison bison | reverse complement strand
CAAGAGGCTTTTTAGTTCCTCTTCACTTTCTGCCATAAGGGTGATGTCATCTGCACATCTGAGGTTATTGATATTTCTCCCAGCAATCTTGATTCCAGCTTGTGCTTCTTCCAGCCCAGCGTTTCTCATGATGTACTCTGCATTTAAGTTAAATAAGCAGGGTGACAGTATACAGCCTTGACGTACTCCTTTTCCTATTTGGAACTAGTCCGTTGTTCCGTGTCCAGTTCTAACTGTTGCTTCCTGACCTGCATATAGGTTTCTCAAGAGGCAAGTCAGGTGGTCTGGTATTCCCTTCTCTTGAAGAATTTTCCACAGTTTATTGTGATCCACAACAGTCCAACAACAATTGCTTATACAGTTTTAAAGTGTATTTTAAGTATACACACTAAGTATTTGAAAGAAAGAGTAACATTTTTTGTAAGTTGTGGTTATTTCTTTGTAGTGTTAGCATTGCCAAATTCTTGGATTGTACAAAATGTAATGTTTGTTTTTTTATTTTTCCAGAAATGCCAGCACAAAAGGAAATCTTTATTAATAGAGTATTTTATTAAACGGACGTGGTTAAATAAGAACTTTAAATCAACAGACTCAGCAAACAAGCAAAGAAACGTGTTAGCTATAAGACATGTTTCTAATGAATCAAAGTCCAATAACTGTAGACTTCAGAAGAAAAAAATTTTCAAAAACTTTGTCAAA
Organism: Bison bison bison; assembly: GCF_000754665.1. Classification (NCBI taxonomy): domain Eukaryota; kingdom Metazoa; phylum Chordata; class Mammalia; order Artiodactyla; family Bovidae; genus Bison; species Bison bison. The sequence continues at coordinate 1,509,240 of NW_011495057.1, read as the reverse complement.
TCAGACGGGTCAGTGATAAATAACTTATCCAGTCATAGGGCTAGGCCTGAAAACAAATTTAATTGAAACATTAACAAAACAGATCAAACTTGAATTAAAATTTTTGTCATAAAAAGTTCTGAAAATATTAGCTTAGATTTTAATTTTTCTCAAATATCTATTGCCTTGTCCAAAGTAAAGCAAATATTATTCAGCCTTCATGCCGTAAGGATGACAGAAATCTTAGCAGACTAGTACTTTTGTTGAAAATGTGTACCAGTATCAGTTGAATTTTTTAGACCTGCTCAGAGATAATACTAGACATTCAGCATTTATTATTTACTAGGACACAAAAATTTCGAAAATACTCAGAAAAGGAGGACCTTACTCAGGAATGATGTCCATTCAGGAGAAATCAAAAGAAAATTCCTCTAGTGTTATTAAAAAGAATGAAGATAAGAATTTAGAAACACAAGTTCAAGGTTCTCAAAAAAATCTAGCAAAAAAATCAGATCCAAAGGAAGCTATAAAATCACTGGTTAAATCTTCAAATGAAAGTAAAGTGAATCAGCCTGAATTAGGAACATGCATGAGCACAAGGTCAGCATCCACTGATAAAAGAGCTAGTAAATCTACTAATAAAAATATGGTGACTGTAAAGGGACATTCACAACAGGAATCTACAAAACAGAAGAAAATATCTCAGAAAAAAACAGTGCACGAAACCCCTAAATCAAGTGAACAGCTCAACCGGAGATCACAAAGACTACAACAGCTAACAGAGGTTTCAACAAGGTCTCTGCGTAGTAGAGAAATTCAGGGTCAGGCTCAAGCAGTTAAACAGAGTTTGCCGCCAACAAAAAAAGAGCACTGTAACAATACTCAGAGTAAATCTAATAAAGCTAAAACAAATCAGAAACATGTGAAAAGAAAAGTATTGGAAATAAAGTCTGATTCTAAAGAGGAAGAAAATTCTGTCACTAATGAAGCGATCAGTTCCCCCAAAGGAAAAAAGCGCAAAGTGGAGCATCAGACGGCTTATACTTCTGGTTCTCAGTGCATAAAAGGATCTGAAAAGTGTCTGGAGAATACTAGAAAAGAAGAAACAAAATCTTCTTCTGAGATAAAAAGATCCAAAGTGGCTACTTCAGTGGTCTCTAAAAAGAACGAGATGAAGAAGTCAGTTCACACACAAGTGAATAATAGTGCAAAATCCCAAAAAAGTCCACAGCCATCAGTGCCTGAACAAACTGGAGACAATGGGCTGGAGCAAGCAGGAACAAGCAAACGCGGGAGCATTCTCCAGCTCTGTGAAGAAATTGCTGGTGAAATTGAGTCAGATACTGTAGAGGTAAAAAAGGAATCTTCACAAATGGAAAGTGTAAAGGAGGAGAAGCCTACAGAAATAAAATTGGAAGAGACAGAGACTGAAAGACAAATACTTCATCAGAAGGAAACGAATCAGGACGTTCAGTGTAATCGTTTCTTCCCCAGTAGAAAAACAAAGCCTGTGAAATGTATACTAAATGGAATAAACAACTCAACTAAAAAGAACTCCAACTGGACTAAAATTAAACTCTCAAAATTTAACTCTGTGCAGCAAAATAAATTAGACTCTCAATTTTCCCCTAAATCGGGCTTATTACGAACCAGTTTTTCACTACCTGCGTTAGAAACGCATCAGCAAGTGACGCAAAGTACATTTTTAGGGTCAAAACCATATGGTGATAAAAATAAAGCTTGCCAGCAGGAAGAAATGAAAGAAGTTAATTCTGAAGATGTTACACCTAATGATATTACAGTTGAAATGAATAAGATCCCCAAAAAGGCTCCTGAAAATTGTCATTTGGGTAATCAGATAAAACCACCTCCTGACCAACCATTGGATAAGCAGAAGAAAGATGCTTTTGAATCAACACCGGATAAGGTAATCTATTTTCATTATGTACCTGGAGGTGTCTGAGTATTTTCTGATAAGAATTAAGTGTTTATAACATACTTTAGCTTAAGAATTAAGTTGTAAAAGATGGAAGAGTCATTTGGTGAGGAGTTAGCAAGAGTTTCATTAACCTGGTCTTGTAGTGAGTGATAGAACTTACTGACTCCTTTAGATGCCTCATATTTACATGAATGCTTGTCATTGTTTCCTTATTTTCACCCTTCATTTTTATTTTATGTGAAGCACAAACCTGTCAAATTCTAGCTTTTCATTTTCATTTAACACACTGGTTTGTTTCCTTTTTCTATTAATTGTAACCAAAGAAACTGTTTCATAGTGAGTGACTAAAATGTGGAACTTGAAATTGGGCTCAGTTCTGATCAAGTTGTTAAAATAACTTCATCTGGCACAAGTCAACTTTTCACCACCTGGTAAAACTTGAGTATTTCTAGCAGAGATGCCTTTTGCTTTGACTTGTGCAGCCATTTTGAACAGTCGGCAGATAAAATGCCTGAAGGATGTAAATAATTCAGTCCTCAGGCTAAGAATAAAATTGTAGTGGGCAAAACTTTTGTAAATGGGAAAGTAAATTGAAAAACAGAATCTAAATATCTGGAAGAAACTTGATTACCTAAGAAGTAGTTTTGAAACTTTATAAAAGCAGCTGAACCATTTCTTTCCAAATTAAGATGTAGTTGAAATATCAATATATAAAATCAGTAGGCAGAACTTTAGTACTCTATAATACTGATTTTTAAAACTCCACCAATTTTGTTTCAGTTATTTAATTTTATAATGAGAAAGCTGAGAGCAGTAGAAGAATGTGGATTAGGCCACGTGTTTGGTGGCACAAATAGATTTGAATTCAGCTGTCCTGATTTTCAGTCCTTAATTCTTTCTACAGTGACATACTCTGGATATAAGAAGATCATTTGAGAAAAAAAAGTCACTTGAAAGTTTTACAAGTGATTTAAAGTTCTCTTTCAAGGCATTTGGGTCTAGAAGCAAATTTGAGTGAGTAAGGAGTCAGGGTTTGTGTCAGAAGCCCCCAAAATAGACCACTGTTTATTCTCATTGATACATGGGTATTTTAATAGTTGTAAAAAATATACCACACTTTATTTATGGTTTCCTCTGTGAACGCCCTTTTACGTTGTTTCCAACTTTTTCACTGATTCTTTTTCACTGATACCAACAATGTGATTACTATCACTGATACCAACAATGTGATTACTATATAAAGAGTGGTTAGGAGATGTGGTGTTGAACATATCGTTTCAAGACATTATTGAGTGCCTGCTGCATTCAAGACACCATGCTAATAAGGCTATAGAAGATGGTCTGTGTCCCGCCTTTAATGAACTTACATTGTACTAGTCACTTAGAGGTTTCTCTTCTTCCCATAAGTACTAAGATGTTTAGTGAAGCCATCATAATAGCTTTTGTTTAATGAACACTGCTTCTTTATTAAGCAAAGGAGAGCTTCATATAATTGTTACCACATTCTACAGCATGAGTTCTATTACTATCCATGTATTGCAGGTGAGGAGAGTGAGGCTTAGAGATTTGAGTGAAGCTTAGAGATCTGTGTAACATGTAAGTGATGGAGCCAGGCTTTCAACTGAGATTGACTGGCTTCAGAATCTAGCTGGATTTATACTTGGGAAAGTAGAAGAGTGTAAAAAAGCAAACTTTACACCATTTGAAAACTTTTTCTGTGGCTGTCTGCAGTTTTTCTTCTTTTTATTACATGGTGTCAGTCTCAAAAGTACTGAAAAATGATGATGGTTAGTAAGGCTAAGCATCTGTCTGATAGGCCTTCTGAATTCTTCGGGCTGAATTTAAAGTATTTGGATTTTATGAATTTTAAAGCTCAATTATTTTATGATTTTTTTTTAAACTAGTAATTCTAGCTTCCTAATGGAGATTGATTACTAACATGTCATTATTTTTATTGTTTTTAATTTTTCTGCCTTTTAATGACAAAAATGTTCATATTTCAAAAATGTAATGTTCAAGAATAATGTTAGGAGTTCTCTGTAACAGTTACAATACAGATAGATACAGACACACATGAAAAAGTTATCTGTTCACCACCACATTTCCATTCCTCTGAGATAGCTACTGTGTGAGTTTGCACTATTTTCCTTTATTAGTTATTGAGTATCTACTTTGACAGAGTTCTGATTTAGGAGCTCTTAGAAATACAAGGATAGATATAATAAGTCTTGCTCCTAAGAGTATTAGGAGATTAAAAAATATATACTTGAAACGATATACTTAAGTATATATATACACAAAAATATACTTACATATATACATATGTGGAGAAGGCAATGGCACCCCACTCCAGTACTCTTGCCTGGAAAATTCCATGGCCGGAGGAGCCTGGTAGGCTGCAGTCCATGGGGTCGCTAAGAGTCGGGCACGACTGAGCGACCTCACTTTCACTTTTCTCTTTCCTGCATTGGAGAAGGAAATGGCAACCCACTCCAGTGTTCTTGCCTGGAGAATCCCAGGGACAGGGGAGCCTGGTGGGCTGCTGTCTATGGGGTCGCACAGAATCGGACATGACTGAGGCGACTTAGCAGCAGCAGCAGCATATACATATGCAAATGTACTTAAGAGTATATAGGAGATTAATAAATAACTAATTCAAAATAGAAAGTGATAAGGGCATGAAAGATGGATGAGGTAATTGGGAAATTTGGGGAAAAGGAATGGAAAACTTGGAAGAGATTTCATGGAAGGGGTTAATATTTAATGAGTTTATACAGGGGTAAGCTGTTGTAGATTAGCATTGTTCAGTAGAGATAAAGTGTGAGCCACATAAATTGTTTAAAAATTTCTGCTAGCCACATTTAAAAAAATTGGTAAAGTTAATCTATATTACTTGTCATGTAAAAATAATGGTTCAATGTGTCATGAGTTTTAAAAATTGAGATGTTTTACTTTTTTTTTGGTACTATTACCTCAAAATCTGGTAGGTGATTTACATCTGCAGTAAATCACAGATTAGTCATATCACATTTTAAGTGCCCAAGAATGAGCTGTTGTAATGGACAGTGAGACTTAGGTAGATGAAACCCAGAAAAAGTATAGAGCCGGCAGATATGGAGTGTATCTGTGGGAGAGGTAAAGTTTTCAGTCTAGCATGAAGGGGAATAATAAGAGTTGATGCTGAGAGGAAGGGTAGCTCGTAGGGAGATCATAAAGAGACTTTTTAAAGGCATATCTTGTGTGAATTACTCCATATATGATCTTAAATTTTCTTAGTATAGTGCTAAAATTCACTGAAAATATTGTAGTAAGACCCAAAGGTTGATACAAAAGTGAATATTAACATTTTGGATTATATGTGCTTAGAATTGCAGCCTGTGTTTGGAATCTAAGCTTGAAAACAATCCAGTGGAAAATGCCACTACTGTCTCAACTCTGCTCAGTCAAGCAAAAATCGATACAGGAGAGAATAAATTTCCAGGTAACACTTTGAAAGTATTGTTTAGATTTCTCAGTGGTCAGAGATTTTTTTTGTCAGCATAACAGAAGACTATATCCACTATCAAACCCGTGAAATCCTTCTTTTAACCATTGCTTATGTTTTTCAAATGTGTGATAACTATTCTTTGAAGGGGGAGAATTGCGTCTGTTAATTGGGTTGTGTACAGTACTTATGGAGAAGGCAATGGCACCCCACTCCAGTACTCTTGCCTGGAAAATTCCATGGACAGAGGAGCCTGGTAGGCTGCAGTCCATGGGGTCGCTAAGAGTCGGGCATGACTGAGCGACCTCACTTTCACTTTTCTCTTTCCTGCATTGGAGAAGGAAATGGCAACCCACTCCAGTGTTCTTGCCTGGAGAATCCCAGGGACGGGGGAGCCTGGTGGGCTGCCATCTATGGGGTCACACAGAGTCAGACACGACTGAGGCAACTTAGCAGCAGCAGCAGCAGTACAGTACTTAAGGTGATTCTTTGACTCCCTACCAAAACTACTTTGCTTTTAAATCTTTTATTTTGTTTGTGAACTTACTTTCTGGAGAAGTGTTATTTAATGAACTGCTTAAATTAATGATGGCAGTTTATTTTTCAAGTATAAATGACTAGTTTACTAGGTTCTTATCTTTAAACCTTAATTACTCAGTTTTCCATCTTAGTAATTGTATCTTTGAATTAAATCAGTTCTTATATATAGTCTGTTCACTTTTACCATAAAAAACTTTATTTTTGTAACCTAATGAATATTTTGAGGGTAATTCCCTGGCAGTCTAGTGGTTAGGACTCAGCGCTTTTTCTGCAGGGGCACGAGTTCCGTCCCTGGTTGGGGAATTAAGATCCCACAAGCTGAATGGCATGGCCCCAAAAATTGGGCAGTATAGTCTTTGAATCCTTGAATAGCAATTTGTTCACCTACATCAGATGAAGCACCAGGAGATACAGAAAAGAAATTCCTAAATATTATGTTCATATAATTGATTGCATTGCATATGTCATTTAACCTTTTCACTTAGGAGTGCTTAGTTGCTAAGGTGTGTTTGACTCTTGTGACCCCATGGACTGTAACCCACCAGGCTCCTTGTCCATGGAATTTCCCTGACCCACCAGGGACGCCCTTAGTTGGGGAAGGGGAAGTATAATATGAGTACCAGAAATGCATTTATTCGTTAGAAAATTAATTGTTATTGCATTATTTGATTAGTAATATGATTAAAGGACTTCCCTGGTGGCTCAGTGGTAAAGAATCTAAACTGCCTGCAGTGCAGGAGACGTGGGTTCGATCCCTGGGTTAGGAAGATCCCCTGGAGAAGGAAATAGCAACCCACTCCAGTAGTCTTGCCTGGGAAATCCTGTGACAAAGGGGCCTGGTGGGCAGCAATCCATGGAGACGAAAGAGTCAGACACTACTGAGCACTTAAACCACCACCAATGTGATTAAAACTCCAGAGACTACAGGTTTTTTTAAGCTAATGTTTTCCTTTATTTCTGTTTAGAGACTGAATAATTGTGAAAGCATTATTGTGAACAATTATGAAAGCATTTAAACAATTTCCTTTATTGTTCAGTGCTAGTAATTATTGCTGAAACTAGAGACACACTGTTAATCTACCATTAGATCTCTCTGCAGCTCTGTAGAGCTTTTTTGCCTCTTCTCTGAAGAGAAATTCCTAGAAAGGTGACTCTAATTTTATCAAATGGTATTTATTAAAAATAAAGCATTTAGTGCATTGAGGTGGTTTTTCTTCCTGATAATTTTTAACTGTTAGGTGGAGGGCTAGTACAAAGCTTAGTAATAACCCATCTTTTTATTAAATCACAGGTTTGATTCCCAAACAGCACAGTGTACTCTGTAATCAGACATCTAAGACGAGTGATAACAGGTAAGGTATTAGTTTAATATAAGTATAAATATGAGAACTTCAGAATTTTATACTTGGAAGTTTTGAGTTTGGGGAATTTTTTCCCTTGAAAGGCTGCATTAGTAATCATCAGTTTTTCACACAGATGTGGTAGAAATTTTGTTTTTAGTGTATTTTTTTTTCTGTGTCTACACATAGTGTTTTGCAACTTTTAGTTTTTTCTCAGTGTGTTATGGAAGATAGAAAAGATATTTTCTACCTTCTTTCCTCATTCTTTTAAATTCTGTATTAGATTCCATTGTGCATATGTTCCATTGTTTATTAACAGTTCTCTATTGAAACCATGGTTGTTTCTAGTTTATTTCTATCAGAAAAAAAGTCCTGCAATAAACACTTACCTTTGTCCACTTATGTGGCTCAATCTAGGATAAATTCATAGCTGTAGAATTTAACCTGCCTTGCCAAATTTCCTTGCAAAGTGGTTGAGTCTTATACTCCCAGCAACAATATATGAGAATGCTCCTTTTGCCCAAAAAGCCTCATGATATATATTAGCAACATGTAAAAATGTTTCAGTATATTGAAAGCCTTTTGTTCTGTCTTTACTTTCAAAATAAATTAGTATACATTTTTGCTTTACTGATTACTGAAAACAGTATTTAGGACAAACAGTAGTGACTCAAATTGCTGAAACTATGAAACTTAAAACTTATTCATACTATAGTAGGTACTACATTTTTTTGTTTTTATGTTGCAAATGAATTGTTTCTTTGGGTTTCCTTTTGGTTTTTAAAAGGTTATTTCCCCGCCCCCACACCCCTTGGAATTTTATTTGTCACAGTGTTGTATAGAAAATCCTAAGTATTTTTCTACCAGTGATTTGAAATGATATGGATCTATAACATTTAATGGTTGGTTGGTTGGTTGGTTGTTTTTTCAAAGGGAGATACCACCAAATCATTCTTGGCCCAAGTGTAATTCCCATTTGGAGATAACAATTCCAAAAGACTTGAAACTAAAAGAAGCAGAGAAAGCTGATGAAAAACAGTTGATCATAGTAAGTATACAGTTTGACCTTTTAGCTAAAATGTATTACACCATCTTATTTATGCATGTTGTCAAGGAATAAGTTCATGTTTTTCCCCTACAGAGCCTTTTTGTCACTAATTCTTCATCATGGAAATAATTCTTGGTATTATGACAGCCACTCTCTTCAGTGATTCCATCCTATAACAATAAAAATTCAAATTTCCTTACTTCTAGTTTTATTTACAACATATTGATACTTTATTTCACATTATTTTCTTAAATGTGTCATTTGATCACTACCTTCTTTTAGTAGTTGGTTTAAATTTTAAAATAACATGGAACTTAATAAATACAGATGATTTTAAATATGTATATTTTAGTATATGGTGTAATTGTACAGGAAGATAAACTGGTAGTTAATTTGAAATAGAAAATAAGTACAATTTGGTGCCAGGTAGAAAAGAGAGGGAGATAGTTTGATGAAAAATCTAATTTGAATGAGTGAGCACAATATAAAAAAAATGAAGAAACCCAAAATAATAGGAACATTTAATGTAGTTCCAGTTGACACAAGTAATTGGATTTTTTGGTACTGGATAATTGGTTCCAGCTTTAATATGGGGGGATAATTTTGTAAGAATTGTCTAGAAATCTTTTTGAGAAAGATTAGTGAGGGAAAAAGTTGTTTCATCAAATTTAATACTGTTTCTGTAGTCAAATCAATATGATAGTGAAACAGGATTAACTAGACAAGTAGAGTCTAAAGCTGCACCATCCCGTGTGGTAGCCACGTATGACTGTTGAGCACTTGAAATGTCACTCACCAGAATTGAGGTATGCTTCAAGTGTAAACACATATGCTGTGTTTCAAAGATGAGTACAAGAAAGCATGTAAAGTATCTCACTAAGTTTTACAAATATTTAATGTATGTTGAAATTATAACATTTGGTGTATGTCTTGTTAGATAAAATATATTATCAATTTTATTGGTTTGCTTCTGCAGTCTTTAATGTGGCTACTAGTAAATTAAAAATTACCTTTGTGGATCACATTTTTGTTGGATAGTGCTGGTCAAGAGTTGATAATAATGATGATGTTAATGATCATGATAGCAGCGAATATTTTTCAATACATTGTTCTATTTCCTCCACTTATATTAATTAAGTTAAGCCTTAGAAAAAAGTGTGAGATAGGTACGACTATTATTTTCCATTTACCAGTGAGGAAAAGAAACCCAGGTGGATACTGAGTCATTACTAAGAAAACTGCCTGCTTGAAGAGGTTGTTTGTACATCTGTGTTTGTTACTCACAACTAAAGCAATTAGAGAGTAGAAGCGACTAAAGAGTCCACCAGTGGGTGGATGGCTGAACAAAATGTGATGTGTATGTAGATGGTGGAATATTATTCAGCCTTAAAAAGGAAGGGAATTCTGACACATACTATAATATGATTGAACCTTGAGGACATTATCTAAGTAAAATGTCAGTCATAAAATGACAAATACTAGATGATTCTACTTAAGAAAGGTGCCTAAAAGAATCAAATTCATAGAGATAGAAAGCAGAATGATGGTTTCCAGGAGCTGGGGAGGAAGGAGGATTGGGGAACTGTTTAGTGGGTATAGAGTGTCAGGGTTTTTTGTTTTGTTTTGCTCTTTGACCACTCCTCACGTCATGTGGGATCTTAGTTCCCTGACTAGGGATCAGACCTGTGACCTAGAGGTGGAGGTGTGCAGTCTTAACCAGTGGACCACCAGGGAAGTCCCTAGAGTTTCAGTTTTGCAAAATAAAAGTAATTGTGTGGATTGGTTGCACAACAGTGTGAGTGTACTTAATACTACTGAAATGTACACTTAAAAATGGTTAACATGGTAAATACAATGTTTTGTATCTTAACCATAATTCAAGCAATTTTTTTTAACTCCCCGAATTTTCAGGTAGTATTTTGTCAATAGTTTCAGTCTTTAGAATGAGCTTCCCTTTAGTTTTATATGCAATCTTTCATTTACCATTTGGTTTCTTTTTGCTCTGTGGCCCTAGCCGTAAGGCACTAGGATATAGTTGTCTTAGATTCTGTGTTTTTTTTCAGTAATTAGTTGAAATTTCCCAGTTTCAGAGCAGCAAGAAAAGAGGAATTGTGCTTTTAAAATTAATATTAAAGTTAGGTCATATTGCTGTTATTTGTCTTTTTAAATGAGGATAAGTATAGAAAACCTTTTGTAACCAGTTACTGTGCTACAGCACAAGTATGAATTTCTGGAGTACAGGTGATTATAGTCAGTCTTTCATACTTATTTGATATAAAGAAAACAGAGAATGTTTAATTTTACCTTTGCTCAAGAGTTTCTGGTGACATCAAAATACTCTTTTTTTTTTTTTTAATATAACTAGAACAAAACTATTAAAGAGAAAAGACTTAAGACATTATAAAAAAAAGTCTGAAGTATTTCTTCTAAACTTCAATGGTAGAATTATCACAGGTACAAAATACATACTAGTTCTCATTTATAAGTATTTGCCATTTGAGGCTTTAGAACTGAGTGTAGTGTTAAAGATACTTTCTCAGTTCTTTTCAGTTGTTATTAAATGCTGTGGAGTGAATGATTACTAAAATGGAAAGCAATTCTTAATAAAATTACATACAGATTTCGAAAGTTAGCATCTTCATTTTTGTCATCAACATGGAATGTTGTTTTAAACACTTCTCACTCTATGTTCACATTATAACTTTAGAGACTGATATTCTCAAATTATTCTTTCGTGGGGGAAAAAAAAACCCTTCTGTTTGTTTTTATAAATAGGATGCAGGACAAAAAAGATTTGGAGCAGTTTCCTGTAATGTTTGTGGCATGCTTTACACTGCTTCAAATCCAGAGGATGAAACACAGCATCTGCTCTTCCACAATCAGTTTATAAGTGCTGTAAAATACGTGGTAAGTGGAATTCATGACTTCTAAAATGCAGAATCAGATCATTAGAGATGAATTGTCAGATTCAAGTCATTGAAAAAATTTTGTCTTTAGAAAATAGCACCATATACAAAGCCCCTGTAGTATATATACAGGCTTATTTTAAAACAGAGCCAAACATAAAACCCAGCCAATTCATTCCGGCTGGTGTATGTTGTGGGATTTTTAAATTTTTAAATTTAACTTAATTTTTAAATTGTTATATTTTTAAAGTGTTATTATACCTCTTCTAACAAGTGATGCTCTTCAACTTGAGTATTTTTTTAAATTTCCTTTGATTTTAATTGTTAATATTGATAAGTCTGTTTAGTATTCAGAATAGCTTGACACAACTTTTTTGGGGGGATTGATAGTGGTATATATTATACTGAATAGATTGTGTGGGGATTTCCTTTACTTCTCTTTGCTAACATAAGAGTTTTTCTTATTAAAGTTGAACAATTCTTGATGGCTAAAACCTCAGAATTTGTAGTATACTTAAAAAAAAAATCCCACAAAGTAAATATGTTTTAGTATATATATATTTTAATGTACGTGCAGTTGAGGCATAATGGGTATTATTTAATATTTGTTTTTGGAAATAGCAAAATTTTAAATAATTTTGAACCATTTCAGATATCTTGTGAAAATAGTAATTTAATGTAATTGCTGTTTACCCGTATCTGAAATGGAATTTATTTTATACATGTTACCTTCAGTACTGTACACTCACATTAATAAGACCTCCAGGATATCTGAACTGAGATCACCAATTCATTTCATATAGGCACTAGATTTAAAAGATCTTTATTGGCTTCAGTTAAATTTGTATCCTTATCTTTGGTTGAAGAATTCATATTCGTGGTTTTATTTATTCAATTACTTCTTCCCAAGATAGGTGGGGTTTTCCTTTTTTGGTTCCCTGCTGTGGTGATCCTTTATATTCCTTATTCCATCTGCTTTTCCCCACACACACCCTCCTCCCACTTAACCAAATAAAATATAAGGTATGTGGATATAGAGTATCTATAGTTAGATATTTATTTATCATTTGAAATTTGTCCTTTTCCAATTTGACTCTGTTAATATCCTTACAACTTGAAAAGAAAAATAGGCCTATCAGGTAACTAAATTATGGAATACTTCTGGGGCAGAAATACTTATCTATTTTACATCCATCAATCTGGTAGAATTGTATTCTGCTCAAGTTACATTATTTGATTCTTGCAGCCAGTTTCCAAAAATTATAAAGAAATTTGGTTTAAAAGACTTAGTTCTTCATTTTAAGGGAAGTTCTTAATTTCTGGGACCAACTGTAAGGAAATCAACCAGGAAATAATGTACTCTGCTCTTCCACAACACCAAAGGAAATTAGTTTATGGAACAAGGTGGAGGCATCCCTTCTTAACAAATCCTGGCTCTTGCAAGTCCGTAAAGCAGCAGGGCAACTTAAGGAAGACTGATTCCTGCCCCAGACCCCACTCTCCCCCTTCTTGATGGGACAGAGCTACAGGTTATTTTATTTACTTTCGAAATAAGCTCAAGAGAAGGAATTGAGTTTAGCAGTTGGCCATCCTTTGCTAACATCAAAGTTAACGTTCTTACCTTTTGTTGTTTTCAAACATAGATATACATAGATTGTAAGGTAGAAACTCCACCAGAACTTTGTAGCATTCTTTTCTAGTGTATGGAGAGGATAAAAAAGCACACCCATATTAAAGATGTTCTGCTGTGACCACAGCTCTGGATTCTGGGTTGTCACTTACGTGAATCTTGTATTGGCACCTAGTGTTGTGCTTCTGCATTAAGTACTCGTAAGTGTTTGATGAAACATCTAAATTTTTTAAATGCCAGTTTATCTGTTGTGTCTGTTTCTTGGAGAGAAGCACTTAGAACTAAGAAGTCATTTTGTACTGTGGCTTTTGTTTATATTTTTAATTTTAAATGGGCAGTGTTCAGGGATTGGGAATAAAGTTCTGTACTGCTTAATATAGAATTAATTCTGTACAGCTTAAAATAGAATAAATTAGAATAAGTTTTATTTTAATCAAACACTGTCTACAACATAAGCAGTTTTTCTTGACAGTAGAAATTTTTTCTTATAATTATTTCATGATGATAATCTATGACAGGTAAAAATGTCTGAAGTCTTCTTTTCAAAAGATTAAAATAATATATAAGTTATATAGTCATAGTAGAAATTGATGCCACAGAACCTGCTTTTGGTTGACTAAAATATTTTATCCCTTACGTATTCTCTTTGACTTGGGGTAGAGGGGAAGAATGACAGTGCTCTCTCTGTGCATTCCTTCATTGTACTCCATCTGCCTCATTGACCCCATTTGAGGAAATGTATTTTACATGACTTACTGGAAACTGTTTAGGAAGGAGCCTCTTAAAGCTTCCTAGGGATCCTGGATTCTGGTTTAGACCTAGCTTCCCTTCAGTTTTCCTTCATGAAGTGTTTTCCTAAAGGTGTGAGGAGAAAACAGGAAAAACTCCCCCAAGAGCATTCAGCCTGTTGCCAAGCAAGGAACTATCCAGAATTCAGCTCTATTATAAACTTTCAATAATGCAGAAGAGGAATAATATTTGGGTTCTTTGCAGAAAAACTCCTGACTTAATCCTTCTTTACCTCTGTCTTTCCCTTAACCTCCTTTGAATTGATTATCTGACTGAATGCATTGTGGAGGACCTTACATGCAGGGTATTGGATATGCCCTTGGCCTGCAAATTTAGGAACAAAGCCTGAAAGAAATGAAAAGTTAACAATAAAAGATTTAAACAGCTATTAAAGCAATAAATCAATATTAACTATTATAAATTAACTTTTCAGTTTAGAAATGATAATTACTTTGGTAGAGCAGTGATCAGAAGACAGGTTGTTTCTCCTGTCTTGGTGACCAGAGAAGCTTTGAAGAAAGGTTGGACCAGTCCCTAGTTGGCTGTATAGCTGCACTATCCAGTTTGGTAACAGCAGACCTCCGAAAATGAGAAATGCAGGTCCTCATTCACACCAGCCAGTGCTCCGTTGTCACATGTTGCTAGATGCTACATGTCACTGTGGAGGTAGAATATTTGAATTGTCATAAGGAGTTCAGTTAGTGCTGCTACAAGTAGATTTATCAAAAGAAATAGCTTTAGTGGAAGAGTAGGGATTCTAGCCTCTGTTCAGTTCAGATATTTCAGGGAATGAGAGAAGTGCACTGGAGGTGATCCTGCCGTCATAGCATACCTACGGAATGAAGTCTTTAAAGCATCTTTAGAATTGAATCTGATTTTTCTAAAGTAAAACTTAAATTCTTGTGTATATTCTTTTATTCCTGACTTACTCAATGAGTGAAAAACCACTGTCATGGGACTTTTGTTTTTCTGAATACCTTCTTTCAAATTATGAAAGATTAACTTAAACAGGTTGGCTTGCTTTTAGTGGTTAAGTCATTCAAAATGGGAAACCATGTATCTTGAAATACTCTAGTGATAATAAATATAGCTAACAGATTTGAAGGTTAGCTTCAGAAAGCATTGTGCTTAATTATGCTTTAATAGACCAATTGTATCATTCAAGTCTTTTTAGCTGAACATAAGTGAAAGTTGCTCAGTTGTGTTTTTGACCCCCTTGACTAGAGTCACTTGGAATTCTCCAGGCCAGAATACTGTAGTGGGTAGCCTTTCCCTTCTCCAGAGGATCTTCCCATCCCAGGGATCGAACTCATGTCTCCCATGTTGCTGGCGGATTCTTTACCACAAATTAACATATATAAGATACTAGGTTTTAATTATTTTATTTTAATTTCAGCAGTTACATTGTGTGTACAATTAAATTTAGTTCAGAAATAAATTGACCTCACTCACTTTCAAACTAAAGTCTCAGATAATCTTCAGTGCTTGTGATACTGTGACTTATAAAAACAATATTTATTTAGTTCCTGACTCACAGCTCCCAAAAGCTATGAAATTTCCTAAGAGATGGGATACAATGTGTTTTGTTATGTTAATGAGATGACCTTTGGAACTAGCCTAAGGATGGGAGCCAGCTACTGAGGGTTGGAACTTCCAGTTCTTACACAGTGATCCTAGGAGGGAATAGGCACTGGAGAATGAATTCTGTTACCAGTGGCCAATGATTTAATCAGTCCCACCTCTGGTGAAACCTTCAAAAAGCCAGGACAGGGTTCAGAGAGGTTTTGGGTTGGTGAACACACGGAGATCTGGAAAAGTGGTATGCCTGGAGAGAACATGGAAACACATCTTTAACAGTATTGTTGTTAATACAGAATTATTTTTGCAAAGTAACCAAACATGAAGTTAAAACCTTCTGCTTGGGGGTAGTTAAGGTATATTAATACTTTTATTATACCATTTTATTAAAGTAGAAAAAAACAGGAAATACAGATAAGCCTAAAGGAAAAAAATTAAATCACATAAATAACCTTAGTTTATAATTTGGTGTACAGTCTTACTGACTTTTAAAATATTCCTAAGTACATGTTTGCTTTTAAAAATCATTTCAACAGAAATATTTTTACCTATTTCAAGAGTCTAATTTGTTTCTCTTATGCAGTTTTTCTGCAGTTTTTTATGCTGTGTGCCATGGGTACTGTCAAAAAGAGCATGTGACTGAATTTTGAATGAGCTAATTTTAATTTACTTTTGTTTCTAAAGATTTTAAAAAATTTTTAAATGGTATTTGGAGTATATTTATTTAAACAAATAACAACTGTTAGTCTTGCTGTTGAACTAAAATGTCTGTTTTTAAAATTCCTTTAGTAATTTAAATAAAATTTTAATTGAAATACAACTTGTAAAGAGAAGTACACAAATAATGAACGAGTGCACAGCTTAATGGTGTATTTTTGCAAAGTGAACACCCACATGACAAGAAACACCACTAGTATCTCAAAAGCCCCTTTGTGCCCCCATTGCAGTCAATGCTTGTCTCACCCTCAGGTCTAATCACTCTGCCAACTGGATTCATTTTACATTCATTTTTCACTTCTGAATAAATGGTATTTGCTTAAGCCTTGGACCTTTGGCACAGTTTTGACAATTGGGTGATTGAATTTTCCAAAATAGAGTTCAGTCCCCATTCCCCCCACTATCACCAAATAGCGAATTCCCATGTATTTTTCACTCAGCTTCAGCATAGCAATAAACAAGATTTTAAGAGTATAATCACACCTTTAAATTTTAATTCCTTAATAGCAGCTATTCCCTCAGGGTTCAGAATCTCCCCAAATATCTCATAATTTTCTATACTGTTTGAATTAAGGTCCATATATTGCACTGGTTGGTATGTCTCTTAAATATCTTTTAATCTAAAGACTCTCCCTCTAGGTTTTTTTTCCCTTGCCATATTTGTTGCTAGTCTTTTTGAAAAGCTAGTTACTGATTTTATTTCTCAGAGTATTTTTTAATGAATATTTCCATTCAACCTTTAATGGAAGTGATTAGTAGGAACTTTTATAGTTGGGATATAATTTTAACACACAAATCTTAAATGTTTGATTGATGAATTTTGACAGTTGTATATACATCAATATATCTACCACCCAGTGTATTTTGTTTTCAGTTGTAATCTTGTTCAAATAGACAAAGAGGAAAACCCCTTCCATTCTTGAGACTCTAAAGTCTAGAATAACTAGGACAGCAAAGGGCAAAAAAAAAAAAAAAGATCATTGATTGCTATTAGCAGTGTAAAGCTTTTTTTTTTTTTAGCAGTGTAAAGCTTTCTGCTTTTTAGCAGCCAGATAGGTGAATTAAGAATGGGATTTGGAAAATACTACTTGCTAGCAGAGGGCTGTGTGTGACATCTTAGAGCCAAAGGTGAAAGGTGTAAAGGCACTGCATTGAAATTTATATCTTTGGAGAAAGCTGTGGCTATTTGGTTATTCCTCTAAATCACATTTACCCTTCAGCAAACAGCCTCTGCCTCAGTTTCAAGCAGCAGACAGACTTCGTCTCATCTAAATTCTCTAAAGATAGGAGGATCATGTGGTTATTGACTCCAGGAAAGAGTTAACTGCAATTGAGGCATATAAATGTCTTTAGTATCTTGCTTGACAGTTTTTAGCCACGTTGGTTCTTTCATCTTTGCCTTGTCCAAGGTTTGAACTTATTTTTGCATGTAACTTTGGGCCTTTATTAATTGTGTTTTCTTAAAGTAGTACATTGATTGTAGTTTGACACCACTAAGAAGGTAGAGTGGAAGTTCCTAAGAGTTTCTGAATAGCTCCTCTGTGTGAGGAATCATCTTAAAGCAGTTCTCTAAACTACTAAGTGATGTGGGAGATGGCAGCTGTTTTGTCCATAGCCTAGGTCAGGAAAGAGAATGCATTGCAGTGATTTGCCCAAGATTATATTGCTAGTAACTACCAAGAAGTGGGAACTAACCCCCAACTTTTAATCCAGAGCTCTTAAAGTTTTCTCTTAAATATGCTGTCTTCATGGGTATTAGAAACTGAAGCAGCAATAACTCTACCCTTTGCAGTTCTTCCTGCTTATACACATACATGAAAAAACAACCATGTTTAAAACATTTTTTGAAATTGTATCAAATCCAATTGTGAAACATTTTCTGTATGAACATGCATGTCTCAACTTGTTTCAAGAGAAAATTTTGTACAAAAAAGTCAGTAAAGCAAAATAATTTATCTAGTGCCAATGGTACAGTATAACGTTGGCCAGTATTGTTATTTTTAAAGACAACAGGAATGTAACTTATCAAATTATTTTTAGATAATTCAGCTTAGGAAACTATGACTTTGTTATAAGTTGGAGTTAGTTAAATTCTAGCTCTTCATTGAAATTGTAGCTTAGTTTTTAAAATGAAAAGTCTCCATTTTCATTTTATGTAAAATAGATTTATTTTAAAAGCTTTTCCCCAAAATAACATTAATGTAAATTTGTTTTTTAAAAAGGATGATATCTCTTATGCCTTTTCAATACGTTTAGCTGTATTCAGGTCTGGATATGATTCAGATTTCATTTCTGATTTGAAAAAAATGACTTCTGTGACTATTGTTTCTGCTCCTCTTTTCTTTTCAAATTTTGGGAACACATGACCATCCTAAAAATAATCATCTGAATTTGCTTTACTTTTGGGTGCTCTATTCTTTAAACAAATTCTGGTTTTAAATACTTTAATCCAAACAGTTGTTTATACCAAGTTTGTTACTAGACTTTTTGTCCCCAACTAAGAAACCACCCTTTCCCAAAAGACCATTCTGGATCATTTAAGAAAATCAGTCTCCTTTCAGACCTGCCATAGTGTTTTTTAAAAATATTGTTGCCTTTTTCTTGGTTTCATTGAGCTTTAATACTCTGAAACAAATCTCAGAAAGATGCTGGTTTTCTTTAAGATAAATACATTGCTTCTTGAAAAACCTTTTTATTTAAAGTTGGTTGGGTAAGACAAATGGAACAACCAGTTAAGCTCATTCCTTCTGTACTTATTTTTAACCTCAAAGCTCCTAGTTTTAACCTCTGGTTCAGTCCCATCTTACTAGATTTAAGTGGCTTTTGTTTTGTTTTTTTTTTCATGCAGGTTCTGCTCATTAATCACCACGAGTGTGGATCTGAAGAAGAGTTTATTACCTCTCTTTTTTTGAGTATGTTTAACTTCAGATACACACAACGTAGCCTCTCCTTCCCTATTAGATTCTTAGAAGGTAGTTATTTTTTTATAGTATCCTTCTTGTGACTTTTGATAGTTGTGATCAATAAGAATAAAAACTATTCCTTACATATTGGGCTCCTGCATGCAAATCAGTTCATTTAAAACCTCCTGGAGGTCTTTGGCATGCCAGACATAAAACCATGAGTGTTTGTTTGTGGAGGTAACCATGTTCCAGAGAAATTTAAGACTTTAATTCTCTTATCAAGAAACTGGGAGAGTTATCCTTTAGGTGCTGGGAGTCACTGATTTTAAGGGGCTTGCTTTTGCTGTGTGATTTTCAAAATTAATTTAAAATGGAAAATGATACCTTAGAAATGCTTTTGTGGTCTTAGATCACTGAATGAATAGTAGAAAGAAATTAGCTTACATTGTACCTGTGTGTGCTTAACAAGTTAGCTGATTTATCATGTCTTTTTAAACATTAATGAGCATATATACTTTTCCATGTTTGTACTTTTTAGACACACTGATGTATTTTTCTTATTGTACATGAATATGATGTATGAAATGTGATAAATAAATTTTATTCTCTTTTTTTTTATATGTATCTAGGGTTGGAAAAAAGAAAGAATTCTAGCTGAATATCCTGATGGCAGGATAATAATGGTTCTTCCTGAAGATCCAAAGTATGCCCTGAAAAAGGTAAATTTCCAGTGAGATTTCACACAGAATGAATAATTTTGCAGCTCATTTTAAGAGTATAATGTATTGCTGGCAGAGCACATTTAAACACCCCATTCTGAGAACAAGAAATCAGCATTTAGTCACAACCCAACTGAAAAACGAATGCTTTAACTTTGTAGTGTGTCATTTGTTGTTGTTGGTTTTCTAAGTCCTGTCTGACTCTTTGCGACCCCATGGACTGCAGCACACTAGATTTCCTGGTACTTCACTATCTCCTGGAGTTTGCTCAAAATCATCTCCATTGAGTGAGTGATACCATTCAACCATTTCATCCTCTGTCCCCGCCTTCTCCTGCTCTCAATCCTTCCCAGCATCAGGGTCTTTTCCAATGAGTCAGCTCTTCTCATCAAGTGGCCAAAGTATTGGAGCTTCAAGCATCAGTCCTTCCAATGAATATTCAGGGCTTATTTCCTTTAGGATTGACTGGTTTGATCTCCTTGTTGTCCAAGGGAGTCTTCAAGAGTCTTCACCACCACCACAATTCGAAAGCATCAACTCTTTGGCGCTCAGCCCTCTTTATGGCCCAATTCTCACATCCTCACATGACTACTGTCTAGCATATGTGAAATGAATTTTCAGTGGATTGATTACTGTTGCATATTATCAGTAATTTGAGTGATGATATAGAAGGCATAGTAAATGCCATATAAGTGATTTCAAGAATCAAAATACAAATCTGAATCATAATTTATAAAACTGAAACTAATAGATGTCATTTTATTCTGAGTAAATTTCTTAATATCCTTGTTGTTAGTAACCTACAGTTCAGTATGTTACTGGTTAGCAACCCATAATAGGTTAAAAATTAAAATTCAAAGAATTGTGAGTCATTTGCCTTTAGGAACTGAGTCAAGTGTTGCATTGTGGGATATTTTTCTAGGATTAAGAGGACTTGGGTTTTCATCACTGAATAAGGAATGTGTTACATGGTATGCTGCAATTTGGAAGTGTGAATACTTAACCCCCTTAGGTGTCATTTGCATTTTAAACTTAGTGTCACAGACAAATGTTTATTGGACTGAATATTTGCAGATTGTTTTTTTAACTGGCAAAGGAACAGATGTTTGAGTGCCTATAAAAATCTTGACTTTGAATACCTACAAAAGTTTGAGCTTATTCTGTTCGGCCTTGACAAGAATTCTAGGAGGTAGAGTGGTAGAAGCACTTTGAGCGTTACGGGTTCAAATCCCAGAAGCCCCAGCTCTTTTGTTCCCAGTGTCCCATATCTGACATGGGAAAGTTATTTAACCTCTGCATTTTATTTCTTCCATACGCAAAGTGAGAAACTATCAGCCTGTAAGAGGGGTTGGATTTAAGTTAGATAATATTCATAAAGTGCTTTGCATAATATCTAGCCCTATAAACTTTTGATAAGGAGTAAACATTTATGCCTTTTCTCTGTGCTCACTTCCACTCCACTGATGAGAGTACAAATTAAGGCTTGCGAAGAACAATGTGGCCTGCCTGGCTAAGGTTCCAGTGAAGTTCTCTCCAGTGCTCCATTCCGTGATGCTTACACTGGGAAGCCTTAGTGTCCTTATTACCTATCAGAGAAGCTCTCAGTCTTGTTCCCAGACTACTGCGTTTGACATTACTCTCCATTCTTTCTTCCTTTTGCAGATTGGTCCACATAGCTTGAAAAACATTTAGTGATCAGGATAGTCATTCAGAAGCACTCTTCAGAGGATGTTCTGCTTGGAATAATATGCTCAATTTATTGAACTGAAATAGCATATGTTTACATATATAAAATGCTTTTGTTTAAAAAATAATAATTTTTCTTTATTTGGCAGGTTGACGAGATTAGAGAGATGGTTGATAATGATTTAGGTTTCCAGCAGGCTCCACTCATGTGCTATTCCAGAACAAAAACACTTCTGTTTATTTCTAATGACAAAAAGGTAGTTGGTTGTCTAATTGCAGAACATATCCAGTGGGTAAGTGACTTTTAAAGAATGATCATATGTAGTTCAGTATTTAAAGAGTTATAGCAATAACATCATCGTGGTAAATTTTTCAACATTCTGTGTAAGGAAGAGTATGAATGCGAGAATTCCTGTGCATAATTTTTTTTTACTACAGTGAAGTTGTCTTGCATGGGAATTTGTTTAAGTCAGTAAGTATAAGATTAAAAATTCTACAAATCAAAAGTACTATTAAATTTTGTTTCGGAAATTTCCTTGTTGGCTACTAATGAAATGTCTGTCTCAGTCCCCTTCAGCACTGAAATAAATCAAGGGTTGCCAGATTATAGTCCGGAAGGCAAAATCTAGCCTGTTTTTTACAACATTTTATTGTAACATAGCTATGTTGATTTGCTTAAATATTGTCAGTGGCTGCTTTCACACTACAGAGATTGAATTAAGTAGTTGCAAGAGGCCAGTTATGCTGCACAGCCTGAAATACTTACTTCCTGGCCCTTCATGAAAAATTTCCCACCCCTGCATTAGGTCACCACTTCTTTGGTTGAGCTCTAATGAGGACTTGGCTGGTATTTAAGAGCCAAATGTAAACAAATAATAGAATTATAGTAGAATTGGTATGTTAATATTATAGGATGGTCCGAAGTTTGACCAGTTTAAGAAAACAGAAGATTTTGGACTTCCTAATCATGCTCACCTTGAGGTAGACCTCCTGTGAATTCTCTTATTTTCAGCTGAGTTCTTGCTCATGAATTCAGTGTGCATTGGACTTGACTTTTTGTTTAGTTGATGTCTTTTAGTATATTAATAGTTGCCTGTAAGTATATATGCTTCATCATAAAATTTTCTAATGTGTAGAGTTGAAACAAATATGTGTGATTAATGTCTATATGTTAAGCTACATAAAAATTCAATCTGAAAAAAAAATTCAACTTGAAATTGTGTAAGTTTATGAATTTTGCTATTGGTAATCACAAATTTAAATCAATAGCTGACAAGGTAGTTTGGAGATATAAATTTGATATAAAAGGACTAAGTCATAGAAGCTTGACATCCTATAATTGAGTTAATTTTGCATAGTGCACATCTTGTGGCTTTATTTTTTCCATTGCCCCAGATTTATTCTTTGCTTTATCATTTGTCTGCTTGATAGGTCTCTGAGTCTTGATTGTCCCACTTTTAAAAGATATCAGCAATGTTGTGCTTGATTTACCAATATGTCAAAGTGCTTCCTGTGTGTATGGAATAACTGTGTTGTGTGTTTAAGGATTGTCCTTAGCAACTCAGCCCCCTTAAATTCAATCCAGCTAGCATGATTTATGACTCCTGAAGAAGGTTAATAGTAAGGTACCCACTTGAAGGAAGTATCGCTTTTTATGTGGGACATAACTTCAGACAGAATTGATCATTGAAACGAAGTTAATTAGAGGAGGGAAAAAGATATTTGAAGTCAGATTTGCACAGAGTGATAAGGATATTTGCAAATTTTATATAGTGTATTCTTAAGTTTATTTGGCAAATGACTAAGCATTCAAAAAAAATTGCAGACATCTATCTTGTTTTTTGACTGTTTCTTACAGTGTTTTTTTTTTGTTTGTTTGTTTGGTTGTTTATAATGAGTGTTCTTTGATAAACTTGCGTGTTGCGGGAGTTTTTGGCCCTGCTGAGTGGCTTCTGGCATCTCAGTTCCCTGGCCAGGGATTAAATCTGGGCCATGGGAGTGAAAGCACTGAGTCCTAACCTCTAGACTACCAGGGACCTTGTGGTTTTTTAAATTTCTATTCTACCTAGTTCCAAAAATGACTTGTCGCAGTGTTTATATTAGAACATAGCCGTGCAGTACTTGCTTGTTTATTCTTTGTTAACTTTCAGTTCTGTTGTCTAATTGTTTTAACTTTTGTACCTCATTCTGTTGAAAGGCTGGTGGTGGTATCCCTTTTTGACCACTAGACTGGCAGAAGAGATGTATGTTTTTCAAAGTACTTTTTTTATTTTTAAGAGATAGGAGTGTAGGGAAAGGACCTTCCCAAACTTCTGATTCCTCTGCCATCCTGATTCCCAGTTCTGCACAGCTGTGAACCCTGTAACGATGACAACTATCACAGAAAGTTGTGACTGCTCAGTTCACCCCGTGTACTTTCGCTGGTCCTAGAACATGGGAGGTGGAGAAAATTAACATTCACTTCCTATTATGTGCCAGCCGTGATGGCCAGGTGCTTTGTATTTCCTTATTTAATCTCTCACAAGTCTCTGAAAGAGATGGTGGAGAGTTCCAGTTTATAGACAAGGATCCCAAAGCTAAATTAAGTAACTTCATCTCGTGGTCACATAACTAATAAGTGAGTTAGAACAGAATGTAGATCCAGGTCTGTTTATTTCCTAAAATGAGAGCAAAATGCTAAGTGGTTCCTATGGTTTGTTAAGAAGCCAGATGGACGTAGTGATGACCTCGCAAAAGGTCAGTATGAGAC
>NW_011495057.1:1479255-1485133 GCF_000754665.1 Bison bison bison | reverse complement strand
AATGTCTCTATGTGTATAATGGACTCACTTTGCTGTATAGCAGAGTAGCACAACATTGTAAATCAACTATACTTCAATTAAAAAAAAATCACCTATGAATTTCCCCTTAATTTTGCTGCATATAGGGCTACAGAGTTATAGAAGAAAAACTTCCAGTTATCAGGTCAGAAGAAGAAAAGGTCAGATTTGAAAGGCAAAAAGCCTGGTGCTGCTCAACATTGCCAGAGCCTGCAATCTGTGGGATCAGCCGCATATGGGTGTTCAGCATGATGCGTCGGAAGAAGATCGCTTCTCGCATGATTGAATGCCTAAGGTAACTTGGATGTAATCTTGAAGTCATTATCAGTAGTTTAGCATTTAAGCAGAGTTTTATATAAAGATTGACATTTAGTTCATCGTAAATGTATAACCTTTATTTATATTAATTTAAAATTTGCATAAGATTGTCAGTATGTAAGAAGTATGGGAAATTTCTTGGGAGTTTAGCTTTTAGGAAAATTTTTAAGAATATTTGTAAATAATCTTAGTCTCTCAATAGTTTTTCTTGATTTTATTCCTTTTTTCTTTTTTTTAAAGTATGAAAGTATGATAACACATTTACAGGAGACTTGGAAAATACAAAGTTATATATATATTGCTTAATTTTTTTTTAATTTTATTTTATTTTTTAACTTTACAATATTGTATTGGTTTTGCCATATATCGAAATGAATCTGCCACAGGTAAACATGTGTTCCCCATCCTGAATCCTCCTCCCTCCTCCCTCCCCATACCATCCCTCTGGGTCATCCCAGTGCACCAGCCCCAAGCATCCAGTATCGTGCATCGAATCTGGACTGGCGACTCGTTTCATATATGATATATACATATTTCAATGCCATTCTCCCAAATCATCCCACCCTCTCCCTCTCCCACAGAGTCCAAGAGACTGTTCTATACATCAGTGTCTCTTTTGCTGTCTCGTATACCAGGGTTATTGTTACCATCTTTCTAAATTCCATATATATGCATTAGTATACTGTATTGGTGTTTTTCTTTCTGGCTTACTTCACTCTGTATAATAGGCTCCAGTTTCGTCCACCTCATTAGAACTGATTCAAATGTATTCTTTTTAATGGCTGAGTAATACTCACTTGATTTTTAATCAAAGAGATAGAGATTCCGAAAATTACGTTTGTTTTTTTGTCTCTTGCATTTGCATATGAATTTTAGGAACAGCTTGTTAATTATGCAGAAAAACTCACTAACTATAGATCAATTTGAGGAGTAATGCCATTTTAGCAATATTAAGTCATCTGATTCATAATCATGGGATGTCTTTCCATTTACTAAGGTCTCCTTTAATTTCTTTCAACAGTGTTCTATGGTTCTCATTTTTTAGGTCTTACATGTCTTTGTTAAATTTAATCCTAAGTATTTACTTAGATTACTGAGTATTTACTATGTATTTCAGTGTTGTTTTCTAAATTTCATTTTGAATTGGTCATAGAAATAAAATTAATTTTTTAATATTGATTTTATAACTTGCAAACTTGCTGAACTCATGTTTTATTAGATCTGTTATTTTGTGAATTCCTTATAATTTTTGTATATAAAAGATATGTCATCTGTGAAAAGATAATTTTATTTCTTCCTTTCCAACCTAGTTGTTTTTCATTTCTTTTGCTTGTCTAATTGTCCTTGATAATAGATGAGGTATGAGCAGTATGGCCTTACCCTGTTCCTGATTTCTGAGGAAGTTTTCAGTCTTTTTTTTTTTTAACTGTTAACTTTGATGTCTTTTGATGCTCTTTATCAGTTCCTTCTATTTAGAGTTGTTGGAGTGTTTTTATCCTGAAAAGATGTTGGGTAAATGTTTTTATAACCATTGTTGCTTTTACAAAACAATTATTTTTAAGTGTACAACATTATTTGACAGGTTTTTTCCACTTTTAATGGTTAAAAATAATTTAATTTTCTTTTTTTTTTTTTTACCTTCCACCACCCCCCCCTCCCCCCGCCTTTTTTTTCAAACAGGAGTAACTTTATATATGGCTCATACTTGAGTAAAGAGGAAATTGCTTTCTCAGACCCTACTCCTGATGGGAAACTGTTTGCAACCCAGTACTGTGGCACTGGTCAGTTTCTGGTGTATAATTTTATTAATGGACAAAATAGCACCTAAAATAAACTCATGCCTACAGCATCGGAAGACATCTACTGATGAGAATGGATTGGTTGTTGACTTAAACCAGGAACTAGGGCCATTTTTATTACAATGAACTCAGGACTGGCAACAACCAGAAGGTTGTTCCATTTTCATAAAATTGGAAAAAAAATGAAGTAATTGCTTATTGTTGTTTTGTTTTTTAAAGAAGATATTTTATTATCTTTTACAGAAATTTATGATTGATGTATTTTATCTATAGTTATTTAGACATGTTTACATGCAGCAGATAATTGTTCATAGTGGACTGAAAACTAATGCAAGGACTATGGTCTCAGTGATAAGTATAACTTGAAGTTCTTAATTGTGGCAATATACCAGTGTAGCTTGGTACTGTATTTTTTTTATATTGATCTGCTGATACCAGTTATAGTTTTAAAGATTGTATTTTCACAGAGTGGAAACCAATGTTTTTACATCATTATTCAAGAAGGGTGTGAGTTATGTGTTTAGGAATCAAAACTAATTCTTAAAGGGTCTGATACCTACTTTAAGGGAATCATCACAAAAAAAGCAAAGCTCCTTTAGCAAGAGAGAATTTGCAATACTGAGTTTGTTCTTCTATTTCTCTTTTTCTGCTTCTTGCTGCCATCAAGAAGCAGAAGGTGGAAAAGAATTGAAGCTTTCCTTCTTGGAGAACTATGAATGACTCGAGTTAGAATGGTGCCCTGTAGTTTATTTATTTGTTCATTCTGGTTTCACTTTTTAAAATAAACATCAACTTGGCACACTTTGGCTATTCACAATCCCAAAGAGGTTTATAAAAACCTGTGGAATAGTTGCAAGCTAAATATGTATGAATTGGTATCTGCTTTGTTATTCCTCAGAAATACTGCACTGGGTATATGCCCTCATTATTGGACTTCATTTTGATACTTGTCTATCCTTCATAGTGCCCTCTACTTTTAAAGGGTTTATATGTTGAAAAACTGCTGTGGCCTTTTATGACCTGTATATAATGTAGAATAAAATAATAAAATACTTGATAGCTTTTTCTAAGTGATAAATGTGATAATGGTATGTTGTTACCGTGCTTTTTCAGGAAGTCTGTTAGGTTTGCTACCTTGAAATAAGATTAAAACAGTGGTTTTTGAAAAGGTAGTTTTCACTAGTTTGCTGCAGAATCTGTATGTCAGTAACATCTCCAAAAGATAGGATCCTAACATGGGAATTTTCTGGTCTTTCAGAGAAATAAAGAGCCATGGCCCAAGAATGAAACACCACTATGATTTAATATAGGTGAATGTTATGAGCTGACATTAAAACCAGCTAAGAATTAAGACTTTTAAATTAAGATCAACATATTGTGATATGTGATATATATCATTGTGATATATACACACACACACATTATCACCCATAGATGTGTGCTTTTAAAATTAATTGAGTGGTGTAAGGCTCTGTACCTGTCAGTAGGGTGGAATGGTAAGGCAGTGTGACTGTTTCTTCTCATTCATCATGATGGTCCGACTCTTGACACTGCTTTTCTCTTTGGTCTTGAGACTCTTCTAGTCATCGCTGGTCTCAGTGTTTGCCTGACAGGGAACCCATGATTTTTTTAAAATAGGATGAAAACTTCAGGTGTAGCATAGATGTTCTAGTAACTGTTAAACTCATAACATAGGCCCAGATCCCATATAAGCAATAGGATGCTTTGGGGAGCCATACTCGGTGGGTTTCAAAGGGACTTGGAAGTAGGTTGTATTTATTGGTTGGTTTAAAGGTTACCATTACTAGGAAGATTGTTTCTTTTCATGTTTATATTAAAGACACAGCCCCTCAAATAAATTTTACATTCTAGCTATTTCTCCAAGAAGAGAATTATTAATAATATTTAACATTTGAGTGTTTGCCATGTGTCATACTTTGTGTTTGTGCTGTGCTTAAATCACTCAGTTGCGTCTGACTCTTTGCGACCCTGTGGACTGTAGCCCACCAGGCTCCTCTGTCCATGGGGATTCTCCAGGCAAGAATACTGGAGTGGGTTGCCATGCCCTCCTCCAGGGGATCTTCCAGCCCAGGGATCGAACCCAAGTCTCCCACATTGCAGGCAGATTCTTTACCATCTGAGCCACCAGGGAAGCCCAACAATACTGGAGTGAGTAGCCTGTCCCTTCTCCAGGGGATCTTCCTGACCCAGGGATCGAACTGGGGCCTCCTGCACTGCAGGCAGATCCTGTACCAGCTGAGCTACCAGGGAAGCCCTAGTGATGCATTATTTAATTATGACAGCCACATAGGTAGAGTTTACAGGTGAGGAATCTAGATTTAGACGAGCTTATAGGAGCAGTTGCAGTCTTTGTGAAAGATACGCAAATTGAACTAAAGCTATGATGTGTGGATGAAAATTAGACAAATGAACTCTGAAAAGTTAAAATTGAAGAAGTGATGGAGTTGATAACTGACTAGAGAAAGATCATGACAGGAGAATCTGGGTAATTTTGGTTTAGGTAGCAGAGAAGGTGGATTTTGGGCCGAGAAGAGCATACTGGAGAATTAGGTGGCAAAGGATGAGCTTGGTTCTGCTCACAGTTTGAAGGTGGTTGCTGAATCTCCAAGTGGAGATATCTATTTGGTGTATATAACTGAACATGTAGACAGAGTTTGGGAAAAGTTTGAACTAAACCAATTTATTTAGTTATTTAAAGATTTAGAGGAGATCTCCACCCTGGGGTTTATAAAATTAGAGGGTAGAAGAGACTATTGAAGAACTTGTGAGAATGCACACGCAAGGGAAGAACCAGAAGAAAGTGGCAGAAACCAAGACTTGAGAGCCGTTGACATTGTCACAGCACCGCTGAAGACTGAAGAGTGACGACAGAAACAGAATCATGGTCTCCGTGGAGTTGTGGAGGTACCAGTGATACAGTGAGTAAACGCTAATGGTCACAAACGTCAACAGATTGATTCTGTAATTGCTAATATATAAAGGTGCCTGTAAATGTTTTCTCAGCTACCCTTGAATAGTTGGGCTGAATGTCTAGTATATTGACATTATAGGACCCACCAGTACAGTCAGACACCCTGCGATCTTATACGTTATGCTCTTGCTTATGTGGACATACAATGGTTTTATTTCATTTTGTCAGCATTAGAAAAATCAGTATTTTATCAGTTTATAATGTGCAATAGTGAACTTGTATATCTACTAAAATCATGACTATCATAAGAACAGTAAATATAGCAGACGTATATACACTGATATTTTATTTGTCACTTAGTTTGCATGGCTGCCCAGCTAGGGCATCTTGGTAGGAACACAGCCACATTCCTTCCTGGCTGTAGTTAGTTCACTGGCTGTGAAGGTGGCTAAATCGATTTCTGGGGTAGCGACTGCAGACACATATGCCTTCTACCTGTTCTCATGATTCTTGGGCTTTCTAGCAGATCAAGGGAAGATTCTGTCTTAGAACAGCAAAGAATTGGTAAGAAAACTTAATTGTTGTTGCTTTTTCTAACTATTCCTATTCCATTTGCTATCATAATCACTGAAGTACAGTTGACACCTGAACAACAGGGCGGTTGGGGTGCTAACCCCACACGTAGTCGCGAATCAGGTATAACTTTACAGTCAGCTCTTTATATTAGCACTTTGTAGAGTCAACCCACCAGGGATTGTGTACTACTGTAGTACATTGTTTTTTTTTTTTTTTTTTTTTAAAAAAATTTTAT
>NW_011495057.1:1463247-1479155 GCF_000754665.1 Bison bison bison | reverse complement strand
TTTTTTTTGAAAAAAATTGTCTATAAGTACACCTGTGAAGTTCAAACCTGTATTGTTGAAGGGTCAACTATAGATTCTTTCCTCAGCTTAATACTTGGCAGCTAAGACACAGGAATTTACAGTGTTTCCTTGGTCCCAGAGGTCCTTTCTGCATCTTTAGTGATGATTTTTTGTTTTTTTCAGGGAAGCCAGGGTTTCATTGTTTTATCAATATTCTCTTAGACCCAGAGAGTGCTTATGAGCTTCTTGGCCATGACTGGAGACAAGCCTGAGGAATGTGTGTTCTCTGGATATTGTTCAGCTCTCTGCAGTTGAATACAAAGCTACAGCAGGCAGTTTCACAGCTGGTAGTCTTTCCAGGGCAGCTCAGTGGGGTGTGTAGTGGGACACGGGCAGTGTCCTACTTGCTCTTGGATCTGTCAGCAGACTTAAGATAGTTACTGGCCCTCCTGAGGCAACAGCCAGGGACCTCTGACCCTAAAGAATGTTTTTACAGTTGTATATCAAAGGTTATTTTAGCACTGTCAATATAATAGAACTGAAAGCCCCCCCTGGAATAAGAAGTTAATTCTCTAAAGCTGGTGAAATTAGAATTTAGAAATAAAATGGAGAGTAACCTTAGGTTATACTACACAATTCTACCATCCCAAAGTCTGCTTCTTGGGACATGGAAATGAATACAGTTGCCATCTATAAAACAAAAGATCGGGGATGTACCATGGATATTTCTAACATTTCTTTAATCATTTCTAGATCTGTTATTCATAATTATGTGGCACTCTGCAAGTGGGCATGGTGTGTAGGTACTTTATATATGTGTATCGTCTTTGGATAAGCTATAGATTTTCAGTCCACAAATACTTACTCAGCACTTTCTTGCACTGTTAAGCCAGAATAGTAGAATCTTAGAGTTATCCAACTTATGACATGTGGACTTGTGGCCTTTCTCGGACATTGGCAGAACCAGCTCATTCCAATTTTGAACATACCAGAAAATGTAAAGAAAACACACTTTCTTCTTAGGGGATGGGAGAGAATTTAATACATTCACCAAATTAAATGAAAGGACAAGAATGTACTGTCAACACAAGACAATTTAGAATCATAAACAAAATGTGAGGTAGACTGACTAGTGAAATTCACCAAATTTTGGTTAAGAAACTTTACAGTAATAAAGTAACACAGGTGCCTCCTTTTCTAAAAATCACAAGAAGCAATTGCATAAATTACAACCCAAAAAACTGAATACAGCAGTTCTCATTGTAAGTTTACATTCAGTATTAACCTGTGTGAATCCTCACATATGGCAGGGTTTAACAGGTCTATAGGTCAGTTATTCTGCAGGCCAAGTGAACACATTCCCACCATGATATTCTAAGGGCTGGCGAGGCTTGAAGTGGAACACACCAGGGGTTGTATTAACCAAATCATGGTGGTCTGTGCTTGTGCAATTTTATCCTTAAAGGAGAATGACCTAACATTCTCTAAAGAATTATACTGATAAGGTGATTTTAAAAGATCCAAGCCTTGGTAAGACAGACACTGAAAAGAATAGGCAGGTCAGTTTAAATTCTCCATCATCAGGGTGATGGTCTTTTGGCTTTATTCTGGCATTTCTCTTCCACAGAGTTACAGAATTTAAGAGATCATAATCATCTGATTTTTTCCGAGTGTAGTCCTAATAAATATGGAGTCTCCACAGCTCAAATAAGTAGTTTTTTTGAAAAGTTTTTTTCCTTAGACTGAAGCCATAAAGCCAGAAGAAACCCTGAGAGGCCATCTGCCCCAGGAACAGCTGTTTAAGGATTATTTCAAGTATTTTATTTGCCCTATATAGTAAATATTGGAATATTGCACAAGCAGTGGGTTTCTTGATATCATCTGCAGTAGGCCCTTTCAACAAAACCAATGAAATACATCCATATCTAAAGCAGCCTGCTTCAGAACGTACCTCTTTGCCAAAAGTTCTGCTGAAGTAAAATTAACAAGTATTTTTAAAGCATATATAAGGCAGGTCCTCTTTAAAGATCAATTAAAAATGGAATTTTTAAAAGGAATTGTTCATTTTAAGATATATATAAAACAAAAATAGCTATTAAAACCAAGAGATCTGAAATCATTTTCAGATTAGTACATTCTGTCTTTTCACTCTCTGTAAACTCCGTATCACAAACTAGTAAAGCTGGTCAGGTAACACTGTCTGTTCTGAGTGAACGCAGGCTTAGCAGGCCCCTTGCAGTGGTTTCTGGCCATAAACAAGACATCTATTCAAGTAAAAATGGCTGTGTAAAGTGGAGATAAAGTGATATATGGGCTAATAAGAAAAATGTCAAGCCATAAATGAGAATTGAAGTAATTTGGAAGAATCAACTTCCAATAAACTTAGTATGTTCTAGAACATTTTCTAGAAATCTGTTTTTGATTAAAATATGTGGTAAAAGTCTGTATAAAACTTATGCCTCCTGCTGTTGATACTGAACAAAGATCCCCTGCTGATTTTTGAGTCAAAGACTTAAATGGAATTCTTTTTTACTACACACACACACACTCACTCACTCACTCGCTGGTAGAATTAAGTAAAACAGCCTCTCTCTCTCTATGGCTCTGTTTCCCATTTCAGCAGTTTCTGTGGTATTGTCAGTATAAGGCAGCTAATTCAGTGTATCTTTGAAAGGAAACTGCTTTAGTCTTTGAAAGGAAACAAACTAGTTCCACTCCACACAGAAGCTTAGCCTGCCTGACATTTAGCTTTGCTGGTGCCAAATGCTTAATTCCAACCCAATGGAGTGGGTGTGGGGTGACTGCTGAAACCTTCTTAATTGGCTCAACTTTTGAATCAGGTTTTCCTTGTACAAGATTAATCACTGTTCATATTCTCACGATGTGCTTAAGAGACTGGAAACATTTTTAAAGAATGGATAAAGCAAAAGAACTTAAGCCAGGAGAAGCTGCATAAATACACACAAGGCCTGCTCTGCATTTACTAACGTGTTTGTTCAGTTTAAATAGTAAACTTTCAACTCCTGTGGAAATTTTGCCAAAAGTTTCAATACATACAAGATTATAAATCATAAACTAACACTGCACAGAGAAAGACAAGGCTACTTTTTTTTTTAAATACAAATATCTTCTACATTCTATCATTTCAGACCCCTGAGTAATACTGTACCAAAGTACAGATCTGAAGAGAAACTGAGGGCTCAGGCCTCAAATGTTAATCTTCAATTAATTCCACACCAATGGTGTGAGTCTCACGTAACACATTCAGGCTCGCTAACGCCAAGAGTCAGTTTTCCCCCTGACAGAGCATAGTAGAAAAAACAACGCAGCGTCCATGCGGTTTCTCCACAGTATTTCCTCCTCAGGCTCCCGTGGGCAGACCACATCTTGAGTTAATTGCATAACTACCTAGGGTGGAGTTGACCTGAATTTAAGGTCCTGAAACTGGAAGTGAAAGGAAGTGATGCCCCCCAGAGATCTGGGTCAGATTTGGGGGTGGGGGTTTCTTTGGAGAACAGACAAATACATGTTGCACTTTGCTCCACAGTGATTGTACTTTAAAGGAAAAAATTAAATCCCCAATCATTATTTCTGCCCCACCACATCTAGGCATCCCTTTGCTAGTTTTGGTCTCTTCAAAAGATCATACATGACGTCCGGTGAGAAAGTAGAGCGGCCTGTCGTCGCTGCTGTTGGCGGTCTGGAACTCGTCCCGGAGGCGGAACTGCCACTCGTCCTCCAGCTCCAAGCGGACAATCGTTTGGCGCAGGGAGCTTCTGTCTTGGCAGATGACACACAGGGTAGCACCTTCAGGAGAAAGCAGGGATGTGTCAGGCTCAGGGGTTGAAAGGACTTAAAGAGCCTTTCTTTCCTCCCTCTGATTATATCCCTTAAGGGAACACTTTTGAGAACCAACATATACAAGTAACCTGTCAGGACTGTTCATTTGATTATTTACTTTGAATAAAGAAACTGTTAAAAATGGCAAAGCTTGAAAGAATGTAAAGTGAAAGCCCTCCCAACCACACCCCACCCCTTCTTTGTGTGTGTGTGTGTGAGTTGCTCAGTCACGTCCAACTCTGCAACCCCATGGACTTTGGCCCACCAGGCTCCTCTGTCCATGGAATTCTCCAGGCAAGAATATTGGTGTGGACTGCCATTCACTTCTCCAGGGGATCTTCCTGATCTAGGGATTGAGCCCAGGTCTCCTGCACTGCAGGCAGATTCTTGACCACTGAGCCACTAGGGAAGCCCTTCTGCTGTGGTAACCAGCATTAAAACCCACGTTGTAAGGTTCTGTGAGTCCCGCTAGATCAGGGGTTCTCAACCTTGGCACTGGGGGCCACGTGACTATTGTGCTATTTTGTTCTTGTGGTATGTTTAGCAGTGTCCTTGGCTTCTTCCCACTTTGTGCCCGCAGCACCCCACCCTGTGACAACATGATATGTCTCCAGATATTGCCAAATGCCCCCAAGATGCTTCCTCCTGTT
Source organism: Bison bison bison (assembly GCF_000754665.1). Classification (NCBI taxonomy): domain Eukaryota; kingdom Metazoa; phylum Chordata; class Mammalia; order Artiodactyla; family Bovidae; genus Bison; species Bison bison. The sequence goes on along the minus strand of NW_011495057.1, from coordinate 1,474,665 downwards.
CCCTCCCTCCACACACACACAGCTCCAGATGTGTTTTATACACACACATATAAGTAAATACAGTTTCTCCTGTTCTCATAAAAATGGCACGCTGTACACAGCATACTGAACCTTTTTTCACCAACCTCAGGAGTCACCTTATCAAGGTTATTTGTGATGCTTAATCTGCAGTTTGTTTTTAAGCAAACCTCTGTATGCTACATACCTGTTGAAGCAACTTTGGCTTCTATTCCAGAATCAAAACTCACTAATTTTTATTGAAATTAGATTTATATGAGAAGCATTTGCATTGCATCATTCCTATGTAAAATTAATAGTGGCGACAACATCTTAAACCTGGCTATATTTATCCACATTTAGCCTAACTCCCTTGTTTGAAAAAAGTCAGTGCCCCAGTTTCAAAGGTATTCAGCTTATTGGCAAAATGATTGTTAAAGTGCTCTTTCATAATTTTCACCTCTGCATTTTGTCCAGTGGGAACTAGCAGCACTCACAAGCAAGATACTGAATTTGATTTACCTTTGAGAAACTTAAATTTCTTGAGAAGATCAGCACCTACAAAAGAGTCACAGAGGTACAGGAGGAGTCCCCCGAAGCACACCCCTTCACAGTTGGCATTGCTGGAGTGGGGTCTGGAGCTGACGTAGCACACGGCCACCTGCAACCATCAAGCACAGAGCACACCAGCGTTTCAAAAGCCAGTAAAACCTCCGCGTCGTCAGCTGACGATCCTTGCCTTCCTTTCTAGCTGTCCATCTCAGGGTCAGGTAACGGAGACACGTTTTATTGGAACTTAAGGGGGCTGCTTATCTGAGCTTTGTACTCCCTTTGTGTGCTAAGTTTTAACCTACCTAAAGCTTCTCTTATTTCTCATAATAAAGGTAGTTATGAGAGAAACTGCCAGATGCAGAACAAGCCCCTCTACCCGAGAGCCCCGGCCCCTCCCCCTTTACCTCTGGTCCAATGTTAAGGTAGCAGTCGATGGCCAGCACGGGGCTCCGAAAGTTTCGGATAGCTTTGGGGAAGAGTTTGTAGGAGGCATGCTGCAGGAACTTCTCCAGGAGGAACTGTGCAGGGGCTGCCAGAAGGGTGTGCTCACTGTCGGGAGCACAGACGTACTGCAGGGGCAGGATAGGCGCCATGCTCTCTGACACCTGGAATCAGAGCCAAGGGAGGGATGGGAAATGTTTGCGCAGGCGTTGTGTGACCCCCGCCAGGAGAGCACGCCTGCATCCTGACAGCCCGCAGGAAAGGCAGCAGCACCGTCTTGTCGTCCTTGGGTTCTGAAATGCTTGCTGTGGGATTTAACATAATTTATACACAGCAAGGGCCCGAGCAAATGTTAGAGGAGGCTGCTTTGAAAGTTTGCGCATTTAGCATGTACATTGTAAGGACCAACAGAAACCTTTTTACAGCACTACTGGATGTGGATGGGTTAAACCCCATCCTGTCAGCACCAGAAAAAAAAGCACGGAGGTCTTTAAGCTCCACTGGATAGTCCACATGCTGTAGGTGATTGTGCATGCCCAGTCGAGTCCCTCTCTTCCAACTCCATGGACTGTAGCCTGCCAGGCTTCTCTGTCCATGGGGTTTCCCAGGCAAGAATACTGGAGTGGGTTGCCATTTCCTGCTCCAAGGGATCTTCCCAACCCAGGGATCAAATCTCCTGCATTGCAGACAGATTCTTTACTGCTGTGCCTCCTGGGAAGCCCTATAAATGATTAGCTACCAGCATATCTTATAAACGGAAAAGGGTAGGCCCATAGAATTAACCCTTAACAGGTTCTGATCTGCCTTACTTTAAAAATAAAACTGGCAGAGGACCACGCAAGCAAGCAATTTGATTTACATTTCTCTCACCTGTTACATAACGAATGTAAAAAATGTTAACTTTGCTAGTTTATAGAACACATTTGAAACTAAAGCTTTGGTGGAGTTAAGCCTTAAATCTAAAGGTAATTCTGTTGAAATTTCAAAACTTCGGTTTGGCTCTAGATGAGTCCTCAGTGAGGGAAACAAGGCTCCAGATTTGACATTAAGAGTGGCCTCCCTTTTGTTAACTCACTTTCCAGTCAAGTGGCACATACTTAATGCCGGTACCAGAAAACAGATATTGAGAGATCATCTTATTTTCAGCAGGAGACTCAAGCTTGCCAACTTACCATGATCTTTGGTTTAATGGTAAAGTCCCTCTGCCCGCCAACTTGCACATGTTTCTTCATGAGACTGAAGTTGTTAAAGCGGCAGATGAGCAGTCCACTACTGTTCGTTCTCAGGTTAAAGTCAACATCTTCACAGAAATACCTAAATTAGAACCACAACGGTAGGTTCCGTTGACTGCCTGTCACCTCTCAGCTGTGCCACTTAGGGACAACATCTGTGGCAGATGTGAGGTGGCCACCTCAAACAAAGCCGGCCTTTCCCCCACATGGAGCTGGCTCTGTGCACACTGGCTTGTGTTGTAATGCCCTGATGGGGACACCACAGTCATTAAGGAAGGAGGCAGTGAGGTGACTGGTCCCAGACATGGCACAGCGCCTTACTTAGGCACCCCTGAGCTGAAACAGGACCACATACTCTGTACTCTCGTGGGACAGGAGTGCAGAGCTGCTCCCAGTGTTAACATCCTGGCTGCAAACAGGATGAAGCATCTGCCAAATTTAAAACAGAAGTGAAATCGCTACAGAATATTCTAAGAGCTGCAGCTCAGGGGTTGACTTAAGAGGGACTTGACGGTCTCTGACATTCTTCCTTGGCCATTTCGGATTTTCTGGGACATGTATGTAGTTCATTCGCAAGGCAAGGCCAGGGCTAGCTGGCTTTTCCCTACAGGATCCAGATCTCAGGGTCTTGCTAACATCTCAGGAAGTGACTACCATCCGAGTTTTGAGTGAAAGGTTAATCGTGAATAGGTTTATGGGTCCACACACTGATTTCCACTGATGAAACAATTTGGTCCCTGTTTGAGTTCTTGTAGAATAATAAGATGGCCGAAATATGTTTCCTAAGCATTTCACATTGCAGCACTCGTGACTGAGTCTGGGTCAGTTTGAACAGTGATGAAGGGGCACTTGGGGCTTGTGATGCCCCATTCTCTGTCCGTATAAACAGTCTTAGTTTCTCAGAGACAGGAATAAACACATTACAGAGGCTGGAGCTGGGCAGAAACAGTCAGTAACCGGCAGGATGATGCGCATCCAGGAGCCCAGCTTACCTGTTGAAGTCGTACTGCACGTTCTGAGTCAGGTCTATGTTGAGGAGGATGAAGTCGTGCACGTGGCACCTAGAGAACGGGACCTTGAGGCTCCGAGAAGTCAGCCTGCTGCTCCACTTCTGGATGCCCAGGATCGCATAGTGCACGATTTTCGGTGTTGCCTCCATGTGCTGCAAGACACTCTTCAAGGACACATTCTTACTGGAAACTCCTGTTTCCATGGGCTGGCTATGAAATGCAGAGTTCGTTTACATAAGAGATCACTCAGTATCACTGAAGACATGGTCACTTGGGAAGAGCTGACACTACTGCACGGTATTAATATCTGTAAAGGACACAACTAGCTGGTTGACTTTCTCTTAGTCTGGAGTGGACAAGGATGTCAAGCCTGCATTTCATGCTGTCACTGCTGATCTAGAGAAGCTGCCTTCCAGGGGTGAGCGTCCTTGTGTGTGTCCAACTCTTTGCTACCCCATGCTCTGGAGCATGCCAGGCTCCTCTGTCCTGTAATTTTCCAGGCGAGAATACTGGAGTGGGTTGCCATTTCCTCCTCCACGGGATCTTCATGACCCAGGGGTCAAACCTGCCCCTCCTGCGCTGCCAGGCAGGCTCTTTACCACTGAGCCACTGAGGCTGACCCCTTAAAGGCAGAGAAGGAAATCCGGCCCATTTTCAAGGAGAGTAATGAACAGGGAGTTACCAAAGCGAGGCAGCCAGAGGTTAGAAGCACACAGGTACTCTTCCCGGTCCTGGTAATTATGGTATGATAATATTTCTCAATGTCCCTGGCTTCAAATCCACCAGGGAAATGAGGGCATAGGATCACATGTCTGAGCTGGAAGGGCCTTGAGACCATGTGGCACAGTGTTTCACTGGGGCTGTGAACATCTGGGCTCATTTACTGCATAGGATGTCTCCAGGTTTAGCATTTCATGGTCCTCATAGATCCCCTCACCACTGCGCCAGGAGGAGAACCATGCATTTTGGCCCAGCCATAATTTTATAGGGGATGGAATTGAGACAGAGATGGAATAACTTTCCCTTTTCATCCAGACAGGAAGCAGAGCTGGGGCTAAAAACCATTCCGATTCAGAAGCCAGTGGTCTTTCTACATAAACCACAGTGTTTTTCAACAGACTTAGAGCAGACCAAAGCTGCGATAACACAAACAGTCCAGAAATTTAATGGCATACCAAGTGTCTAGATTAAAAAATCCCTAAGTCACCACAGAACATGCTGGTGAGAGTAAGTGGTCTTGGATGGTGGCTCTGCTCTGGGAAGCTGTGCCCTTGTTTACTGTACTGTGCCATGATGGCCGAGGAGAGGACCTGCTCGGTGGCACATGTCACATTCCTAGAACTGCACAGAACCGCCCCTACCTGGTCTGCTCCTGAACACTGTGAATGTTCCACAGGACACATGAGTCATCCATCACGACAATGAAAGGCCAGACACACTGGCGTTTAACTCCCAGCTCTTCCAGGCGGTTTCTCTCCAGCTCCAGGTTGTGGTAAGACAACTCCTTAATGAGGAACCTGGCAGCACCTGGAAGGCAACACAAAGACGGCTTGGACGTTCCCCTCTTGGGCTTGGTGGAGGCCCCACAGACGCATCCCATTCTCTCCGTATGCGTGCGTGTTCGCCTGGTGACTGTGCACATGGGGGTTGACCAGACATCCAGGGCTGCGATTCCCACACATCAGTGCAGGCAAGAATCATCCAGGAAATTGTTTAAAATGCAAATTCCTGGAGCCCACCACCAGAGGCTCACACTAGTGGTGTCTGATGAGGGGCCAGAGACCTTTTCACAGGTGATTGGTGAGCTGCACTTTGAGGAGTGCTGCTAGGATTCCTGTGCTTAGGCTTCCCCACCTGTAAGAAGGTGATGATGATGTCTACTTCATGGGACTGTCGTATGGTGCTCAGGACAGTGCTGCACACGGTGAGTGAGTACTCAGTGTTAGCAATTAAGATGATGACCATCAGGAATTAGCCAGGTTTTATGAATGAGCCACCCTAAAACGAGGCTTCCCTAGTGGCTCAGATGGTAAAGTATCTCCCTGCAATGCAGGAGACCTGGGTTCAGGACGATCCCCTGGAGAAGGGAATGGCAACCCACTCAAGTATTTTTTTTTCCCCCACTCCAGTATTCTTGGAGAATCCCATGGACAGAGTAGCCTGGTGGGCTACAGTCCATGGGGGTCACAAAGAGTCAGACATGATTGAGCGACTAACACAGACCCTAAAATGAAACAAAACATAGAATAAAGAAGCTCAAAAAACCCCAATGAAGTCCACGGAGGAACCAGGAAAATAGTTTGAGTAGATAGAAGGTAATGCTAGGGTTTAGGAAAATCTACTGATACTTTTTAAGAGCATGTGTGTAATACTTTGCATTATATGGGTCATATATGAAAAAGCCCACAGCTAACATACTCAATGGTGAAAAACTGAAAGCTTTTCCTTTAAGATCAAGAATAAGACAAGGATGCCCAACTTTACCACTTCTATTTAACATAGTACTGAAAATCCTAGCCAGAGAAACTACACACACACACACACACACACACACACAAGTCACCCGAGTTGGCAAGAAGTAAAATTATCTGTAGACATGAACTTATGTGAGGAAAACCTTAAATATTATACACATGCGCATGTTAGAATAAATTCAGCAGAGCTGCAGACACAAATTAGCTGTGTTTCTATATAATAACAACAATCTAAAAGGGAAATTAAGAAGTGCTTCATTTTCATCAAAAAGAATACTTGGAATACATGTTTAACCAAGGAGGCTAAAGACCAGTACACTAAAAAGTACAAAACACTGCTGAAAGTGTTTCCAAATAAGTGGAAAGACATGTTCATGGACTGGAAGGTGCAATACTGTTTAAACATCCCACAAAGCAATCCACAAATTTAATACAATCCCTATCAAAGTATCAGAGTTTTTCTTTTGTTAGAACAGAAAAATTCATTTTTAAATTCACATGGAACTTCAAAGGGCTCCGAATCACCAAAACAATCTTCGAAAAAGAACGGCAAAGCTGGAGGTCTCACACTTGACTGACTACAAAACTAGAGTAATCAAACCAGTGTAGCAGATAGACATAGCCGATGGAATAAGAATACAGAGTCCAGAAACACCCTTGCATATATGGTCGAATGATTTTTGACAGAGGTGCTAAGACCATTCAAATGTAAAACAATGAAGCTGGACCCTCATCTTAATGCTGTATAAAGAAATCAAAATGGACCAAAGAGCTTTTATAAAACTCTTAGAAGAAAACATGGGGAAAAGCTTAATGATACTGGTTTTGGCAACAGTTTGTTGATTTGTTGGCTGTGACACCAAAAGCATAGGCAACGAGAAAAAATAAATTGGACCACATAAAAATTTAAAACTGCAAAGAACACATTCTCATTTGGAATAGGAGAAAATATTTACAAACCTTATCTGATAAGGGGTGAAAATCTAGAATATACAAAGAACTCCTACAAGTCAACAACAAAAACCTTACTAAAAATAGATTCTCCAAAGAAGATACACAAATGGCCAGTAAGCAAATAAAAATACGATCAACATCACTAATGATTAGGAAAATGTAAATCACAAGATACCATCACACACCCATTAGGTTGGCTACTAACAACAGCAAAAATTCCCAAAAAACACAAGTGTTAGTGAAGATGTGTTAAAACCGGAACCATTTTACATTGTTGGTAAGAATGCACAAGCCATTATGAAAAACAGTATGTCAATTCCTAAAAAAAAAAATTAAAAGTGGAATTACTATGTGATTAAGCAATTCTACTTTGGGGTATAAGAATGGAAAGCAGGGTTTTGAGATTTGTGTTCGTGTCCACAGCAGCATCATTCACAATAGTCGGAAGGTGAGGAGCAGACCAAGGGTCCATTAGTGAGTGGTAATAAAAATGGGGAGTTCCCCTTTGACGTTACTGAGTCGGTTTTGCCAGATGGACAGGAGTTCTGGAGACTGGCTGCACAACAGTGTGAACGTACTGATGAATGCTGAGCCGTACACGGAACAACGGCTAAGTTTTGTGCTGTGTATCAATTAAAAATAAATGCTGCTTCATTTGCATATATGTTGGTTTCTCTCCCCAGATGATTACAAAAATGGCAAAACTGGCACTAAACAAATTCACTCAAATCTGGGATGAGGAAATATTTTCTCCTAAAGGTCAGTTAGGCATGGAAAGGTGTGAGGGTCATGTAAACATAGAGAAAGATTTTAGTTAAGTTTGGGGATATGTGTTTTGGGGAAGGATAAAGGACCAGAAGTATGTGAAATTCTTACCTCATTTGATGTTAAGTGATGGGAAATAAAATTACATTAAAAATATAAACCTGTTTGGAAAATATTTTAATCAATATTAAGGCTAAAACTTAAGGAAATGAAAAGGAATGAAATAGAGAACAAGAAAGGAAGAGTCTTAAGAAGGAAAGGGGAGAGAGGTCTGGAGAGAAGGCCCACGTGGATCCAGGGCACTACTCGGGTCTTTTCTGCCTTCACTCCAGCAGTGGGCTCTAAAGCTCTTGATCCTCAGCCCTCCTGAAGCTCTGCCTCGAAATTCCCACTGAAGCCGATGGGGAGTGAGTGAAATGCAGGGAGTGGGCAGAGAGCAGAGCTCTAGGACGCTGGATCCGGTTGGAGGTCTCCTGCCTTCAGTGGTAAATGAAGCAGCTCTGGACCTCTGTCTCTAGTTCCTCCTCCCGCTCTGTCAGTACACTCAACAGCCAGGTGTCCCCTTGAAAATCAGCCCACTGACCTTAAATCCCGAGGGGAAAAGCAGGAAAGACTTCCAGGCACTTTTAAGATGACTGCCATCGGCAGTGATGGTGCTTCAGTCCCCAGCTGTACAGAACCCCCGAGAACTTGCTGTGTGCCTTTAAGATCAGCGATGACCCCCAACGATCCCACCAGACCTGGGTCAGAACTGCTAACCCCCCTCCTCCTCTGACTGTCCTCTCTGTGAGGTCCCTGCTGCCAGCTGGTAGCGAGCAACACCTGCAGCCTGTGCTGGCCGGAGTCCCAAGCCCTCCCAGGGTGCTCAGTGTATCAGTGACTTCTTTGGATGCTAGTCCTCAGAAGTTAAAAAATTCTGCAAGACTGAAGATAAAGAGAAATGAAAACTCATTTAAAGAGGAGTCAAGGGCTTCCTTAGTGGCTCAGTGGTGAAGAGTCTACCTGCCGACACAAGAGACACGGGTTTGATTCCTGACGGGGGAAGATCCCACATGCTGAGGAGCAACTAAGCCTGTGTGCCGCAACGACTGAGCCTGTGCTCTAGAGGCTGGGACTCAACTACTGAGCCCACGTGCCACAACCACTCAAGTCTACATGCCCTAGAGCCCATGCTCCGCAACGAGAGAGTAGCCACGGCTCACCACAACTAGAGAAAAGTCTGCAGCAATGAAGAGCAAGCCCAGCCAAAAATAATTTTCTTTTAAAGAGTCAAAAGTCGTTTGGTCCACAGAACAAGACACTTTCCAGGGTCATGGGACCCTCTGGAAGCCTGAGGAATGGAGCTTGGCTTGGTATCTCTCTTCCCAGCCCTTGCCCGGCATCCCGCACGCCCCCTTACCCACGCCTGCGTTGTTGAACATGCCAGGAAGCACCAGCATGATGTGGTTGGGCCAGTATTTGCGGTACAGCGGCATCTCATACTCTTTGACCACTAGCAGGTGCAAGTGGCTGATGCCCTCCATGGCGTGAAAGAGGTTTAGGAGTCCGTGCTCGTGGCGACCGCTGGAGGGGGTGAAAATAGGGCTCTTGACCACGTTCAAATTCTGCTGAAAGAAAAAGACCAGAAGCCAAAAAGAGAAATTAGAACCCTTAGATACTAGACGCTTATAAAACTGGCTCTAGTACCTGAGGCCGTCTGTCCGTGCATCCAGACGCTATCACCCACCTTGTCTGAGACCAGTGGCAGCCGCATGCTCTCCAGGTGCTTGCCCTGCTTGCTGAAGACAAAGTGACTCTCTTTGGATTTGGGAATGATGAAGTAGAGCTGCACCTCTTCTCCCAGCATGGAGGACGAGAACGTGAAGGCGTGGAGAGTAGAGTCGGACATCTGCGTTTGCAAAGAGCAAAGGGAGGGCGTGTAAGCTCACAGTTGGCAAGCTTCCAGGCTGCTCCTCTCAAGATGGTTATTGATAGAGGCCAGCTATCCTGGACTTCTACCTCCCGCCAGACCTGGCTGTGCGTGCAGTGTCAGAGAAGGCAAACACTTCATCTTTAGTGGCTGACACGAGATCCAAGCTTCTCACCCCAAACAGCCTCTCTGAGGGTGGCACAGTGACTGCTGCTGAAAACTACAATTTCTCACCTTCTTAGAACCACTGGTGCTCAGGCCTGCAGAGGTCCAGTATGCCTCTGGGAGGTCTTGCTATGCAAACACTCCCAAAGGTGCCCAGTTATGGGGGAAAACGCTTCTCTGTGCATGCGTGTGCGCTAAGTTGCTTCAGTCGTCTCCAGCTCTGTGACCCTTTGGACTGTAGCCCACCAGGCTCCTCAGCCCATGGGATTCTCCAGGCAAGAATACTGGAGTGGGTCGCCATGCCCTCCTCCAGGTGATCTTCCTGACCGAGGGAGCCTCTTCTGAGTGGGTCAAGTCAAATGATATTTTTCCTAAATAAACTATTAAGACTGACATCATTAAAACACCCCTGTGGGCCCATCTTTCCTGGCTACACTGGAAGCTGAAGATGTCTGAATGGTCACTTACCCTAGAACTCTGGCTTCCAGAAGAGACATTTGACTCATCCAAGCCACATACAAATCTAACATCTTTTTTAAGTTGCTGGAAAGTTGACATACTCTCTCATAACCCACCTCAGTGAATAATTATATAAAGGTCTTTACAATGCAGACAATATTTGGCCTAATGAAAAGAGAGCATCACTAGTCAGCAGGCACGAGAACAATCCAGGTAGCCTCCCCAAGAGGTTCAACCTAAATATTACATTTCATAGAAAAATAATATTGTAACACTCCCCTTAAGATCTCTTTCATTCTGCTTTACAAGTATTAGGCAGTACTGTAATCACACAGAAACTAAATAGAAGGTTTTTAATATATTGTCTAAAAAATGAATTTTCTAATGATTCATATCAGGGGCTTGTATCATCTATATTCCATAAAGCATTGCGAGCTGATTTCAAACAGTCCACTGAAAGTTTTCAATGACACAGGAAACCATTTGGGGTATGAAAGGTAACTTCTAGCAGAAGAGCAGAAAGACCAGCACATCCTTCTGGGTTCCCTGGGAAAAATGGAGAAGACCAGATCCTCCAGCGCAGAAGCAAGTCTGGGGAGGAAGCCAGGCGCCCACCCAGCACATGCTATAGAAAGGAAGAGTTGTTCCAGACGCTCAGGGCCAAGCGCTAAAGGTCAAGAAGATAAAGTGGGGAAGCAGCGTGGAGCTTAGCCCCCACATAGGCGCTGGATACAACCATCACTGGCTGCTTTCCCATCCTCTGTGCTTAAAGATGCTCTGGCCATGAGGAGCGCAGCAGCGTGGGGTACTTGCTCACTTTCTGCATTCTACCTCTCAGTGCTCTCCAGGTAAAAGAGCACACGCTGACTCCTCTGTGTGCCTGTGGTCAAAACCACCCCACGCTGGAGTAAGAGGGAGACTGGGTCTGTGCAGATCACAGCTCACAGGGCACACCCTACGGACTTGCAGATAGTAACACCATCTTCATCAACAACCCGAAGGAGGGGAAGAGACCCTTTTGTCAAACATGCTGTAATATCCAGCTTTTTCAGAATCACAGACATACCAGTTACTTTCTAAAACAACACATGTAACCATTTGATGAAGTGACTTAAGACACAAATCAGTTTCTTTCTCCCCTGTCTATAATCCCAATAAACCCAAAGTCATTTTATCAACTGCTTCATGCATTCTGCTCACAAATGAGTGGCTCCATCTCATCAATAAGCTATCCTTGGAAGTTCCCTGGTGACCCAGTGGTTAAGAATCCATCTTGCCATGCAGGGGATGTGGGTTTGATTCCTGATTGGGGAACTAAGATCCCACATGCCTCAGGGCAGCTATAAAGCCCATGGGTTGCAACTACCGAAGCCTGCGCTCTCTGGAGTCCATGCACCGCGACTTCAGAGTCTGTTCGCAGCAATGAAAAGATCCTGCATGTGGCAACTAAGACCCGACAC
>NW_011495057.1:1460282-1463147 GCF_000754665.1 Bison bison bison | reverse complement strand
TATTTTTTAAAAACCAAACAAGCCATCTAGGGCTTGAAACTGGGGCTTTCCCTCTCTCGCACACAGAACCCAGGCTGGGTAACAGGCAGGAGCGCAGGGGCCGCACCTGGGGGGCAGAGGTGAAGTCCATGTACTGCTGGCACTGCTCACAGTGGTGGAAGGTGTTGTAGGCCGCGTACTTGGTCAGCATCATGGACATGGTTTCTCGTTTCCGGGGCTCCTCAGCTTTGGGTTCCTTTATCGCTTCTGTGTAAAAAGAGACAAAACACCTTCCCATGCTGTGTGTGAAGCCCCTATGCCTGGGCAAAAAGTCCCCCACCCCCAGAAGGGCTTTTCCTAGGATTCTGCAGTTTATGCCCTGAGAGGCAGCTCTGAAAATTACAAGGTGACCTTGCTGTTGTTCAGTCGCTAAGTCACGTCCAACTTTGGCAAATCCATGGACTGTAGCCCACCAGGCTCCTCTGTCCATGGGATTCTCCAGGCAGGAATACTAGAGTGGGTTGCCATGCCCTCCTCCAGGGGGATCTTGCTGACCCTGGGATGGAACCCACGTCTTCTACATTGGCAGGTGGATTCTTTACCACTGAGCCACCCAGGAAGCCCAAAAGGTGACATTCACGTGAATAAAACAAGACATGCAAAGGAGTATGACTTAAGCTGCTCTCAAGGAGTAAACGGCCCCAGGTTTCCCGCCCTCATTTAGGTGAACCCTCGACCTTCAGGCTCCACGTACACTGACCTTGTTTGACCCCTGCCAGCTTCTCAGTATATACCAGGCTCATCGAACTGTACTTGGGGTCGTGCACACTGACGTCAAAGGGCATTTTACTGAAGCTCTCGATGTCAGGCCAGGGTTCGCCCTCTGACTGGCTCACCTCACTGCTTTCGCTGTGATCTAGGCCAAGAAGGAAAGTGCACAGGGCAGCCCGATCAGACCAACTGGCCACCTTCCCTCCCTCTCACCCAAGTGTCAGGGAAACATACAGCCCAGGTAGGTGGACAAAGGCCTTTCTGAGAAATGAGCTCCCGAGTCCAGGGGAGAGGGGTGCAGAGTGTCCTTCAGACCTGCTGGGAGGGATGCTGGCCCTCACTGGTCCCCATTAGCCTCTACACACCCAGCCCAGAAACTCCCAAGTCTAAGAGATCCACCAGTCTCCCACGCCTGACCCCCAAGTGTCCCTAAAATCTTATTTAACTTTGGATGATCTGAATCCTATCACAAGAGTTTTAGTCATGGGGTTTTAAGATGCCGACAGCTGAAAGGATTTCAGGGGCTCATTAAGCAAGATTCACAGTGTCTGTTGCTTATTAGAATCCACTGGAGCTTGTAAAACCCCTGTGCTCAGGCCACACAGCCTAGAACCACCTTCCTTATTTAGGCACTCGTCATATTTAAAGCTCCTTCAGTGCTTCCGACATGCAAACCCGGTTGAGAGCCTGGGCCTTGGGTTTGAGTCCAGGCCACTGCTCCCGCCGATCTTGTGACTTCACACCTGCAGGCACCTTCATTTCTTAGGGTTCCCTGATTGTTTTAAGAAGTCCAGATGGCATACTGAAAGTGCTAACACCATGTGGCAGGCACATGGTATGTTTCCAATAGGTGATATTTGTTATTAATAATAAAAACTATAAGATCAGCTTAAGACAGTGTAAAGGGAGCGTGCGTGTGAGTGCGTGTGTGTGTGTGTGTGTGTGTGTGTCAGTCGCTCAGTTGTGTTCAACTCTTTGCAACCCCATGGACTGTAGCCTGCCAAGCTCCTCTGTCCATGGAATTCTCCAGGCAAGAATACTAGAATGAGTTGCTATTCCCTTTGCCAGGGGATCTTCCCAACCCAGGGATTGAACCCATGTCTCATTATGTCCAAATTTTTTAAACCTCATTATGGCAGATTCTTCATCATCTGAGCCACTGGGAAAGCCCTCAAAAGGAGAAACAAAGAAAAAAACACCCCTCTGCCAAAAGCCTACAAGCTAGAAGCTCAGGTATTACCTTTTAAGCACAACACTGTTTATTTTTACATCCTGGACCTTTTTAAAGTTTAGGTTTCATTTAAAAATGTGCATTGTATTTAAAAGTTAGAGCTTATTCTCATTTAATAAAAACACATCCCCATGCCTCTCCAGTGTACCATTGCATTCACTGGCACTAAAATTAGGGTGAAGGAATAAAGCCAAACAGTGCTGCTCATCACAAAGGCCAGGTTTGACTCACAGCTGTAGGCTCTGTAGTGGGAATCTGAGATGAAAATTAAAGGCGTCGTTCTTCCGAGGAGCCTAGGAGGTGGGGGTCAATGGGATGACGGCCCCTCACTCCCGGTCAGCTCGGCTCTGCACTGTAGCCCCGCCTGCTTTGGGCAGCCCCCGGGGTCTTTCAGTCCCCTCTGGTGGCCTGGGGTCTGCTAGAGCTCAGCCGGGCACGCAGACAAGGAGATGTGGACCGGAAGACAGGACTGTGTGCGTTTGTCCGGAATCCTGCACGTAAACTATGGAGGACGGAAGTTGAACCAAAAGCCACAGGAAGATGATTAAACATGACTGATTTTACCTAGTCTGGCTCTGAACTGCTCTATCCCTTGGGCTGGTCACAGGACAGGTCCAACTGTTTAGGAAAAGCAAGCGAGTTGGAGGTCTCCAAGGGCGAATGTGATGGACAACACAAGGCCTTTTTCTTCTCTACCTTCATCTTTCAGGGGCTTGGGAAGAACGTCTACCCATGACTACTCCTGCCCACCCCCCACCCATTTCCTCCAGCACCGCAGTCCCTCTGAGATGCGAAGCCACCCTCCCCTGGCCGCAGGGCTAATGCTAGCTGACCCCTGCTCATGCCCACGCTCCTGCCCTGCTGGACCGGCTGAGGGGAACCGC
>NW_011495057.1:1459377-1460182 GCF_000754665.1 Bison bison bison | reverse complement strand
GCAACAGCAGGGTGGCAGGAGGTGCAGGCTGGGGATGGCCTGTCAAGCACCAGGCCCTCCATCCTTCTGCCAGTCCCAAGGGGCTGTTGATGGTGCCAGGGTTCTGTCCTGCTCAAGGAAGTTTTCCTTTGGGTAGTAATCCACACACCTTCACTCGCAGCCAGTAGGCAAAACATAAGGTTACCCTGATGGAGTATAAAATGTGCCCTGGACCCTTAAGCCATAGAACACTGCAGTCTACTAATTTTAAACTTGAGCAGTGTCACCATCTGAGCAGTGAACCCACCTGACGGGCTTTATAAGATGTCTCTGTGCCCAGTGATTCGGGGGACACAGTGGGGATCGGGGTTCAAAGGAGGGGAAGTCACACCCCGACCTAAACGGCCAGGGCATCTTACAACTCTGCTGGCTCCTGGCCTCTAACTTCTCAATAACCCTGCACCGGACAGCCCCGGGATGTGGTGGTAATAGCCCGCACCGCCACGCCTGGCGCTCACCGGTGTTGATCTCGGCCTCGTCGTACACGTCCACTTCCAAGAGCCGGATGAGCATGCGGAAGAGGAGCCTCAGGAACTGCAGGTAGGAGCCCGTCTTCCCCACCTGGGGCGGGTGTCGAATTGTAGGCGGGGAGGGGGAGGAAAAGAGAAAAGGGACGTCACACCTGGGCTCTCCAAGGACTCCTTCCATCTGAGTGGGGCCTCGACGCCCCCCGACCCGAGACACCCCCAACCCCAGACCCCGTGCCCCCACGCCCTACCTCCGACCCCAAGCCCCAGAACCCCTGCCCCCGCGCCCTACCCCCGAC
>NW_011495057.1:1458421-1458554 GCF_000754665.1 Bison bison bison | reverse complement strand
CCGGGCTCCGGAAGCTGGGTGTCGGGGGCGGCTTCTGGGACTTGTCGGCGGTGCTGGACGAGCTGACCCCATTCTCCATGATGGAGCCTGAAAGAGGACCCACACGTCGCGCTGTCACCGCCGCCCCTGCCCC
>NW_011495057.1:1450829-1458321 GCF_000754665.1 Bison bison bison | reverse complement strand
CCGGCCCTGGCTGCTGTGTGGGCTCGGAAATGGCCACTTATTCCCGGTTTCCTCCGGGCGGCCAGGAGAAACCTGGACCCACGTCCGACCCTCCCCGCGTCTTCAGGCCGCAGGTAGTCCCGGGGCCCTGGGACCGACCACCCCGCCGCCTCCTGCTGCTTTTTTCCATCCTGCCCGCGTCTTTGTACATAGCGGGTTATTAAACTCTCCTCTGGTTAGGTTGTTTGGATAATCCGTCCGAATCACTCCAGAACCCTGACCAACACACGCTCCACACCCAAATCCTGTCCATTGGCACTCGCCGCCTTCTGGGGTCCCAGGCCCCACCCTCCTGGCTGTGGATACGCTCCCCAGGGTGCAGCCCCTTCCACAGATGCCCGGACCGGACCAGCGTGGGAAGGCGGGGCGTAACCTCCTCCCTCCCTACACCCCAGGGCCGGAGATCTGCTCACCTGCAGCCAACTCACCGCAAATGTCCCCCACCCCCACCCTTTCCTGGTGGCTCAGACGGTAAAGAATCCACCTGCAGTGCAGGAGACCTGGGTTCCATCCCTGGGTTGAGAAGATAAGGGCGTGGCAACCCACTCCAGTGTTCTTGCCTGGAGAATCCCATGGACAGAGGAGCCTGGAGGGCTACAGTCCATGGGGTCACAGAGTCAGACACGACTGAGCGACCAAGTGGTTTGAAGACAAACAAGAATCGAATTACAAGACTCTTTCTGCTCAGACTGGTGCCTCCCAGGCAAATCCCAACCTTGGGAGCTCCTAGGTGAAGGGCCAGTAACCAGAGGCTCCTGACCCCATCCATCACCGCTGCTCAGCTGACTTCTGCATGATGGTTTTCTTCTGCCTTCAAGGCCCTTGAGTCTTCTGGCCTGAATGCCTTGGGCAATGAGCACCCCCTGAGGACCCTGAAAGTCAGCTGGAGGTTGGTAGGGTGGTGGGTAGGGTGGTGTGTGTAGGAGGGCAGCACCTGGGTCCTCCAAGATTGGGGAGGGGGAACTCCAGACAGCAGAGTTCATGAGAGCAAGGCCAGAATCCAGGGTCTGTGGGGCAGCTCTCCACGCCTAGGGAAGGGAGGGGGCTGATCAAGGAGCACAGGAAGGAAGTGGACTCTAATCACCCCACCCTGCTCCACCTTCCTCCTCTCCCTCACCGATGCTGGCTGGTGTGGAAAAGCTTCTAGGTGTGTTCTTCCCCTTCCTCTGTTACCCTTTACCATCTTCCCAAACTCCCTCCTTTATTCTGAACTGGTCTACCAGGCAGAACCGGGGAGGCTGTTGTTAGAGGGTGGCGGGTACAGCCCTGACCCATGACTGAAGCAGACCTCGGTAAGACAGTCCTCACGCTCTTCCAGGCACAGATACCTGCCTTTTCCATTCAGAAGGGGTGTGTGTGTGTTTGTGTGTGTGTGTGAGTCAGTGTCATGAGGTAAAAGAAGGGAAACACGGGGCAGAAGGAACGTGAATGGTGGTTCCCTCTGTTGTGGGATTTTCATTTTTCATCTCTTCTCTATACTTCATTACATTCTCCAAGTTTTCTATATTAAACTCTATTATAACTTTCACAATCAGAAAAAAAAAAATGGAAATAATGCTGTGTGTGGGGAGTAAGTTGCTTCAGTCGTGTCCAACTCTTTGCGACCCTATGGACCATAGCCCACCAGCCTCCTCTGTCCATGAGATTCTCTAGCCAAGAATACTGGAGTGGGTTGACATGCCCTCCTCTAGAGGAGCTTCCCTACCCAGGGATTGAACTGATGTCTCTTATGTCTCCTGCATTGGCAGGCGGGTTCTTTACTACTAGCGCCACCTGGGAAGTCCTGGAAATAATGCTGTATTTGCTTAATACTATTTAGCAGAAGAAAATGCATGCCAGGCACTGCCATCAGCCACACAGTAACATAATAAGAGGGCAGTTGGTAGGCTGTAGGCTGGATCATCCCAATCAACCAGTGGTCCCAGAGTAGCCTTCTGTATATAAACACTTGCCATTTAGGTACTTGGGGGAAAAGTCACTCATTCATTCGTTCAAACACACACTCAGTGCCAGGTACTAGGCCAATTAGCACAAACCACTTCAGGGTCTGGAAGGAAAAGAAGGCCTTTGTGCAAATATCAGATGTGTAGTATCAATAAGATGATTAGGGTGCAGAGACTAGGAGACGTGGTGTTAGTGAGGATTCATGAAATTTACTTATTGTATTTAGCCTATTGGTCAGGAAGATCTCCTGGAGCAGGAAATGGCCACCCACTCCAGTATTCTTGCCTGGAGAATCCCTTGGACAGAGGAACCTGGCAGGCTACAGTCCATAGGGTCACAAAGAGTTGGACGTGACTGAAGTGACTTAGCATGCAGCGTGCACGCATGCATTTAGCCTATTAGCAAGCTCTTCATTAAGTGCTTTCCAGGCAGATGTCTTGTGGCTGCTCATGACTCACGTTTGTCAACTACGTCTCCCCAGGACTGAGGTCTGGATGGGATGCCCAGGTCAGCCACCGCCGCTCTGAAAGCTGGATGGGAGGCAGCAGGTGCCTCTGCCTTCCCTACTTCCACCCCTTCCTCTCTCCTGCCCCAACCCCTGGAGAGAGAAAGTACTGACCTGAAGTTCCCGTGACGGCGCTGCTGTTACTCTGGGGTCTCTCCAGGTCGATCAGCAGCTCCTCGGTGTCATTCTCGCTGGCCGCAGCTCGCTCTTGCTCCTTGCCGCTGAGGTCCAGGGCGGCAGTGGGCCCCCGGATCACCTCTTTGGACACGTAGCAGCAGGCCAGCCCCATCTCCTGCTCCAAGGCCGTGCGGGTTAAGTAGCTTGAATCAATTAACCGGAGGTCACAGTACTTTAGAGACCTGCACAAAGTAATGGTGTCTTTGGTGAGGCGCACAGCGTTTACATGTGGCTGACAGCGGTCAAAATGGTGAGGTGATCCTTGATGTAAACCTCAGTGCTGCCACCTCCTAGCTGTTAGGGCCGCAGGACAGTCACTTCACTTTCTCCACACATGGAATAGAGTAACAGTGCCCAACTGACAGTTATTGCAAGGAATGAATGACATGGCACAAGCAGTGTGTTTAGAGCAATACCCAGTGGGCTGCCCTGGTGGCTCAGACAGTAAAGAACCTGCCTGCAAGGCAGGAGACCTGGGTTTGATCCCTGGATTGGAAAGATTCCCTGGAGAAGGGAATGGCTACCCACTTCAGTATTCTTGCCTGGAAAATCCCACGCACAGAGGAACCTGGGGGCTACAGTCCATGGCGTCGCAGAGTCAGACATGACTGAGCTACGTTCACTGCACTTAACTCACCGCAAGCACTCAGTGAATGCTGTGACTATTCTTGGGCTTCCCAGGTGGCTCAGTGGCAAAGAATCCGCCTGCCAATGCAGGAGACTCGGGTTTAATCCCTGGGTTGGAAAAATCCCCTGGAGAAGGAAATGGCAACCCACTCCTGTATTCTTGCCTGGAAAATCCCATGGACAGAGGAGCCTGGCAGGCTACAGTCCATCAGGGCCCCAAAGAGCTGGACACAACTGAGCAACTAAACAACAATACTATTCTTGCTATTGCCTTCCAACCCACAGGCCCCAGATCCTTGAGGGAACAGCAGCCTAACAGAGACACTTCATCCAAAAAGCTCCTCATTGGGGGCAATGCTTCTCCTCCCTGCCCCTCTGGCTGCCCAGCTTTCATGCATAAACACTTCTCCTCCGGGGCTTCTCTCTCATTCCCCAAATTGCTAGGCAATCTCTGGAAAGTTGAAAGAATCCAAGAAGGCTAAATTTCTTACATCCCCGAGTAAAACAACTGCCTTCTCAATTGCCAAGTGAAGGAAGTGGGTGAGCATCAGCTAAGTTTTAACCGTCAGCTCAGCCAAGCAACCAATGGGAAATGAGAATTAGTGATTGGCATTGTACCTGGGAAAGGTTTCTCCAAGAGGATCTTTGCCAGTTAATATCACAATACAAGGCAGACCTTCTAGATCCTGGTATGTCCGAGGGACCCACTCTTCTGCTTCATTTCCTCTCCAGGTCTGTAGAAGGGGACCCAACAATAAAATTAAAACCCCTCATTGAATTTCCACCTTTTTTGTTTCTACAGTCAGATTTTACACACATCTGTGCTTCCAAATGACTTCCAATAAGTGTGTTTGTGTGTATACATATATTTTAATTGCTACTGAAAAGAATACACCAAGTACTCTAGAAGAATGTGGGCTTTCACGTTATCTCAATAAGGTAAACAGGAGATCTTAATGAATATATTATGTATTAGCCATGCACATCAAAGAAATATACAATGTGAAATATCCCACCAATGGTACAAACCTTACAGAAACCCTACTTAAACTACCTGACTCAGTGCTCTTAAGTACAACACTTTCTTTGTATAATGGAAAGACTCTTGGGACTGATTGATTGAAAAAAGACCATTTCGGTTATAAATGACTGATAAAATAATCACAGCAAAACTTATATACAATCACCTCTATACATTAACTGAAATATACATATACACACATGTGTATATCTTTAATAAATGGAACAATCTCAAATACAGGAATTTATCAAGAGGAAGAAAATCTCAACTTGAAGGATGCTTGAAAGTGAAAAGATCTTACAGATTTTTTTTTTCTATTCTAGAGCAGAAAGAAAATAAACCATCTCTTAAGTGGATAAGGTGATTTCTACTACTTTTTATGAAGTGTGTAGCATCTAATTGTGATTTATATCAGCTTTCTAGCAGGAATTATAAGAAATGAACTGACATTTCTGATGATGTTTTTGGGAACAAGGACTGAAAAGTGAGGTATTAGGAGATGCATATAATGTTATTTTTAAATAGACTGGTATTTCCTTTGCTAAAACCAACATGGGATAAAAAGAAATATATCAGGTAAGATATGATATGATATAATATAACAGAGTTTGGTTACTGGTTTGTTGATGTCTATAAAAGCCAGTCTTGGAAATAAATATACCCACAATTACTTCAAGTAAAATGCATAGAATTTTTAAAACTGGAAGAGCCCCCAAACCTCAATCTTTTGTCATATATTTTTATGCCAAGGAGAACTCAGTGGATCTACATGACTATTTATAAGTTTGAGACTTTCTGTGTCTTAGAAAACCAATCTGTCAAAAACATTAAGACATTAGCAGAAAGTTTCTCCCCACCCCCGATTCAGTTTTCCATATATTTTCATGTCAAAGGGAACTAGAACATTACCTAAGTCAAAGCAAATAATTCTGCAAATAAGAATCATTTTACTCATAAACCTTCTTGTTGGACTTATGAATCCCTGACTCTGGGGTCTCCCCAAATATATTTCATGGTTCTAGCAAGAATGAGGTTGGGTTATAATGATGGAAGAATAGATGTCGTGTTTTATAAGGAGAATTATTTTCAAAAAATGATTAAACAGATTCCACTTTTACTCTTGAGCAATCAGAGCAAGGCAAACCCACTATGTAATGTTTTCCTGTCACACTGCTACTTCTGATGATGGATGGCTGCCGTTCTTCTACGGGTCTATCATGCCCTGAGGGAGCTTTTCCTACAGAAGCAGTTAAGACAACACGAAAGACTGAGAGAGCATTGACTTAGGGGCTTATATGGGGTTCAAGGTCAAGGAAATCTAACGAAAGCTTCACAGGCCTTCTGGACAGACTAACTTATTTAGATATAAACTTATATCCTTCCAAAGTACTTATTATCACTTAGAAGTTAACCACAATACCTAAAGGCTAAGCACAAAAATAAGGCCCCCTAATGGAAAAAGAGGCACTGGATATTACCCAAGGCTAGAGACAAAAGGCATGGAAAATCCCATGGACGGAGGAGCCTGGTGGGCTGCCATCTATGGGGTCGCACAGAGTCAAGACACGACTGAAGCGACTTAGCAGCAGCAGCAGCAGAGACAAAAGGCATCCTGGTGCTGTTTCGTCAGTGGTGAAGGAAGTTGGTATTAATAATTTAGAGATCAGTAGGTGAAACAGAGACCACCTGGCAAGTGGCAGTCTTACTAAGGATGCGAACGTTTCAAATCTTCACTTCCACACCAGTGGAAAATAGGGACTTCCATGGTGGTCCAGTGGTTAAGATTCTACCTTGTACTGCAGGGGGCCTGGGTTTGATCCCTGGTCAGGGAACCAGATTCCACATGCTGCCAACTAAAGATCCTGTGTGCAGAAACAAAGACCCGGTACAAATAAATAAAAATAAATATTTTTTAAAATAAAAAAGGTGGAATATAAAAAAGATGGATTGATGTGATTGAGGGATTTTGAACATATGTAAACTCTCTTTTTTTTAAGGCATCCCCCACACACGTGGGATCTTAGTTCCAAGAGGATCAAAGCTGCACTCCTGCATTACAGGGCAGAGTCTTAACCACTGGACATCAAGGAAGTCCGTGGAAGTCTCTTCTGTGTAGCTGGTGCTTGGCCACTGCTCATGCGACTTCAGGTGTAACTGCTTGAGAAGTAATCACTTGAGATCTCTTCACAGCACAGCCCCAGCAGCCCCGGGAAGCCCTGCAGGTGGTTCTGATGTGCTTGCAGCCAGGTAGGAACCTCAATTATTGACTGTTTTTCAAACTACGGCCCACGGGGGCAAATTATCGAAGACTGCTGATTACACTGAATTAGTAAGTGTCTGTGGAGAAGGAAATGGCAACCCACTCCAGTGTTCTTGTCTGAAGAATCCTAGGGACGGGGGAGCCTGATGGGCTGCCATCTATGGGGTCGCACAGAGTCAGACATGACTGAAGCAACTTAGCAGCAGCAGGAGCAGCAGTAGCAGTAAGCGTCTGAACAAATGACCTAAGACGCTCTAAGCAGCTATACCTGGTCAGTGCCAATGGAGACCCAGAGAAGACCTTGCAGACTCATAGCCTTTTAGAACATCTCCCTGCAGTACGTGTGTGAGACCTCACAGAGTGGTGCTGATTACCTGCCTGTCCAGATTCCTCATCATTAGCATCATTCAAATTGTCTCATAACTAATAAGTTGTATTGTAAGAAGAGTTTCAGGATTCTCATTTCTTACTTATCCCAGGAATACTGCTATATTGTGGTCTATGACTTTAATTCAAAACTGTGAACGTTATATCTATATATCCATATGTGAAATGTAAATGTTACAACTTTCACTAAATATAGGAGCTTCTATGTTTAGAAAGATTTATTTGTTCCAACTGTGTATCAAGCTAATACAAGACATTTTGTCTGCATTTTGGATTATTTGAGTTAGGTAGTAGAACGCAATACAAAGGTTTACATTTGCAAAATGCTCTATGAATATGAAATAATAATGTTCAAATTACAGCCCTTAGAGACCATGCAGTCTAACGCTCATTTTGCAGTTGGTAAACTGCAGCCCAGATGGAAATGTAAATCCTCTAACACTGCATGCTTTCTTTTTATACAATTTGTGTCAAAGTAGGCTTTTCTTTATCCAGGTTAGCTCAGTATTTACTTTCTGCAAGGTTCAGAAAC